>NC_046621.1:18165881-18472996 GCF_900324465.2 Anabas testudineus
CTTCAGATAAAGCATTTTTGCACAGATGGAGGACTGTGGATTTAGGCACCAGCATCTTTTTGAGTGATCTTTTAGACGGGTAGACTGTAGTAGGTGGAAGAGATTGTCCAGGATTGAGAGGAGTTTGGACAGCATCCTCCTCTTATCTACAACATGTAGAGGGTCCAGCTTCACCCCCAGAACAGAGCCAGCCCTTCTGATCAGTCTGTTCAGCCTGTTAGTGTCTGCCACCTTCATGTTGCTGCCCCAGTAGACCACAAAATAGAGATAGCACTCTATCTCCATTGTGGATACATCCTACAACTGCAGAGTCCTCAGTGACTTCTGAAGTCTGGCGTATAGAGGGTGAGGGGAGACAGAACTGTCCCCTGTGGAGCACCTGTGCTACAGACCACAGTGTCAGACACCCAGCGGACATACTGGGGGTGGTGAGTGAGATAGTCCACGATCTCTCCCTGCAGTGCAGACCGGATAGTGTTAAATGAACTTGAGAAATCACAAAACATGATCCTCACTAAGGCCCCAGGCTTGTCCATCATCCACTCCAAGTTGGGATTGATAGGCAAACTGGAGGGGGTCAAGTGAGGGATTGGCCAGAGGTCAGAGGGACTCCAGGATCAGCCTCTCAAAAGCCTTCATAATATCTGAGGTCAGAGCCACTGGTCTGTAGTCTCTGAGGACTCTGGGAAGTGGCTTCCTAACTGGGCACGTCTTTTTCTTATATACTTTCTTATAATGTAGCAGCTTAAGGCAACAGATGAAATCATGTTTTCCATTCTAAATAAAACTTTAACTTCAAAAACTTGCCATATTAGCAATTTCTATTTGGCTGGCTTGTTCATTAGGAAAATATAAACACATTGCGATCTATAGCAATATAACTGTCATTGCCTTTGTGTCTAAGTCTAGATGTTGGACCAACAAAGGCATAGAGAGGCTGAGGATTTCAATGAGCTAAAGGCAGAACTCTAACCAGACGTTGAGACGAGTGTACAGTACAGTAAAAAAGTATGTATGAGTAGGTTTCCTGCATTGATTAGTTTACTGACCATCTCTGAAACTGATCTCCTTGCTCTGATATCAGGGATGCAGAAAGGATTACATAATAACCGAATAACCGAGGTAGTTACACAGGAAACTGTTTTCAAACCTGAAAATTGAGATTTTGCTTCATATCGCAGCTTCTATCCATATACGCATGTGCTTATAGAGTCTGGCCGATGACATTACACCATAAATATCATTGAATAAATATGACGGTAAACTGCAGTACATACATAGTAAAGTCAACAGAGAACAACAGAGACCTCTAGACAAATTGTCACATCACATCCATAGTAAACACGTGTGGACTTTTTACAACTACAGAGAGGACAAACAAACAGAACGTTTACTTGATTTAAAGTTTATCTTTTGAGAAAAAAGTCTTAACCAGATATTTAGTTTTTAGAATGACAAAGGAAAGCATCTTCCTTTTCAGTTTCAAGCCAACACTGCTAAATTCTTCTTTAGTGGAGTTGTCTGGGCTCTGAGGTGCTGTTGTATTGATCCTTTACTTTGTTACCTGGGCGACAGTGTCGATGATTGGCTGCTAAGAAAACATGTATTTTTTGACAAAGACATTTCTGTATAGATACAACAAACTGTGCTAAACACACACAACCGCAGAAACAGTGTATGACAGCATAAACACACACACAGTGTGCTAAAGTTGGATGTTCAGCCTTGAGTGTCTGACTCTTCTGATTCCATCCTGCATGTTTTCATGGGACTGCAGAGACAAATGGTTTTTAAAAGCATGATTTATGAACATAGCTCAGTGTGTCTTCACCTTGCACCTACTGTTTTAGTATGAAGTAGATTCACTGGCCTCTCCTACACCCAACAAAAGTTGGCTTTGGTTGGTGATTCAATTTCTACCTTGCTACAGTGATACCCAGGTGTATGCCAGGACCTAGTGACATCCTCATTGGATGTGGTTACATGTGCAAAACCACATCTAGCATGGGAGGTGAAACATGTCTAAAATGATTCCAGCCAATGACTGATGCAACAGGACAATGACGCCAAAGCACACAACAGAACCAAAACTCAGAACTTTAAGAAAGTCCCACACATGAGACGTCCAAAGAATATGACTGAGCTAAAGCAGTTCTACCTGGAAGAATGGGCTGAAATTCAAACAGCTACAGGAAGCGCCTGGTGGAGGCCATTGCTGCCAAGGGCGGGTCAAGCAGTTATTAAGCTCCATGAGATATTTATGATTGTTCTCAATAAAGAAATGAAAAATCAGAATCTTTTGAATTATTATTGTAGGCATGTTATATTTGTAAATACGCTTGACTTAGACAAAGATCAGATCACATTTTATAAAAAATTAATGCAGAAAACCATGAAATTCCAAAAGGTTCATATACTATTTCTTGCCACTGTAATATTATAATATAATAATATCTATAATGTATAGTGATTTTAGTTTTCATACATCATTTGAGTATTTGCTTTAATGGGAGGATGACCATATAATTATCTACAAATGTTGCTACATGAATAATTAATCCATAAGTATGAAGTCATCACATGGCTGCACTGTGTGTGTGTGTGTGTGTGTGTGTGTGTGTGTGTGTATGTGTGTGTGCAGAATGTGTGTCAGTAGACTGCGGCGAGCATACAAGAGTCTGGAGTGGATCTTTTATTTGACTTTGCAGAGGTGTGGGTCAAATGTAGCTTGACCCAAACGGTAATGTCCCAATGTTGTGTATGTGTGTGTGTGTGTGTGTGTGTGTGTGTGTGATAATTGCTGTGAGACACGGCCAACACACATATCGATCAGGATGTTAGGTGACAGTGTTTCCTTTCATCCAGCATCCAACAGCTCAGAGTGCAGGGCCGGCCTTGTTTTGAACTCAGCTAATTGCCTCGGTGAGAAGCCGTGCTCTCACCAGCTTTACTACTGTCTGCTCTTTATCGATATTTGCTCATGGTGTTTGGATACAGGAAAATATTTGGCATAGCTTTGTAGTGCTACACACCAGGAGAACAAGCATGATGTTAAAAAATATAAATAAAAAAAAATTAATTAAAAAGGCATGATTATTATTATTGTTTAGTCAGTCTGACCAGAAATCATCAGTGCCTCCCGTAGTGCAAGAAATGGTAAACAGCTGGTAATTTAATCTAAAACAATAATCTATACAATACATGTGATTGTTTCATAGTGCACTTGGTGTTATTGTTGATATTATTATAGCTCCATTTTTGTTTTTCAAGTAAATAATAAATAAATAACATTTATTTGAAAAAAGTAACAATAGGTCAACTAAAAACTAAAATGTACTCATTTAAATCAGACATTGCTTTTGAGTTGTGGTTCAACAGAAGCATTTGAAAAAACAAGCTATTATAAAAATGATGATATGCCTAGAAAAGATAATATTGATAATACTAGATAATACCATGATGATAATTTGACCATAGGGACATGTTAAATTAAAAGGTGTCCAGTAATTAGCTTCACAGGTTTCTTCACACTTGTTATCAGTCAGTTTGTATATTTAAAAGGTGAAAAGTGGTCACTGTGCTGTTTGGTATTATGGTGTGTACCACACTGAACATGAACCACAGAAAAGTAAAGAGAGAGTTGTCTCAGGATGTTAGAAATAAAAATGATAGATAAACATGTTCAAGGTAAAGGCTATAAGACCATCCTGGTTCCTGTGACTACAGTTGCACATATTATCCAGAAGTTTAATGTCCAAAAAATCTGTAGCCAACCTCCCTGGACATGGCCATGAGAGGAAAATTGATGACAGACAGACAGTGTGAATGGTAACTAAAGCGTCAAAAACAACTTTTGAAAGAGATTGAAAGGTGAAATCCAAGGTCATGGTACATCAGTGTACATCACTGTACTGTTGAAAGTAAATCATGAAAACAGAAGAAAATGCACATTGAAAACCACAAAGCTTCTGGGAGGACGTCCTTCGGACAGATGAGAACGAACTGGACCTTTTTGGTAAATCACATCACATCATGTTCACAGATGCATAAATGAAGCACACAAAGAAAACATGGATTAATGGACGAATACCAACAGTTTTCTGTGTGTTTGTGCACACTTGTTATATGGTGATCAGATCTTACTAATTCTACAGTAGGAAAAGATTTTACTGCTGTGTTTACTTTAGATATGTCTTTTTTTAACTGGACTTGATTTATGTTTCATGTGTTGATATTTTGTTGTTTATTTTATGTTAGTGTGGAAAATCCAAGTACATATAGGCTGTACGTAGAGAGGCAGTATCACCCCATCCAGGCCTTGCTGTACCCCTGAGCTATTCCCACCGGTTACAGCCTTTTCAGGGATTACCAGAAAAGCATTTACTCCACCTCAGCAGAGAGAAGATGCACTCACACTGACATCTCCACACCTCCACCCTGCTACTTCCCCAACTGTGCAGACGCTGCTGCAGAAGCAATGGGAGGGCCTCCATGAGCCAAAAGCCAGCATGAAGGCATTTATCTTTGCTGTGCTCACTTCCTCTCAGCAGCTTACCGTCTTCCATCCTGTCTGCCTGATGGATCTCACAGGCTCCAAAAGCTGGCATCTTCTTCAAAGCTGAAGCTGTTCCACGCCCGCCCTGCAAGCTGACAACCTTTCTCACTCGGGTTTTTGTTTAATCACAGAACACTGTCAGGCCGCCTTCTTCTGGTCTTATGTTGGCGTTCCCATTATTGGCGTTATTCATTGTAAAAGAATTATTTTTTCTTTGCTGTTTGGGTTAGATTTAAGATTAAACCCCTAACTCCTTCTAGTGAATTTGTACCTTTTTTTTAAATTTACTGCAGGTTAATCATGGACTGGATTAGACATATGTTACTATACTCAAACAACTTCCATTATCATTCTTGTCGGTGTGCACACGGTCTTGTTTTTGACCCTCTATCCCATTGAGACGCAAACGTGTGTTTGCTGCACATAATTGCATTGTGTGTAGATGCTATCGCCCCGCAGCCTTTAATAATGATTTGTTCTGTTTGACCCGCTGCTGAGTGTGAGCTTTCAGCGGCTGGTAACTTCAGATGGTGAGGCAGAGTGAATGTCAGAGACAACACAGTGGCAGACAGACAAGCTGTCTGGAGCCTGTGGTTATTGGCCTTATTGATTGAGACAGATGCTTTGCTGAGCTGAGGGACACTGTGGAAAATGGAAGCTGAAATCCACAGAAGACTTGATAACGTGCACAAGGTGGCTCACTTCTGTCTGGTCATCAGTTCTGGTCCTGTGAGTTCGACGTTCTCACCTTGCTGATGTGACTTTTCCCTGGTGACAACATGATGACTGATCAGCAAATGGTTGCGATATTTTGAAGTCACGGCACAAAGGAAGCTTTGACTCATCATTATCGTTTACACAGAACCTGACCAACTGTATGAATCATCTAATTACTAGATGTTGCTTTTAAAAACCATTGGGAACAAAAAATATTGTGTTTTTTAACATCCAGACCAGAAAGGTTCCAATCTTTGTGGAAATGGGATTGGTAAAAAAAAAGTAGACAGTATAATACATAAGCCTAGTCAATGACAGTTCATTATTCATAACACATGCTGCCGAGATGAGGGCTGGTGTGAAACAGGTGTTTGTGTCCAAATAATTACACATTGCAAGCAGAACAAACTTTAATGTTGATGACAAAACTGTTCTGAGGATAGTTTAACATTTAAATCAAGCCCTTTTTTTCAGATTTGTCGCATTTTTGCCTTCAACAGAAACTGGCAGCTGCTTTGCAGAGTAGCAGAAGTATCAATGTTGAACTAATCCTGCACTCTAATACAAATAAATAAACCACAATTAGCTGAGCTATCACGGTGCTGTTTCAACAAACTGAGCACAATTAGAATTGTAAGGCAGTCGTCGTGTGTGATAATAAAAAAGAGGATCACCTTAAATTGTAAAAGCAGTTCGCACACGTGTGAGTGCATGAGAATGAGGTTAATAAAGGAAGATATAATGTTTATGTAAAAGCAGATTGTCTCACTGGCACACTATAATTCAATGAAAGGGAGGAAACACAGATAATTCAAACCACTAATGCATTAGGCTGCTTTTCAGTTGCCGTATCACTTATTCAGTCTGTCATTTTCTTAAATTAACCATTTTTCAGAGATAGAGATTTCGTTCCGTCACCTTCGATGGACTGGACCAGGAGTTGCCTAAAACTGGATTAATGGCTCAATGTCTCCATGCTTAAAGAAAATGTTGAAGTGCTGCAAAGTACTGCAATCCGTTCACCTTGTACAGAACTAAAACGAACTAAACCTAAATTTATACTTTATCCTTTGAAAAGCTGCTATTGTGGAGAAGAAATCTTTGAGATGAATTGGGGTGATGGTGATGGTGAGGGCTGAGAAATAACTGATTCTATTACTGCTGCCTTTTTAAGTTGTTTCAGTTTTTTAAATGTCTGCTTCAAGAGGGAAGAGTTTGGCCTTTAAATATTTTAAACATTAACTAAAGGAAGTTTTAAAACAAGCACAGCAGTAAATTGTTAACTGTTTCTCATAGCTAGATAGGAAGGTGACTGTACACAAGCTTACAGTTCTCAAATTATGCTGTATATTATTAATAAGAGGCTAATTGGTACAGTTTCACAAGTGCTGCCTTTTTTTCACACACTCAGAACTGGACTGGACCACTGGGATCCACTTAGGGTTCAGTGTCTTGTCCAGTTACTGGACGAACACACACACCAGCAACCCTGCGATTGGTGGAAAACATCTTTTACCTTCTATTACCTGCTGCTCCTTGTCTGCACACAATTTATATATGGCTTCCTCCCTGTGTAAAACAGTTTCCACTTCCATTTCAGCAACAGTGAGCTGTTGTGAGTACTCCTGAGCCCATGTGACTATATTCAACATGGTAACATGATGGTTTCTCATGCAGTGCAGCCTGAGGGCTCAAAGGTCACATACATTCAACGGTGGTTTTCATTGGCCTTTACGCACTGAGATATCTCCAGAGCCTCTGAATCTTTTCACAATATTATGACCGCAGATGGTGAAAGATATGAATTCTTTTCAGTCATGCCTTGAGAAATATTTCAATTTAACTGATAGTTCTCTCACAGAGTTTGGCACGAAATGGTTGGCCATAAGAACAACTTCTACTGAAGTTTTGGTGGGTGCTCTTTTATTCCCCATCATGATTCCCCTCACCACCATCATATTTAAGCCTTTAGAACTTTTTAGAAAAAGTTGCTATTTTTTGGGGACACGGTCTTTATCTCAAGCTCGTCATTATTCGAGGTAAAGATGTTGCGGAAAAGAATTTGCATTATTCATGAGTTAGCACTCTGATTGGCCTGGAGGGCCACACCTCCAGTCAATCAGAGTAGATAGATCATGAATAATGCAAACTTTATGTAAATATGTTTAGAGACAGCTCCTGGAGGACATAGGGGAATCTGAGCTCATAGAAAAAAAAACTGATTTGGAGAAATCTAAAAATGAGTTAAAAGCAGCCATGATACCAGCTCTTTAAAAGTGTCTGAACAGAATGATTGAATGTTTCTGCTGTCCTAATGATGAGCTACAACACACACACACACACACACACACCTGCCAAACACTGCATGTTGTATGCCTATGGGGCATAGTCATACAAAATATGTACTATACACCATGTACAAATACACCCACATGTAGATGATGTGACTTGGCAAAAAGTTCCAATGCTCTCAGCAGTGGAGTCGTCCTCTGTCATCTTCCTTTGACTGTGGCTCAAACTGTTACTGATGGTGTGATCTGACACTGACACTGATGTATCTTGACCTTGGATTTCACCTCTGATCTCTTTGGAAGTCATTCTAGGCTCTTTGATTACTAATCGTAGCATCTGTCTCTTCAATTTGTCATCAATTGTCCTCTTGTGGACACGTCCAGAAAAGGTTGGCCACAGTCCTGCCGACCTTAACTACAATTACAGGACACACGTTAGTGTAACATGTCCCTGTGGTCAAATTATAACTATGTTATTATCTATTATTATCTATATCACCTTTTCTAGGGGCACCATCATTGTTGTCCAGGCCAGTTTCATCAGTTAGCACAACTTAAAAGCAATGTGTGATTTCCATGAGTGAATTTTTAATAAATGTTTATTTATTATTACTATTTCTATTATTGTCAGTTTCACATTTATTCTGTCTCCATTGTGGGGATTCCTTTGTTTAACGGCAGGGTACCAACCATTCTTTCACTGTCTGTGTATGTTGCAGAGAGGGGGGAATGGTGTGAGTGGAAATGTTAAAGAAGCACATATGGTCTCATTGTAAATTCAATACATACTGATTGGAAAATCAATCCAAAAAGTTTGTTTTTCCCCGGCCCAGCAATTCGCAGAGAGTACCAGGTTGATGAAAAGTATAAAAGAAGATGAGATGGATTCGCCCCTGTCAGGATATAAATGTATATGATATGCGTATAACGTGCTGAGCCTCCACAGTGACCTCCAATCCCTCAACTCCTCTGGTGGAAACTAAATGGCTGCAATCACACTTATCTAAACAGCATGTCTCCATAGCCAGTGGCATGCAGCGAAGAGTTACCTTTAACTCTCCTCATCTCCATCTCTTCCCAGGAGCTGGCCTTGTAGAGAGTTCCAGGGCTCTGCTCCACTTACCTCTCTGCCACCCCAAGGAGCAAGACACTATTGCTTTTCATTTTTCACCTTACTCAGGCATGATGGGAAAAAAAAAAAAAAAAGTATAAAAGATTTCCAGCCTCAGAGAGGACGATAAGAAGAAGAAGTGATGTCAGCTGCTAGCATCAGTAGTGGGAAACACTCGCTTTATGGACAGTTTTAATAGTGACATTTTATATGTGGATGCACCTCATATAGTCTCTATTGAGCAGTGCCTTTTAAAAAGACATCAGGGAACCAAAGTGTTAAAGCAGAAGCTGATGAAACGGAATTTATCATTGTGGTCTGGTAATAAAATGTTAATGATTCCCTGATCTCTTGAGAGCAGTCAAGCTGTAGATTACACTGTTTTGAGTGCATTGTTACTTTATTACAGTAGAGATACAGGCCTGAGGGGAAATGTCGTTTTTTTTTTTTTTCTGCCATGGCTGAAAACACAGCTGACAAGAGCAGAGTTTATAGACTGGGCAGCCAAACAGTAAGCTAGCAGTCTCAAAATCATCGTCATGTGATCTATTGTTAATGTATAAAATATTGATTAATGCAGATTTACAGTTTACACTTCTTTAAAGATGTAAAACTCCAAACTGTTGTTTTAAAAATTCTGTATGAATATGAATTAAACATCACAGCACAGCATTGTATTTATGAACATCAGTGGTGTTTAGTTGCTTTGTTTATTCTTTTCACTTTGGACAGATAAAATCATCTTAATGCAGAGTGTAACACTGTACATTTTAATGAGTTGACTGTACTTGAAAAGCAGACAGAATGCCTTAAAACAAAGAGAACTAGATTTTTTTTTTGTACAAAAGAATCAATGTTCAGTGTGGTACACACCTTGATACCAAACAGCACAGTGACCACTTTCCACCCTTTAAATAGACAAACTGACTGATTTGAAGATAAGTTTGAAGACGCCTGTGAAGCAAATTACAAGACACCCTTTAGTTCAACACGTCTTTTCTAGGGGTACTGTCATTTTTGTCCAGGTCAGTTTCATTGGTTTGTTTTTTTAAAAAAGAATTCTGTTGAACCACAACAGATTCAATTCAATTCAATTCAATTTTATTTGTAGAGCGCTTTTTACAATTGACATTGTCACAAAGCAGCTTTACACAACCAAAGAACAGTACATGAACAGTGAATGTGTATGAATCATGAAATGAGATTGTCCCTGATGAGCAAGCCGAGGGCGATGGTGGCAAGAAAAAACTCCCTGAGAAGGCAACAGGAAGAAACCTTGAGAGGAACCAGACTCATATGGGTGATTACATGCTGTGTAGGCAGCAGTCCAGTATAACAGTTAATGTCTTTAAGTTAATATGGAGTCCAGTTAGTTAATTGCACGCAGATTTGTTCCATTCCTGGACTATCGAGCGTTGAGTCGAGACCTCAGAGAAACAGCTGGCAACGTCCGTCGAGGCCAAGACCAACTTCATAGCAACATACCAACAGATGTATTTTACATTTGTATCATTGATAGTAGTTATTTGTGTTACTTAACTGCTTCAAACATCTATACTATAAATAACTTTCCAATTACATTCACACTTGCCTTAGTTGTGGTTTCATGGATTCGTAGTCTTACACTCAAAATTCATTCAATTCAGTGCTAGATTACACTAAACTATATGACACTACAGTAAACTCCACATACGGTTGGAGACTGGGACTGTGAGGCTTTGGGTCAGGATGCTTGGACTCTGCTAATAGTTGCATTTAAGTTTTTTAGTTTTTTTCCACAAAGCACAGTTTTGCCTCTTGCCAGTGTAGTAATGTTTTTACTTCCTATGTTGCTTTCACCCTGCTACTAATTAAAGGACATAGAAGGACCTATTCACAACCAATTCACAACAGACGTTATCTCAAAGCACTTTACAGTGTAAGGTTTAAGACCTTACAGAGAATATTTATACAAAAAATGATAGAGAAAACCCAACAATCCCATTTGAGCAAGCTTTAGGCAACAGTGGAGAGGAAAAACTCCCTTTAGAGGAAGAAACCTCCAGCAGAACCAGGCTCATAATGGGCGGCCATCTGCCTCGACTGGTTGGCATAAGTGAAAAGAGGATAGAGGAAAGAACAGCAGACAACAAAAAACAACAACAAGGAGCAAGAACATTGGGCAGGTCAACTCTGGAGATGTAGAGCTCCAAGGCCAAGGATACCTGCAGAAAAGCATAATAAAAGAGAGAGACAGAGAGGAGGAAACACAATTGTTATTGACAGCTATTAGAATTTACAGTGTGGACATGCACATGCACAGAAACAACACACTTTTTCAGTAAATAAGCTGGTAGTTATCAAAGATAGAGGAAGACGAGCCGGTGGGACGGACACAATTCATGCACCACAAGCACACATGACTTTGTACAGTAGAGGCTGCCATGGATCATATAACAAGGTGTAAAAAAAAAAAAAAACAAAGTATTTGGGGTAGGATGTGCACTCCACATTCTAGTTGCATTAATGTGTAAAATTGTGTCACTTTGTACAGTAAAGTTGTGCTGCCTATAATGTTACCAGTATAACTGAGCTGTATCTCGCCACAGTCACATTATGTGTGGATGTATACTTCTGCAATGCTTTTCCCATTCCCCAGCTGCAGAGGTGACACACACAGTAGCTACAATGCTGGAGAGCAAAGGCAAGTCATGCGCAGAGGTAGAGAGGCAAACCACATCAATGTTTGAGGCCCCTGCAATATATTTGTTTAAAGGGGCCACCAACCAGCTATTCATATGGGCACATTTTCCATAGTTAACTACAAACACTCTTGAACCTCATGATCAGGCGTAGGTGAGTAGGATCAGGAAGGTTGGTTAGTGGAGCAGGATCAAATCAGACAAAAAGAAAGTGGAGCATGCAGTGGAGGAGGCAGAGGATCTGAAAACAACTAAGGGACATAGGAAAGATGTGGAAGCTCTTATGTGACAAAAATATGTGTACTATGAATATAATAAAAAGAGGGATTATGACAACAGCTTTTGCACATGTGATTTTTACAGCAGGTGCAGAGAAAGAGTGTCCTATAGGAAACACATATATAAGATAAGATAAAAGAAAAAACGTGTGAAAAAAATAAGTTTTCAACAATTATCAGCAAGAAGCATTTAAAAATGATTGATTCCAAAAAGGGAAAACTAGGCAGTGCCCCATGTTGTA
This sequence comes from Anabas testudineus, assembly GCF_900324465.2. NCBI lineage: Eukaryota > Metazoa > Chordata > Actinopteri > Anabantiformes > Anabantidae > Anabas > Anabas testudineus. Next base: position 18,177,757 of record NC_046621.1, read on the forward strand.
GTTTATAAGATTCAGAAACAATTTTAAATACCGTTTTATACACAAAGATCCTTTTTTTCATTAAAGATGTTTTAAAAATCCATTTTTTAAAAGGTCGGTATGAACAAAAAGAATGATTACAGCAAGGTAAACACACAGTGCAGTGTGCAGTGTGTATCTGAGCACCTGTATGTTGTTAAGATGCAAATGTTAATGCGCAAATGATTAAAGCTGTTTCGGGGAAGATAAATCAGGCTAGTGCATATTTGAGATTCATAAAACCATTCGTACACGGGGTTTTGTAATGCTGATGAAAACCACGTGCCTGCATTTTGTCATGTTTGAGTGTACAAAGTTTTAGTTTTCTGGTTGTGTGCAGCTTCAGCTCTGTAACACACAGACATGAGAACTAATGTCAGTGCCAGTCCTGAAGAAAGACAACAGCAGTTTTCCCAAAGTGTTTGAATATTTATTTAAACTTGGCAGTTTCACTACGAGGACAGGATGTGTCAGTGCTTCCAGTGCCGGAAGAAAAAAATAAACAGTAAAAGTCATCTTTGAAAAAGACGCGTTCCCGCTGCCTGTCAATTCATCCCTGTGGTATCTGCAAGTTTAATGGAGACCTGACATTGCCTTGACTTTGTAGCGTGATTCATTTACAGTTAGAGGAACTCATTGTTCATGATTTCGCTCCTCCACTCATCATAGCTGCTGTGAAAACTCTTGCCTGGCATTGCATCACTGTGAGCAAATCTAATTTACACATGAAGAAAAAAAATGCCAGTCACAATTATATTCGTATCACCGTGCGACAAGATCCCAAACTCATTAAACGCTCCTGCGGCTAGAAGTAGCTTGTTGATTCATCGACTGTGTCTCCTAATGAAACAGAGACTGTACCACAAGTCTCTTGTAGCATCCACCCTCCAGAACCTGCAGGGATTATCCCAGGTGCATGTGTAGGTGGAAAGTGACACGGATACATCCGAGTTGACACCAAGCTTTTCTTTTCTTTTTTTTTTAACAGCGAGCTCATGCGGTGTAAGGTGACTCCAAGGTTCCTCTGTGGCTTTCTATTCCCCAGACCACCCATGTAATAAGGCTGCCACTTCTGATTAGCAAACACACCGATCACATAGCCCGGGGTCGGGCGGATGTGGCCCTGCAGGGGTAAACCACCCAATCAGGAGTGCTCCTCTGGGCATCCTGAGGATGTGTGCGCTCTCAAACATCTCACACAGGCAGAGAAAGTAAATCCCACAATTAGATTTCAGACCCATTTGCAATTAAGTTTTCAAAGTTTCTGCTAAATCTGAAAATGGTGATGTTGCACTGATCTCTTCCCCCGTGTTCACACCATAAGTGGAGAGGCTGATGGATTGCTCTGTTCTGACACATGGTGGGTGGTGTGAGAAGCTCTTATTGAGCCTCTGTGGTGGTGTGGAGCTATAAAGTTTTCAACAGGCGTAAGGATTTTTTTTAACAGACTTGCTGAGGCTATATCCCCAAGACTTCATGGGTGGAACTTTTTTTTTTTCTGAAATAGTTAAATGGTAGCTACAGTACCAGCTGTAAAATGTTCTCCAGAGTCTTATTGAGATACAATACATATTATTATATATGTATTTTACTGGCATGTTCACTGATCACATGACCATGCTCTTGCATTAGCAATGACACTCAATAAATCAATAAATCTCTCCAGGACTTGTGATATCGTGGCCGGCTAACGCATTCAACCAATGCCAGTGAATTCTGCACAATCTTGAAACTGTACTTTTTTGTTCAAATTATCATGTACTGTACAGCACACCAAAGCTCAAGTCATAGTGGATGCTATTACATATGCAAGTGCAAAATTTGAATAAATTCCTTTAAGGTACTCTTATGATTTCATGTTCATAAAGACCTGGGGTCGCAGTGACATTGACCTCTGACCACCAAAATCTAGTTGGTTCAGTTTGAGTTTTAGTGGATGCTTGTGCTAAATTTAAAGTCATTCATTCGTTCCCAGGATATCTCCTTCTCGAGAATGGAATGAACAATCTGGAAACATAATGCCTGTGGCCAGTAGTAGTAGTAGGGTAGATGAACAAACAGTTTACACCTGCTAGGTGTAATTTGTTTGTGAAATCTGATTGGCTGCTATGGCCAGTGACCATAAATCACATTGGCTGAGTCCCCCTGATGACTCAGTGACTTGTTGATAGTGTTGCTCAGTGCTTAGAGTGTGTGGTTAATGCTCCTAAAGCTTCACATCACACAGTGTTCCCCTTGTCTCTGGCCAATATCCAACTTTGTACAGAAGTTAAAATGAATTGGAAACTTTTATTTGATCCCAGCTCAGGCATGATGAAGGTTCTGTGTGCTCAGAGGCCAAGATAGCAATCAGCTGTCTCTAAAAGGTCCCTGCTGGAATCTTCCGTAATCTGTGAAGGAAGATTTCTATCAACCATAAAATCTTAATAGCTTATAAAAATCATCTGTGTGACCTTCAGGGAGACTATCGCTTCAGATGGGATGTGCTGCTGTTTGTTCTGCCCACTTTCCCTGCAATGCATCAAAAAGACCTGCAAAAACAAAACAAAGCAAAACATATGTGGCGTTCATCATCGGGAGCAAGAGCCATCATCAGCGGCTCGTGCAACACAAGCAAGGCTAAAAATGTGCTAATCAAGCTGGCCTTTATAGAGCTCTGCACTAAAGGGCACCATGAGGCTGAGAAAAGTAGGCCAGCCTGGACACCAACAAAGCTTTAATTGAAAAGATTTGTGTACGTGCCACATAGCCTACAACGAGCTATGAATCTAAATCTTCAGTGCTACTACAGAAGCCTGCAGAAGAAATGGCAGGAAGCTTCTGCCAACACTGTATGGCAAAGGGGCTGTGATGGTGTAAGGTTGTTTTATGGCAAAGGAGGCTTTAAAGTCACAATGAACCAGGTTCTGTACTGTTCTCACACATTTGCATTAAGAGGAAGTCACTCTTAAGTGAGCTGGAAATTCTCAAAGTAACACCAATTGTTATTAGAGGTCTGTGTTTGCTAATTATTATCAATGGTTAAAGCTCAGCTTTAATGGTGAATGTGAATACAACAGATTCAATATAAGGTCTTACACATGTTTAACACTGGTCAGTATTATTTTGCTTGTTATTGTTCTGCCTGGCACAGAATCCATTTCATAATGGTTTACCTGTACCAATGTACACCTCTAGGTCCTGTGTTTAGTTTTGCGAAGTTTTTGAGTTTGCGATGACAAGGAAACCTGGGAACTAAGTGGCATCTGTGTAAAATTACATGGTAGTTATGATTGTTCCTCTTTTTCTCCTTGTAGTTTCACAGTAAGTGCAATATGTGCCGGCTGTATAACCACGTCTTTATTTGGAGATATCCTCTATTATCTATTCATTCAGCTCCAATGTTAGCATGTATGTAGTCATTTGAAATAAATATATAATTTTCACTGTACTGTACTATAAAGGTTCATAATCATTACAAAACCTTTTTGTATCACAGAAAAGCCTTTCTGTGTGGAGTTTGCATGTTCTCCCTGTGTGTGTGTGTGTGTGTTCTCTCGTTCTTCTGCTTCCTCCAGCCAAAGACATGCGTGTTAATTGGCAACTTTAAATTGTCTATAGGTGTGAATGTTTTTTTTTTTTTTTTTTTCTGTATGTCAGCTCTCACACCTTCAACCTGTCCAGGGTGTAGCCCTCCTCTAATGCAAGTGGTGTAATCAAATGCGAGTTTGGGTTGTAATCTTTCCCATCTGTGTGAGGCACATAAATTATCAACAGGTTTACAGTAGTAAGAAGTAATATGATCACTGTCCACTTTGTCAGTGACCTAATGTAAATATGATCAACTGTTAACTGTAAAATGAAAAGCTACCACACAAGGAAATGTTGCTATTTTCCACATGTCTGCTTGTGTTATAAACTGTGTGTGTGAGTGCTGGATAACAGGGACATCATGCTGTCATGAGGCAGAGCTAAGAGCTTCTAACACTGACTTTCCAGTCCCGGTGTAGAGTGGGACTCACTGGCCCTGATTTACTAAAGGTTTGCATGTTCAATATCACATGCAACCTTAATAACAACCACCCACCACAACCACAGCCTGCAAAATTTGGTGCTATGGAGAGGCTAAAGTTATTATTAGCCTCTCCCACTAACAGCTTTAATTGCTCTGGAACACTCGGGTCACTCACTAAACTCCTTGAGACACTAGTGAAACATGCATAATGCTCATTTAAAAATGACCACCTTCACTTTCAACAATGCAATTTTCACCTGGGAAATTACCTGGAATGTACCTGGAACCTCACCTGGAGGATTACATTACAGAGGGGCACAGATGACTAGAACGCTCAGGTAATGTAGTGAGATAAAAATTATTAGATGTGACACTCACAAATCATCACGGCTGTAAACCTACATCTTCTTCTGATGTTAGGAGGTTTTGAACACCTTCTTTTTGGTTCTTCTGTGCATCCTCCTGACAAGTTAAAGATCTCTCAAATACCAGCACCGTCCTTTTCCTTTTTAGTCCTAAAAGTAGCTCCTGCTAATGACTGTGATTTCCTCCTCTAAGACATTTGATAAATATAGTCTCAGATGTGTGCAGAGCTGTTCCTATGCATGCATGTGTCTGTGGACATAAACAATGAATCTTGTCAGCAAATACAGGGAGAAAGAAAATGAGACAGAAAAGCTCTTAGTTTCATAAAAGAAGCCTTATTACATCCGGGGGGAAATTAGCAGGCTCTTTGATGGATGGAGTCTTCCGGCGTGTTGGGGAGTAATTGTGCAGCCGAAACACAAAGCAGTCGTCGGTCTCAGTAGGGCTCATGTGCCATGGTATCAATCACCCAACTATATGAACGCAGTCAGATGTCACGCAGATGTTGTGGTTAACCTTCAGGATTAATGGCACATCGTCCTGGTCTTGTTCAAAAGGTTACAAGTTCTGGTAATAACTCGAAAATCAAATATATCATCTGTGTGAAAAACGTATTCAATGGCTGCAATGATGCTGGGTTGCAAAATAACGCAGATGCTGTTCAGCAGAGGTATCTTTACTCCCACTGCTGTAGACGACGTGATCCAGGATCTGTCTACTGCAGAAATGTACAAGATAGATGAGGATGAACCAAGTCAGACCCTGTTGACTGGTTCATTTCACACTGCACATTTCAGCATCACATGGGGGTCACTTCTATCAAAAGGCCATGAATTATAAATGGCACCATATGGGGCTCCTCTCCCTCCTCGATGCTCTAATTATGTAAAAGTCACGAAAAATCCAATTTGCTATTTTGCATTATTGAGGAATACTGAGCTAGCACATATGCACAATGTTTAAAAAGTCAAATTCAAATCCTGGATTATTTATCTGCAGAGAGTTCTTAACCCCTGTTGAACATTCCCAAAATATGCCACATTTAAGAAGACTGTCATAGTATAAAGAACACACCACCATGTGCAGTATGACTTCTGAAAAAGGTGAGAATCAGAACATCTACTTAATGTTCAGGGTTGTAAAGACAACACAAATTGAACCACGCCTGCCACTCTTTGTTTGTAAATTTTTTTTTGAGAATATACATAAGTGTGTCTATATTTTCTTACATTACTAATGCTGTGTACACCTTAATGTGTTAAACAAAATAACATGCTGACACTGTTTTTGTTAACCACGTGTGTCCTGTGATAGAGATTGTTCAAACAATAACTGGCTCTAAATGACTCATCCTTGTTTTAGCCTTGTTTTGTATGTGTATAATAAAACAGCTTTTATTGTGAAAAAGATAAAACAGCACAAAAACCATTAATCTTTATTATTTTATGTGAAGAAAGCAGCACTTTTAACATTTGGCATAGCCAATACAAACATTATTGATAGAATTACAAATAGAGAGGACAATACCCTATCTGTCTGTTGATTGGCTATGCCTAGTCACCTTCGAATCCTATTATTTTATTGGGATTTTCACACTCAGATGTCAGCAGCATCATGTGCCAGCACACCTGTGCTGGTTCACAGTACACTGGAATCTGTTGGTTTCTTAGCATCCATATGAAGGCTGTTCTGTACAGCAACAGTGCTGGCTGTACACATCACACAGGTAGTTTTATCACAGCATTCATATGTAAACCAAAATATAAACTGGAGATGGCAGCGTGTCCTGTTCCAACACTGAGACGCTGGTGCATAAAGGTGCATTTAGAGAGGCTGCACGTCATTCACAGTGATATGTATAAACGCCTGCTGGCAACAAACATAAACAGCAAGAAAAATAAAGTAGCACACATTGTTCCATTAGACCTGGAAAGATGCGCGTTACACTTATTACACAAACGAAACATGACGGTCTGACTGTCATTCTGCAGTTAATGCTCCTTAATGACACAGTTTCACAGTGACTTCACAACAATAGCAGGTGGTAAAATATGACCCACTTTCCATGAGGGATTTTAGAAATAATCCATTTGATGTTGAATTGATTTATTTGTATTACTTTAAGAAATATGTGGGGGTGGCTGCTGTGAGCTACCTGTATAAACATGACAATTAGCTCATGTGACAGAGCTGCGGGTTACAACCTTCCGACAGATGCACTCCAAACTGTTTTATCAGCCTTGATTACTGCAAGATTTACCTCCCCTCTTAAAAATATGAACATAATAACAACAAATTGCTGAGAGACCACAAGGCAATATACAAAGATGTAGCCAAAACACTTGTTCCCACTTGCAAAATAATGAGCGGGAAGTAATGTGCCACTGTGAGCAACAGAAGAATCAGTGCAGCTCGAAGCAGATACTGTGCCACTGCGTGCTTCTTGGAAGTTGCTGCCAAACATATCTCCAAGACCACGGCTATTACCTCTGTTCAGTGGCATGCAATTTATATGGTGCTCCCTGGGGAAATTAACTTTGTGGTGACAACTCACAAGATCAACAATTCTGAAAGGAATTCAGGCCATTGCTCTGCAGAAGGAATAGTATAATTACAGGCCGTGAACCCCTCTTCGGCTGAGGAGTTTTCTCTCTCTGGACTACTTATAGCATTTTATTTGCAGGAGATTTTTCCTCATAAGAACTGACGGTGAACATTTTAATTTACATGTCAAATTCAAGAATCTGGGCTCCAATGATTAAAAGGTGTTAAATATTACAATAAATATGAAATACTCATTTTAATATGGTCTACTTTTTGTATACTTCCTGTTGTGATTCTGCCAAACGGGCCATCACTGGGAAGAAAATGTGGCCACACCATTTTGTGACTGAGGCAACATTTAGGCCCAGTTCTGTGCTGAGAGCCAAATGCATACCAATGGGCTGTGAAAAATATACTGATATGCAGAGGGGGTCAGCCAGAAGATAAGCAGTCTGGCCTGCCAGTGTCTCCGCTGTCTCACATGCCAAGCTGCGTCCTATTACACAATGAAGGGAAGCTCAAGCACACAGAAGCTTCTAATCCACTAAGCTGTTACAGCTACGCTGAGAGGAAAACAAAGTTCATCCGCAATTTTCATTTCAAATAAACGAAAGTTAAAAAGAGATTAGTTCTCACTTGCTATGGCAGTGACAGTTCCTACATGACAAAAGCTCTATATTGTAATCTTACAGTCTTCTCAGGGAGTAAACCTGTGGGTGAAAAATGCAGTCCGCATTGCAAACAGTAAAACAGTGGACAGTAGTCGTGCACCTGTGGTAGTTGTAATATTTACAGTACGGTACGAATAGAGGAGCGAGCTGGGTCGTTCACTATTAAGAGCTCTGAATGTTGGACTCCCCAGACAAGTCCATTAAAGTTCAGTATAAAACATGTCTTGTTACCCTGATCAGTAAACCAGTAACATTAAGGCGGTAAACCACAAACCATGATCTAGTGCTAATGCGACTCAGCTGGTCACTGTCATTAATGGCATGGCTCTATAGGACTACACACACCACACACAACCCTGTGTGTATCTCTACAGTTTAACAATGATATCTCCATGCATAGAAATACAGAAAGAGAAATGAAATGATTAAATCAGTGGCAGTAAATATTGTCTGTTTTATAGGATCTTCTAAAATTCACTTACAGGATAGCAAAACTAGGTATAGAGTATGAGATGGTGCCTCAAGATCGAATTTCATCGTATCATTTAAGCAAATTTTCCATTTTAGTGGTGCATTAGGAAAGAAACTGGCAATCAATAGTTCGCCATTGATCTGGAGCTGCAGATCAATGGCCCAGCTGGCAATCCTGTCTTGATCGCCAACTCTTTATGTGGAACTCATGGATACAATTATGTTTTGATGGTCTAAGTTTTACAGTCAATCAGTTTTTAATTTAGAAAAGCAATTTGTGACGTTTGTGCTAAAAATACTTTCAAACTCAATTCAGTTTCCATGTTTGATGAGATGAGGAAGACAGAGACTGTGCATATATACACTTCTTGTAGGCCTGTACCCTGAACAGTTCACTGTCCTAAACCCTAGATTCTTGCTTGATGAACGTCCCATGACCAAAATGTCATATTAATGAAATCACCTACAAACAAAACATTATTTTAGCCTAGAAACGGTTATAGGATGTTTATGTGGTGGAATATTTTACCAAACATTCAAAATCAAATGAAATAGAAAGACATTTTCCAAAATGTACATTCACTTTATTAATGTTTCATGTCTTAGTGTTTCATTTATTCAAATAATACTGCTTTCTACTGTAAGCGGGCTTTAGTTACAGAATTTGCACCTGTATGAGTGAACGCCTGAGGACAATGAGTTTGTGAAGGGCAAACAGATCAATGTTTGATCCATTCACACTCTGTCGTCTGTTCTTTAACACCCATTAATACACACAAACCTTGAGACTAGTGAAGTATCTTGTTGCGTCCCGGCTTGTGACGAGCATCACTCTGATTGCTGTGTTCTTGAGGAGGACGAACACGCTTTGATATCTTACTTTGTTAAAGTGTACTGACAGTAAATAGATTTGGTCGATCCATATTTCATTTCCAGTGTGCTCTCCGGGGAGCCTTCCCCTGTCCTTGTCAAGCAGCTAGCCTTCTCAGTCCCAGGGAAGCCACTGCAAACCTCCAGAGGCCTCACAAATACATCCTCACTCCATCTGACAGCATCATTGCCACTGGCCAAAAAAGAATCCACCATAGCTTGATTGAAAACATCAATCATCTTTGCTACCTTCGTTTGCCTTGAGATGGTCACCGCAGAGAAACAGTGTTATCAATATAATCAAAAATATTAAATCACATTAATGGATGGTGGGTGGTGGCTTGACTTTTAAAACAAGGCTAGTTTCAGCTGCCTGCCAAAACCCACAGTCAAAACCAGTCATAGTAGCACTTTCAGCATGATAACTGCTAACGTTTTGTCACCTAAAACAACACTTAGTCTCCTTACTAACTGATTCTAAGTCATTCTGAGTCGCCTTGGAAGCGTCCATGTTATGTTTTCATCTTTCATTACGGCTAGTTAATGTGAGCACGAGCTGTTGGGTTTTGACAGGCAGACACTTGCTGCTGAGACATTACATTTTTCCACAACTAGACCACTGACTGGATTAATATCATTTGCACTTGGGCAGGACTAATTAATGTGTTTTTAATACATCTGAATGCTTTTACAAAATAACACAAAATTACAGGGGAAAAGAGTCAAACCACAGTTTCAGAAGTTCAAACTAAATCAAACATAAAACAAAGGTGACCTGTAACACGGTTTAGCATGAGTTAGTGAGTAATGAGCTGTACAGTTCAGTACACACAAAAAGAGAAGAAAGCATTGGATGACAACTATGTACCCACCAACAAATAAGATAAGAATAAGATGCTACTTCTTAGTGGGTGTCTTCTTAGTAGCTTCTTAGTAATGGGTCATTATTCATTAATCTTGATTTCAAGTTGAGACTGATAAAAGTGGAACTGTAGAATATAATCATAATCACCACTCTGGGCTCAGATGTAACTTGTTTCTACACTTCAGACTGTGAACATGATTGACACCCTCTCCACCTGTCTGAACAGTGAAATATTTAACATTCCCTCCTCTCTCAAGGAGTCTTGATGCAGACATCGACCACTCCTCTGATGCCAAGGAGCTGTCAAGCTGTCTCATGACATTGCCTCCTATCCTGCTTGGAGATCCACTCCAATGTACGCAGCATTCACTTCAGGTCAGAGCTCATTTAATTTATTCAGCTTAGCTGTATCCAGGCCCGCAGCTGACAAATTATGACATGGGGACATCGCCAGTCTACATAAATGACAGGTGGTACAGGTGGTCCATAATTCTGTAGGAGGCTGATTGGTGTAACATAGTAGTAATGCAAAATCTTTACAGTCCATATAATTTTTAACTGTGTAATGTGTTGATAGATCCAGTCTGGTTTCATTCCAAAGGCACCAAATACTGACTTTGCAAGTCATTTAGCATTTCAAACTGAATCTAGAGGTACTGTACCCCTTTGCATTTGTCTGCGATGCACAGGAATGTCAGTCGACTATCTGATTAACCAGGGTGCGTTATTATTATACAGTTGCAAATTTCCCCAGTGAAGGACGAATAAAGGTTTATCTTATTTGATTCCTAATGCAGTTACGTACTATATTAAGTCAAAAGTCCATTTAGGTAGGAATGTGGGATGGATGGATGGATCAGCACACAGGACTTTCCCACAGGAGACTGGAATTTTTACAGTGTGAATTAGTGTAAGGTAGTTCTGGTTATCTTTTCAATGTATTTAATTTTAGTGATGCCAACAGTGATGCAAATGATGAAGAGTATGTTTAGTATTAATATAAGGTGCCAAAAGGCTATCTATTCATTATTATTAAGATTTTTCCTGTTGAGGGTCTGAGTGCTGGAGTCAATTTCAGGTGTCACTGAGAGCTGGGGTACAACCAGGTACAACAGTTAAAAGTGAAAAGAGGAGAGAGAAAGGAACAGCAGATGCTTTTGTAGAACTGAAAGCCTAGAGTAGGAGAACAAGAACATGAGAAAACAATATAACAATGGAAGCTTTTTGGGCCCAGAACCAGCTAAATTGTGATTCAGTCCTTCCAAGAACACCACACTACATGAACTATGCCCCATGCAGAATTCCCAAGTATTAGCTAAACTAAAGTGAACAGTTGAGATGACTGATACATTAGAAATTCCTGAAGGGGCCAATGTTTGTTGATGTCAGTATCTTATCAGTTCACATACTTTTGTCATCCTACATTGTGAAAGTTTAAATAATGAATTTCTTGCTACTGTAAAAAAGTGGAAATTACACATGTCTTAAGAATCTGGAATATGTTACTCCTGTCAGAACCCTGAATGGTTAGAAGGTAATGGAGGGAAATGGAAAGTAAATGGATTTCACTTATCCAGCCTTTTTGGAGCCTGATTACATTGTGTAATTGCAGATGACTTACAGCTATTTCTGACTAAAGCAAACATCTCTGTGTAAGTGACCTGATGATGCTGGACGAGGATTTTGAGGAAAGTAACTTTATGGTTGTGTTGGCATGCACCATTAGTTGGTTTGGCAGAGAAAGGATCATTTCCGCATTACATGAATTCATTAGATAAACAGCATCTGAGCCAGTGCGCTCTCAATTTACATCTGCTCCGCTTTTGGAACGGCTTCACGTCAACATATTTTCTCGACAACAGAGAGATTATTAAATGGTTCTCAAATAAAATACTGGGCAACTAACACAGCAGCTTTCAGGTCCTTTGGGGATTCATTGTTTTGTCATTCACTTCTCTTGGGATTTGAAAAACACAAAAATATGTTGTCTGTGTAATGCTGACAACTAGCTGAAGGTGAAAAGAGCTGCTTTTCTATCACACTGTCCTGATGACATGATTAGCAGTTGACAGTTTGTCACTTGCCGGAGCCGGGATTATGACACCCTAAGTAGATCAAAGTCTCTCCCTGTTGTAGCATTAATTTCTACCCATATCTGCTCTCACAAGATGAGACATACACTCGAAGTAACTATCATCCTGCAGCCCCACCAAATCTCCAAGGACAGGTCTGACAGAGAGAAAGTGAGCGGGAGCAGCTGCAGGGGAGAAAGAAGAAGATTGACAATTCTGCACTAAAGCCTCCTGACACCAGTGAAGGCTCTCTGAGGAAAATAATGTACATTACACAAACAAGGTGCTTCGGCCTAAAACACCACTAACCTGATTTATCCTCAGACTGAGTGGACAGCACCAATGCAGCTGCTCGAGCTGCTTTGAAAAACAGCGATAAAGACCCAATGTTGGCAATGTGATGATGCTATCACTTCTCCTGTCGTTTGGCACTGTTACTGTTTATGGTAAGCCTCAAGGTGTTCTCCCATCTAACAGTCACTTCACACGTTTCTGTGTTTAAACATAACCACAATCTTTCTCTAATCCTAACCAGACAGCTTTCCTTGCCTAAACCAAACCACAGAACTTGTGTCTATGGTTTTGCGATTCAAACTGTATGTTTCCACCAACCCCAACTACCTCCTTGCAACTTGTGTTCCATCAATGTAGCGCTTCATTCATTTCAATTGCATTGCTTCCCAACATAATAATATATTTACATTCCCTTCACGGTTGCAGTTTAGTCGCATAAATAGTTTGCAAATTGTTTTTATTTTTTGATGAAAGGAGTTTCATAAAAAAAATATATTATTATTTGTTATTTATTATTATTAACATCTTTACCATCCTCGCTATCACTGTGTTCACAAATGTTATGTCCTTTGTATAAAAGTGCTACAATAAAACACTCTTATTATTATTATTATACACTGCACTGTATAACACTATGAGATAACCTCTTTTAAAGCAACCCATGCTGTAGAATTGACTAAAATTGAATCCTAAAGATTAAGTTTATGTGCCTGGGCACTGTCAAACACTCAAAATTAGTTTATGTGATACTGAACTGAACAAAACAAGCCACTTTTTTCACTGGTTTTGGTTGGAAAAGTTACATTTTGTCCCTTTCACTAAGACGAGCATTTGGTAAGCATATCGTGTTTAATGATTTTTTATTAAGTAAGAGCAAAAGTCAACAACTGTTAACATTTTATTTTTTTATTATTTTATTTCATACAGAGAAGTCACTAAACTTAGTGACTGATTTGCAAACAGCTGCAGTACTGTGGTGCAGCAGTGCCTGTGCCTGTCTGTTGAAGTAAAATGTCGTCTTTCACAGGGAGCATTTTCAGTGTGTTGACCGCACACAGTGTAGGAAATAAATAGACATCACCGACTTGTTGATCATGTCGCTGAGAGTGTTACAGCTCCATACCTGTGAAAAATGATTGCTTCCTGTTGGTGCAGGCCTTAGATCAGCATGTCAGCCTTCAGGTGTTTGATGAGCTTTTTTGCGAGTCCTTGAGTGCGACCATCGAAACAGGATGGGGGACACTTTGTGCAGACACCTCACATGACCCCAACAATCTATTTCTGTTAGTGAGAGCTTTAAATATTCATCAGCGCTTGCCTTGCCAGGGAGAGGAGCCCTGAGCAAACAGGGCGATAGGCATTTGGCGTCGCTCTGTAATGATCACACCACATATCTGTGCGATAATCAGAAATTAAATAGAAACAGAGAGCAGGGCAGCACGTCTACCTTCAGATGACTTTCTAACTGTTGTTTGATCTCTCTGGGCCTCACACTTTGTGTATTTTCCATCTCTCTCTGTTCACTCAGATAATATTGTTGCAGACATAATTTATTTGAAATGTACTCGAACAAAGACAAAGCTTTTTATTATGATGTTTGAATACCTCCCGGCCACATGCTAATTGTTAACGGGTTGAGTGATATTTTGACGTGAGCCATTAACATAGTCTATTTTGCCTCACAAGTTTTGTTCCTGCTCTGATGACGCTTGACTGTTGAACTGTTTCACTAAGTAACACTCTCCTCCGATAATTTACTTAGGTTCGTGGGAGCTTAATTTAATTATGTGCAGTTTACATCATATAAAAAAAGACCTCTTACAACAAAATAATCTTAACTTCAAGGTCAACATATCACTTGACATCAAATTCCCTCATTATATAACATGGTCAAGAACCAATATAGAAACTAAGCCTAACATATGCTCTTAATTAGGCCACATTGATAAGAGGTACAGTGGCATTCATCCACAGAAAATTATTTCAATACTCTTCAGACTTATCCACATGGCCTTGAGCAAACCATTCTACCAGGCATAGATGGAGAGAAGTAGCTTCATTTGTGCAATTTTGCCATGCACACTATAGTTGTTCCATAAGATAGGAAGGTACTGCTAAGTCAAGTCATACGTCAGGATAAGTGTATGTTCACAGCACTCCAAAATAGACCACATAAATCGATCACAGTATTACGGATTACAAATGGAAATTATTTGTGCACCATATTGCCAAATATGGCAGGGAAGGATTACTCATTAGTGTGCATGAGCAATTAACTACAAGATACACATAACTGGTATTGAAGTTTGCGTGGTTACAAATTAAAAATATAGTTGTTTGTCTGCGATATGAAATTAATTTCACAACAACTCAAGTACACTGTTTTTTTTTTTTGTGACAGTGTCACAAAGGAAGGTCATAATAAGAGAAACAATAATTGCACAGAGACAGCCAGTTCAACTATAGTTTGCCTGATGCCACCAGATGACAAGAAATTAGAACATTACAGTAATAATATTGCATTGATGTTGGTTTGTGTCAGGAATTTAAGAAAACTAGAGAAAACAGCTGTTGTATGCCTTTGGTGGTATACATCAATCCCATCTGTGGCTCAGTTTAAAGACCATTGTATTTTTCAAGATGGGAACCTTTAAGATGAGGTCATAAATGTGGTTTTTGTTTTTGTAATACAAGGAAACTCAGAGAAATCTGATGTCCAATGTCAAGGTTTTGAAACACAAATGAAGTTTTTTTTACTAGTGCTTAGAAGTGTGTACATAGGATTTGTGAAAAGGGTCAAATCTCCAGCAAAACTTGCAGATTGTAGAACAACTTTATTACATAGGGTTTGTGTACAGATGAAATCACAAGTCTTAAAAAGCAACTGTCTGTATCATTTTCAGACAGTGATCTTGATGCTGTCTAGTCCACCTTGATAAAAAGGCACTGGGTAACTTTTTGTAGCTGGTTACTTCAGTTGATTTTGCTCCCAAACCTTAAGAGACATTGTGTTTGAGCACTAAGCTGTCATTCATTTTTGGAACTTCAAATAGAGCAGCAGAATGAAGGAGGTGTACAGATCAATTTGAAGTGATGCCTCAAACACAGTCACCGGCTGATTCCTGTCAATGAGCAGCTACACAGCTTCTGTTTAGGCTGAAGGGCTGGTAGGATGTAATTTGTGGCTGCTGAAAGGATTAGTAAAATTGAATGAGAAGTGAATAGAAATTAGATTGATAGAATGGCAATATGTGTACTCTGCTGCATTGAGTATTGAATGGTTATCACTACAAGCAAAAATCCAAGAAATGGGGAATTTGATAAGAAACATTTGCTAGAGATACGCCATGCTGATTTAGACGATTATTATCAGCAAATCAATATCAAAACCCCTTTTCTTCTCTGAATTCCAGTGTGATTCTTAACCTGTCAGTGCTGCAGTGCTGCAGTGCTGCTCTCCTTCACAGCTTGACTCAGTAGCGCAGCGTTCACCTGCACAATAGAACGTATAAAGGCTGCAGCTAATGGTCCAACTGGTGCAGCCAGCTGCTATTAGAAGTCACACAATTAATTAAACGAATCACTCCAGCGCAACAAATATGTTAGAATGATTGTACTATAAACGCACCTGTATCTGGAAGGAAGTGCTGGAGAATCAGTATCCTGGTCAGAAACTACATCATTAAGACAAAATAACATGGTAAGCAATTCTGCAAGCAGTAAATCTATCAACGGCAAATGCTGGAGATCTCCCAGCTGTCATTGAGCGAGAGGCAGGATCCACCCTGGACAGGTTGCCAGTCTATCACAGCACTGACATACAGAGACAAACAATCATTCACACTCACATTCACAGCTATGGACAGTATAGATTCACCAATTAACCTAACATTCATGTCTTTGGACTGTGGGAGGAAGCCAGGGTGACCATAGAGAACCCATGCACACAAGGGGAGAACATGCAAACTCCACACCCAAAGGCACCCTGCCGACCTTTTTGCTGTGATTAACCATGCAAGAAAAGAACTATTTAGCAAGACCATCATGACATCTGAGAGAGTGCACAATACAATAAATAAACACATTAAATAAGTTGTTAGCATTGTCGATTGTCCTTTAGCTTACCCTTTTCTTTCCAACCTGTAATTATTGTCTGTACAGTAAAGTAGCAGCGTCCTATTTCTTAATTCTTTCCTCATTGGGTGATTGTTTCTGCAAAACAGCACAATGACTCATTTTCCAGAGAATGGGCAATGCGTAAATCATTCAAATGTTCCACGGAGGCTCCGTCTAGCAAGACAAGTCTGCAGTTGACCTTCAATCTATGTAAATGAGCTGGGCTATGTGAGGCCACACGCTTATCCCAGACAAACACTCTGTTATGTTTTGACAAATTATTCTGAAATTTTGTTGCTGGAGCTCTTTCAAAAAAAGAAACATGATCTTAGGTAAATTTAATTTGAGCCTGGTTTTATGCTTTTAAGGGATGTTCTAGGAGGTGTGGACTGTCTGTGCAAATGATGAGGATGCGTCAACGACACACAGAACAGCGAGCAGATGGGAGAGACGTTATTATCAGGCAGATAGCAGGAAGCTGTGCTGAAGCAGAGCTGCAGAACTGAGCTTTGACAATCTTTGCACTTTGATCTCCAATCTGCACATTTCAGGGGACAGGAGGAAACTTAATCCGACTGGTAGTATTGCAGGAACACTCTTCCATTCTGCCTTTTTCATTGAGGCTGAAATCAAAGCCGAGTGTCAGGAGGCATTGTGATTAATCTGCAGGTTTTGCCTTTTCGGCATTTCCCTGCGGGGCTCACGGAAAACCAAAGGTCACAGCGGCATTGAAAATGACTGTTACGCATGCAAGAGAAGCATACATGTATGCATGCAGTGGGATTTTGACACAGGATAGTGCTTGCTCGACGCTGAGTTGACACACAAGAGCTTGTATGACATGGTAATAATGCTGTTGAATGGGTATCTTTTACTCCCTGGGTATCTTTAGCCCCATTTAAAAGCTCTGGTACACTTTGATGTCGAGGTAGTGCTTCTAAATATTTAAACAAATCTCTAATGCACTGAATTTTTCTCTAATCAAGGAGAAGAAGTAGACAATATCAGATTTGGTCATCTTTCAGTTGCAGTGTTGCTTTTAGGTCCATTTTTCACGAGATGAAAGAGGGGAAAGAAGGAATTCATGAATTTCATGTTTGATTGATCTAAGGCAGTTTCATCCAATCACTAGCTCATAAAAATAATCAGTGTAAAGATCCAGACACTGAGGTAATTTCAAAATAAACATGTGCATTATCTCATAACGTCAACTTTTCACAACAAAAATTAAATAAATAATATATTTTCATCATGATACACTTTTCAGTTTGTTAGTTTTTTCCTGTTAGTGGGGGAAATGAGCTTCCATACATTCCGATTGTGTCTCTTAGGAAATAAAACTCTCCAACATTCAGGAAGACAATAATATACTACCATACACACACAGGTCAACAGTTCATCAAATGAAAGAATTTCTGGTTCAGGCTGTTTATTTGTTGCCTCCCAAATGAGAGAAAAAAAATGAAAAACAAACAAACAAACATTTGAAAGTACAACAGACCATCCAGTAAATATACTATCACCACCTGGATTTAACTAAGCAAATAGGTACGAGCCTCCCATGGATAATTACTGATTGTATGATTATTTTTCAGCTATTCAGTTATTTAACCCAAATGATACAGTGAGCAGCTTCTAGTCTATATTTACAATGTTCCAGAATGATGGAATCACTCATCATGCTTAGTGCCTACCATACAAGCCTGTGGGGGCAGTGCTATGATCTGGGATCGCTGCAGTCGGTCAGGTCTCTGTTCAGCAATGTTATGAGGTCAGCTGACTACATTAATATACTGAATGACCAGGTTATTCCAGCCAGCTGATGGCAAAGACATAGTCATAAACAATGCCAGAATTCATCGAGCTCTAATTGTGAAAGCATGACACATCATTTTCACACATGGATTGGCCACCACAGAGTCCAGACCTTAACCCCACTGAGAATCTTTAGGATGTGTAGTAACTCCTGAATTAGTCTGCAAATCTATCAGTAATGTGACAAGTCTATGAACTAGTCTGTTAGCTTAAAGCTAACACACATCAAGCAACACAAATTTGCATTGTGACTGTGGTGCAGTAGGAGTGTTATTCCACAGTTGAATCTGGAGTGGCCACTGGGGTGGCTAGAGGTATGCCAGGCAATACAGCGTATTGTTTGGAGGCAGACCATTGGGACTTTCCAATTCCTTTATCTAATGCCACTTCCTCAATCCAGAAATCACTTTTCTTGGCATCACGAAGGCCAGTCCAATTCATGGAGGGATCCCAGAGGAGGACTGAGCGAGGACGCGAGAGCAGCTATCACTGTATCACTGCATCAACACACATAAGCATCACACTCATGTTGATCACACTGTCGAGATCATCACCTCCATGGTTTAGTATCATGAACAGAACCAAAAATAATTCTGTTTATCTGTACATTTTGTATTTTAATCACCATCAACTTCAAATTAAACAGCTGTGTAATATGCATCTCATTTGTCTTATATTCGTGAGTTCCTATTTTATTATGGTCACTCAGGAATCTGATGCCTTTCAACAATAAACACATTTTAATAGCTGGCCTTCATAAAGCTATATTTCCTTTTGACTACTATATATTATTATATTAGACATTCTTTTCAAGTGCTAAATTATTCAATATTTTTTTATAAAGGGCATATTTATAAATGCTGACAGGATAGGAAGTAATGAATACTACAAAATGCATACAGTCAGTTTTCAAGAATTTATAGAGAGAAACACACACACACAGTCTTATGAGGTGGTAACATGTGAGGTGCACTCCTTTATTGTTTCCATTGAACTTACATTTCTATTTGTGCAAATACAAATTTCACAGCTGAGCAGTTAAAGGTCAACACGACCAGACATCGCTTCAGGTAACAGCTGAGAGAAAAAGGATGTTTCATTTCTCTAAAAACCTGTCTTCTCATTTCTCTGTCCTTACATCTGTTCCTTGGATGTTTCTTTTTTTCCTGTAGTATAAAATCAACAGCAACAAAGACACAAATAATAGTTCACTAAAGTAAATGTCATGTTTTAGTCTATTACAGTATATACATGTCTGTTTTGTAATCCTCCTCCATTTTTTCCTTTCTGTCTCTTTTTTGTCTCCTCATGTCCTCAGTCACACAGGCTACAACTTCCTAAGACACACTCTTCATCATCACCTTCTCAGCACAGCATCAGCCTTCTTCCTCCAAATCTGCTAATATTTTTTCCTTTGGTTTGATACACAGACAGGGACAAAATTGTTGGTACCATTCCCTTAAACAAAGACAAACCCACAAATATAACTAAAATAACTTGAAATTGACAAAAGTAATAATAAATAAAAATTGACTAAAAATCAATGTTTGAATTGTTGTTTAAAAGAAGCTTTTTAAAAAACAAACTAATGAAACCGACCTGGGCAAAAATTATGATATCCTTAACTTAATATTTTGTTGCACAACCTTTTGAAGCAATCACTGCAAGCAAACGATTTCTTTAACTGTCAATGAGACTTCTGCACCTGTCAACAGCAGCACGTTTTGCTTCAGAATGCCTTAACAGTCTTGAGATTTCATTATACCCTGCACAGATTTAAAAATAAGCCTGTGCCAGATGGAGCAAAGCAGCCCCAGAACATAACCAAGCCTCCTCCCTGTTCCACAGTAGGTACAGTGTACTTCTTCTTTGTATGTTTAATTTTTGCATCAATATTTTACATAGAGCTGATGTGATTTGCAAAAAACTTCCAGTGTTGTCTCAATTGTCCAAAGGATATTATTCAGAAAATAGAGATCAGATTCTACTGCTGTCTTGATGTAAGTACAGTGTGCTTAGTGTTATACTAGAGGAGGAGCACGCCCTTGACATCAAACTAACATACAGTACATCTCCAGCCTCCTGTGTGTCTCCCAGCAGTAAAAGCTCCTCACCTCTCCTCTGGTGCGATTTAGCTAATGAGGCTGCTGTGAGAGCTTTGAGCCGTGGCATCGCTTCTTCCAGTTGGAGGCTCAGTTTACCTTACTTCCCCCCCACCTTCCCTCCATCTCCCTGCGCTGCTGCAGACACACTTGGTATTTTAGGCACACTCTAAAACAGTTTAATTCCTCTCAGACAGTTTGAAGGTCTAATGCCTCAATCAATAGCCGTCATTTAAATTAATCCCCTGCCCTTTTTTGACCCACCGGAGTTGGCTGGATTAGATAGCTTATGAGTGCTATCAAGCTACTCCTGGGCTCATTTTTTTATCTTTGCATTCTTTATGGCTTTACTTCCTGCAGTGTAAGAGCAAAGATGTCATTATTTTATGATGAGGTCTTACAAGCTTCTCACATTAAATGAAAACTTTCATTATGTAGATAATATTAAAGCACTGTGTTAATATGGGGCTAGAGGGGTAGAGTCACACTGGAATATTTACACATAGATTCAGACAATGCAAACCTTTGTTTCCCTCAACTCCTAAGGGGCAGAGTTATTTACCTCTGAGAGACTTTTCGTCAAGTGCTTTAAGTATTGAACTTGTTGTTCAGGCTGGAGGGACCTCCTGTTGCTCCGCAAGCAATAAATAAATATGATTGTGCCTGTAATATGAACCTATGGAGTAAAGTCTGTCATATGAACATGCTCCCACTACTTGGTCTAACTTTATCAAGACATTTTGAGTAGCGAGTCCACCCTCCTGCTGAAAAGCCTGTCCTTTCGCTGACTTTTTCTCCGCAATAGTAAAACATCATTCAGCTATTACTTCTGAGCACCTATAGTCTCCAAGATATATATTGCAACATGTTGAAATCACTGTGAAAAAAAATGTAATAATACAACACAACTCAACAATATCAACCCATGATTCATAGTAATTGTGCCGTTTTTATAATTATATGTTGACTTTAATTAAGAAACCATAACTACAGCTTCTATTCAGAGTAATTACATGTCATCATCATCTACTGATTGTATACTCATGTATGGCTCTTCTTGCTCTTGAAATACTTACAAATTACCCAATTTTCTGATCAACTGTGTTATCCAACACCTCAGAGACACATTGCATACCATTTGTCAACCCGGCATTAACCCTGAGAGCTCTTACTTTTACCTCATGGCTATAAGACTGATCCAAGAAGTAATTATTTATAAAGTAAAGAGTACATCACTTAATCTCTTAAAGAGGCAGTATGTAATTTTTGATTTAACAAACAAATAAGTGATTAATAAGAACTTGAATTAATAAAGATATGTTTTATTGAGTAAGCAGTCAGTAGTGAAATGAGGGCAATAGATGCATTTAACCTACATGACCTCATAAATAGAACAAACTAACCAACCAGCACACCCAAACCAAACCAAATAAACAATATGTGCTCCTCTCTGTCTGTTTCCTCCTCTCTGTCTCCATCTCTCTGTTCTCCTCTGCTGGTATCCCCGGCTTTGGAGCTGTATATTTCCACAGTGCAGTTACTGGTCCTACCAACCTGCCCAATTTTTTCCTGCTTCTTCTTGAATGGCCAATAGGTGCCATTTTAAGATCAGACATTCATTTTTATTGTGTTTATTCGAATCCAGCCACCATTCAAGCCATCCACCCAAATGGGAAGCTAAATCAACCTTGAAGATGTGTTTAACAAAGCCTAAGCCACATTTCCCGTACGACTGTACTGTTGACCTCTTCCATGGCACAACACCTGCCCCAAAGGTCAATTATACTCCCTGATAATATCTGAGAGAGATGCACATTATTCATTCATTACCCCACATATCTTCTGCTTTTGAGCTCTTATTTGAAGGGAGCATGGTCTTCTAAAAACTGAATCTGTGTAATGCCTACTACCTCGTTCACATCAGGCACGGAGGTGAATGATACTACAGGTTCTGAAAGAGTTTCCCATGCTGAACCATATCCACCATAATAATGGTATGGCTGATACTGTATGTCTATAATGTATACTATAATATACTGTAGAGTTCAGTAACTTACTTTTTGTTTTATTTTATTTTCAGAAGAATGTAAAGTAACACAAATACTGTTCTCCTGCTTGTATGCTGCATGGTTTAAATTTTCCCACTATTGATTATTTGTCTGTGAGCGTGATGTGTCTTCTTATTTTTTTAGTCAGGAGTTATTAATCTAATACTGTGTACATTAACCAGAAACCACATCCCTCATTGCACAGGGGTACAACAGCACATGTTCTAATATCTTCATTGAGTATTGATTGAATCTAAATGACTTTTCTCCTGATCCTGCCTTGGAAAGGCTTCTCATTAAGTGTCCCAGCAGTGATAAATGATATGCAGGCAACAGAGGCTTGATTGAAAGCAAGTACGAGGAGGAAGGGAGAGAGCGAAGTCCATACTGAGCAGCAGATTTGAAAAGACATCAGATCTTGTAGATTGTTTATTATATGAGAGAAAGGGAATGAGAAAAATGGCAACATGTAGAGCAAGTTGGGGTGGAGGGTGACGTGTCTTGTGCAGATGTGCTGAGGTCAGTCACTCATCTATACTGCTGCTCAGCAATAAACAAAACTAATAATAATAAAAATTAAAAAGCATTTCATGGTAGTTTTTTAAAAGGACGTGACTGTAATCTATTCAATTATTTAATTAATTAAAATATTTTTTTAAGGTAAAAAATGACAACAAAGGGTATCGTTAGGATCGCTATTGCCAATGGACTAAAGCATCAGTATTTAATGATGTGGGATTAGAATATGTTGCTTAAGCTTACTGTACCAACAAATGTGCTGCATCTCATTATTTCTATTATTTGTTAAGTCAATTCACAGACATCTTTTCTTAGCCGGTTAATATAGCAAGGTGAGAAGTGCAGTGGATGGAAGTGTAGTAGAATCATATCAAATAACAGTGGTTCACACTATTGCAGCCATTAATACTGACATGTTTAAATCTAACAACAATATTTCCCTAAGAGTGAGCAAGTGTTTAAGTTGCTGTCACACTGATTCTGGTGAGGGCTCAAAAGCAAGAGTCTTAGGAAGCAATTGAACGTTCAAAAACATTCAGTATCATCGGCAAAGGCAAAAAACAAAACAACAAAAGGGCAGAAGCATGCATGTAAACTACGGAGTGGCAAAGGTTGATACATATGTGGTCAAACAACTCAAGCTGAGGTACAAAGACAGCAGGCAAAAAGAAAACTAATTTGATGAGACAAGCAGAGGTCAAACACACACTAATGATGATGATGAATGATGAACTGGAGAAAGCTATGGTACATTGACACAACAATGCTATGCAACAGTCTAGTATAAGTACAGGTGAGTAAACGGTTGATGAGCTGCAGGTGAAGACAATGGAAGGAGGTGAGGAGACAGACAGGAGCAGGAGAGGAGGGGGAGCTGAGCAGGTTACTGGTTCTGAAATTACAAGGAGACGACAGGGTGAGTATATGTCAGTATACGAAAGGTGAGCAACTGGCTGAGTGAGTGTGATTCATAAGTGCCTTTACCTGTTAACCTCCCTCGGAAGTGAAAGCACAAGCAGTCAGGCTGTGGATCAGGAGGTAGACGTTTGGTTGAATCCCAAGCTCCTGCTGCTTTCACAATTTGTTGCATTAGTTTGGGTCTCTAGGGTGTCCCAAAATGTATAATACTGGTTTCTGTGGTATTGTTGGCCTGAGTCAGTATGCATCATTAGACTCTGCATTAGTGACAACATTGCTTAAAACAGGTCATTAGTATCTGTGTTTGAAAAATCCCACCTAAACGAAACCTTATAGCAAACCACTTAGCAGCAATCTGTGTTCTTATTGACAAGTGAAGATAGGTATAATGTTTCTCTCTTGTCAGAGTCAATAGGCTAAATTGTGAGAATCTCTCCCAGGCGTCCATGTGTCGTCGTCAGGCAATAAAGGAATGTCAGCTGGCGATTAAACCTGAGAGAGGGAGATGAACAGATTAAAATCAAAGCAGCTCCAGCAATCCCTGCTCTACAGATGGGAGATAATGCCAGATAAACATCTAATGAATCAGAAAATATGCAGTTTTGCTAATTATCTGAGTGACGTCTGTCTGTACATAAGAATGTGAACACTGGATTGGAAATTAGTGGATGGTTACACAACAGTTTATCACTGATGCATGTAGTTGCAGAGGCACACTCTATCCATCATGACATGTATCTGTTCAACACTTGTCAGCAGCGGTGTAAGGTAAATAAGTACTTATTTTTGAGATGTTAAAAAGTTTTTGCTATATTATACTTTGACTTCACAGCATTTCAGAGTTAAATGTAAGTAATATTTTGAGTACAGGACTTTGATATGTAACAGTGTCAATGCCACGCTGTGGTATTGACACTTAATAAAAATTAATGACCATAGTAGTTCTTCTATCACTGCTTGATGTGGAGAGAAAATTAACTAAATAAAAAGAATACAGCCAGACTAGTCAGCTTAATTCTCTGAAATGCAAATTACATTTTAAGTGCACTTGTGCAGAGTGAAAGACTTTTATTTATAGTTATATACATTCAATTCAATTCAATTCAATTTTATTTGTAGAGCACTTTTTACAATTGACATTGTCACAAAGCAGCTTTTCCCAAACCACAGAACAGAACATGAACAGTGAATGTGTATGAATCATGAAAGCAGATTGAGCAAGCCGAGGGCGACGGTGGCAAGGAAAAACTCCCTGAGAAGGCAACAGGAAGAAACCGATCAGTCAAATAGGACCTATATCTACTGGTAAGGTTGCAGGACTGCAGCCATCTCTTTCCATGGCATCAAATTACCCTCTTAGGTTGTCAAATTTAACGCCGAAAGGTAGCTAGCATTGTTAAAAGACACATGGGAACCATCATTATCTGACCCTGTGGGATGAGAAGGCATTGGTGGGATATTGCAAGATCATCTAGTGTGTGTGTGTCCTCTTAGTTTTATTAAATGAGTTTCATAAGTTCAGTGTGTAAATGCAGAACGTTTTTCTTCATGTGCAGAACTTGCATTTTTTGCATAGAAGGATCAGCCTTTAACACTCCAGAGAAACTCCACAATTAACGTTGGACCTCCATTTTGGGAGATAAGACGTGTGTTATTTTAGGCTGAACATTTTTTTTTTTCCAACTAGCTCATATTTACAGTTAGTTTGACATAATGTGAGTACAGCCGAGGCTGAATATAGAAAAAGAACTAAATGGTGGATTACACTCACCTCGAGTCACATGGCTCAATTGTGCATTTCAAACATCATGGATGGGCAATTTGATTCTAGTTTCTTCTTAATAGATTTATTTGTTATCATGCAAAACCTGCAAACATGCAGACTGCGATGAAAAAGAGTTGAGTGTCAGCACTGTGAGTAATGTAACCTACCAGTCCAATATGTTGGGGATAATAGAACACTAAGGCATCAGACTGCATCCTATAACTAACCTTTTGTCTGCACTGAGACACACATCATTGCATGGACACACACACAGACTCACAAACACACAAAATAGACAATAGACACGAAATAGTGGTTCAGAGTGCAGGCTGATTAGACAAGCAAGCTGGACCCTACAGAGTCGTGGCAAGGTCGAAGGAAGTGGAAACAAACTGAGCAAGACCGCCAACTTTTAACAGCTGTTAGGAAAGAAGGATTTGCTCAGTACCATATTCCACCTCACTGCAGGCACACTGAATACTGTGCAGTTTAAATTTTTTTTAAAGGCAGAGACTTGATAGTGTACATGTTATTTCTATATACTAAATCACAACAGAAGTAATCTCAAAGCACTTTACAGTGTTTAAGGTTGAAGACCATACAAAATATAACTGAATACAGAATTATGTTAAAAAAAAAAAAAAAAAAAAACACACACACAACCCTACATGAGCAAGCACTGGGAGACAGTGGAGAGGAAAAACTCCCTTCAACGGAAAAAACCTCCAGCAGAACCAGGCTCAGGGCGGGCGGCCATCTGCTTCGACCGGTTGGAGTGAGTGGGAAGAAGGAATAGCTATTTTGACTATTAATCAATGTAGAAAATTTAACACATTTCTTTGGCTAAAATAAATCAGTATAATAATAAATAGTTACAATTAATACTATAGTACTACAGATATAATTATACACACACACACGCGCACACACGCATATATTTTAGCAGTTGCAACCAAGCAGACTGTGTGTTTAGGGATTGATTCCTGCTCTCAACAGCATGTTATTATTTCAGAATACATGAAGTTGCCTATTTGGCACTCCTTACACTGACCACCATATCACACTATACCGTAACACATTAACACACTACTATATCTGAAAAGTGTATTGTGTAAATGTAAGGCCTTTTCACTCATTTTCCATATGCGCCACCAGTTGAGTGTGTGTACTAGTCAGGCCACCCTTTTAAAATATTTCTAGAACCCCAGCTGCACTGTTCACACCTCAAACCTAGCTAGCTGTTTATGTTCCATACAAATGTTTTAATATAGCTCACACCAGAACAGGACAATACGAGCTGAGGTGCATCCCCGGGTGCATCCTGAACTCCAGAAATGTCAATGCACACACTGAGACAAAAAAACATAGCATTAAGAACTGACTATGGATTTTATTTTTCTTTATACAGCAGGAAAACTTTCACCTGTTACATCAGAGTTACTGTCTCCAAATTTGACAAATGCATTCATGCTGATATCTAATGACCTTGTAGGTCCAGGTCAATCCACCTCAGGCCCTACTGTAAGTTGGTGTTATGGTTATGGACCCTGGTTTTCCAGCTTGCAAGTCAAGATTTATTTCATTTTTATCCCTTTACACTAAATCTCACTGTTCTGTTAGGATGTTGAAAAAATTCAAGGGCTTACATCAATATAAAGTTGTTGCTGCACAAGTTAAAGATTATCCACAGTACTACTGAAGTGCAAACCTTTCCTACAACTTTGATGAAATGACTGTACCGTGCACCACAGTGTGGGGGAGTAATACCACTAAATGACTCTCCACTTTGTAATCCATTCATCATTTCAAGCATAAATTATTCCTGTAAACCTCTCTTTCAACACTTAATCAATGCAAGAAGATACAGGGACAGACTGGGACAACATTTTACCACTGATTTCCCTGTGCACGCAATTTTACCTCACTAGCAAAGTAGTGGTAAGAGGCAGTCTATCTCAGGTGAAGTGTCATTAAGGTCAGTAGCCATTTTTCATAATCCAGTGGAGCTCTAAAGATCGATACTTGTGTGTGTGTGTGTGTGTGTGTGGAGACGTGCGGAGTAGATTTGTATGTGTGTGAATAGGGAACCGAGACTGTTAGTGGGCCTCTAATGCAATTTAATGCAAGCTGACCACAGTAATGACCAGGAGAAATGGAAGCAATCAGAGGGTTATTTTTTCTATCCACTAAGAATTAAAGAGGAAAAGACATTTGATTTAGTTTAAAAGCATTTACAACATTATACAGACTTAATCCTCCCTTTTGGGAAATGCTTCTGTTGGTTAAGGTACTGCATGTTGTATTTCTAGTCTTAGGTCGACTGGTTTACAATCAACTGCGAAACCCTAAAATAATAACCATATGTGAAGGACGTTATTTGGAAGCATGTAGCAGTTCCAATTGAAAGTAAAAAAAGCCTGTGTGTCTGCAAAACATGCAGGTGTTTGGTTCTGTAACATATCTGTTATGTATATGGTATTTGATTTGCATATGACAACTGGGAATCCACATTGTTAGAGTTGTTAGAGGCACACTGATTCCATACCAGAACCAACCTCTATTCAGCATATCATCATCAGAACAGATCTTTTTTTTTTCTGTCAGCAGCCCTGGAAATTTTCAGGATCACTGAATGAATTCATTGGAAACATCTCTGCTGTAGCCCGGGGTTCTCCTTACAGTGCCTGCAGGCACAATGCTATTCGTAAGCCAAACACAGTTTGTATACAATTCACGGTGAGCTTGTTCTAGATTTGTCTGGGTTTGACATCAGGTTGTAAACCTTTTAATTACAGATTGCAAGTTTTGGCCTTAAAATCATCTATCATTTGCTGCCCCACTGGTTGTTTACAGTACTCACAGGGTTCATTTCTGGTGACGCGAACAACCGACAGACAACACACAAATCATCACATTCTACCCAAGGGTGACCATAGTTACCAGCAACTTTCCTCGGCCCAAGGGTCTCTCCTTTATTCATTACTTGTGAGTGATGATGACGGTTGCTTGATTCCAGAGTTATGTGTGTTAAAGTTTGCCCTTGAGTGGTGTTCATATTTTAGTTGTTCAGTCAGTGTTTGTGGGTCTCGTGGACCCGCTGCATTTTGCACAACAACAATTGTATGTAAAAAAACTCAACAGATGTTTACTTCATCTTAATTACAAGCAATATAAACAGCATATATTGTTAATATTTGCTTTGTACCATTTCTATTATTGAGTGTGAGCAGATAAATTAAAGATTTTTTCCCCACAAGACAGAAGGTAAAATGTGTTGCAATGTGAGAGCAGACAGTTTTTGGTGCTTGAATTTTGCATCAATTGCAACCTTGTATAGAGCCAAAACACAAAACTCACATTCTCTCAACTCAAGTTATAATAAACCAGAATTATCTTTTAAAAATTGGCTCAACAAAGTATTGTTTTGATGTGTATAACATATTTTGAATCAGTCCTTGCTGTTCTTTTGTTCCTTCCTCTGTGTGTATCTACTTAGACGTATTAGAGAGGTCTGATGTCTGCTTTGCTGGTGTGTATGATATATATCTGTAGCCATCAGTAAGATTAAACACTGTCCAACACAATTTAAACAGAATAAAGAAGAAGTCTGAGTAATAGGAGCCTTTTGTCCCTGAGGCCCTTTTACCTTGACAGGACCAAGTCTGATTCATCATTTATGCTTTTACTCTAATGTTAAAGATACATTTTCAACTTTAATTAGAAAGGATAAAAAGAGAGAGAGGGTTATGTTTTTTTATGTTAGAAAATGCAGAGTCAAGCGCTTTAAATGTTCTAAAGTTACCCAGGAGCGCAAGACAAAGATAGTGCAAACTTTAGATAAAGGTGGCTGCTAGTTCAAGGAAACTGGAGGAGCTGCAATGTACCATGAAGCTCTATCAAAATGAATGTAAATTTCAGTGCTGTGAGCACCATATAATTTAGTTCTCTTCCATTGTATTGGGTGCAGGCATAACTCTCATCATAACATAGCTTAAAACCTGAACAAATAAAAGCCACACTTAAGCTTAAAGTTGAACTGGAGCAGGACTTGGGAACAGGACTTGAACCAAAATTGACTACTATATTAGTGCTATACAGTATTAGCACAATCCACCTCTGTGTACCTCAAATAGAGATTTCACAGAAGTGACTCCAGCAGAACACTGACATCTGAGCAAACAAGATGTCAGGCAATCTTTAACAGCACAGTCATCTACTCCTAACGTCCCAGCTAACTAAACAAGATAAATATTTAACATTGACATTAGATTTTTTTAAAAACTGTTTAGATTGAGTGGTGATGGTGAGAAAAAAAAAAGCAATTTATGAAAACTACTAGATGGTGTTTGAAAGCAGATGTTGCAAAATATGAACCATTTTGAGGTACTTGATTAACTGAAATGGGCTTGACCTATGCTTCGACCATAAAGCATACTTTAAAGATAATTAACTTTTTTATTTCCACAGAAGTGGTGTCCTTGTCAACAACATCATATATTTATTGTTCCTGCTGGCACCACTGAAAGAAGAACATTGACAAAGGGCCAAAAATGAAGTGGAGGTGATATTGCGTCTTCCAATAAAAACGAAGATGTCTAAATAAAACTGACCTTTTAGTTCTTGTTAAACTTCACATTTCTTGTTATATATTCCATATGCAAATAGATATATCAAGACCTAGACAAATAAAACATCTTCCTGCCTGCACAAGTACAAAATATAACGTAATTTACCATGCACTACTGGAAAAATAGTAAAGCACTGGCCCCAACCTGGGCTATGCATTTCAAATACACATGATCCTGAACCCTGAGAAAGCTCCTGGAGTTATTTGATTTTCACAAGCTATAAGCCATAATCTTTGAAATTAAAGCATAAAATGCTTGAAATAATTCCCTTTCTAAGGAATGTAATGAATCTAGAATATGTGAGAGTTTCACTTTTTTAATTAAACTGCAAAGAAACATTTATTCTTTGACAATATTAAAATCTTTTGAGATACACTTGTAATGTTTTTAAAGCAATTACAGATTCCAAGGTGCAACTCTCTCCATTTGCTGGTCATTAAGTTTTCTTTATCAATGTACAAAATTATCTAATGTGCCACAGATTCCTTGACCACTGCTGAAAGTATTTCTAAATGTATGCACACAGCTGCACACATTACAACAGTGATGCTGCTCTCATGTTTTTTTGTGTTTACAAGATGTTAAGTCACAGTCTGTGAGTTTTAAGTTCCTTACAAGTCATCCTCATGTGGTCCTTCCATTTCCAAACAGACCACTACTATCACACTTTTTTAACTGTTTGAGTCACGGACTATTCCAGGACACATTATAAGGAATAAGTTCACTTTTGGAGATATGTTTTTAATTAAATGTGTACTGAGGTAAATAAATAATCAAGAGCAATAGATTTCCTCAACAACAATTCAATTGAATATATATATATATATATATATATATATACAGAATACCTTTTTGTGCAAAAACAAGGATTCAAAAGACATTGTAAGCTGATAACTTCAAGGCACACACATTTGCTGAACAAAAGATAAAGAGTTGGTTCTGAACAGGTTAAACATACAGAAGATGGCAGATGTGCTTCTTTTGTTTTTGCAGCTCACTTTGACACCCACCATCAAACAGCTAGAGCTAGTAACATGACCCCTTAACTGTGATAATGTATTAATCTTGAAAAAGCAGGTGAAAGCACTGCAGCCTGCCACTTTCTGTGCATGTTTAATGACTGTGGCCTTTAAATTTCCTCTATTTTTTTAAGCTGAGAGGAATTCCATTTGCATACACATTTGTCTTCTTCCTAGAGCAGGAATTTAACATTATGCATCTTCACTGAGAGCAATTATACAAATGTGCCATATTGCAGTGGTGACTTGTTTAAAATCAGTAACAGCTAAACAGGAAAAAGTGTGATGGACTATATGGTTTCCAGAGAACAATGCCCTCTAGTGGTGATTGTAGCTTGTTTGTACATTAGGTGGTTTCAGTACTCTTACGGTGGATTCTGTATCTGCTGTATTAACAGTACATGATGACTTGTAAATCATTCATTCAAATCATTATTACTGAATATCTAAATGAAACCCAGCCCTAATACTTAGAAAGAAATGTATCCTGATTGTACATGTCTGCCATGTCTGCACAGAAGTCAAACAACACTCCAGAAACCAATAATTTATAAATCGTATGTTGTTATATAAAAGATATCATCCAGCCTGTGGTATAAATTACATTTCTTAAAGACACATGGGTTTCAAATAATATTAACACTGTACAGTGTCCAGTAAAGTGTGGGTAGTTGTAAGTAAAAATGTTCCTGATGGGCTCCAAAACTATCATGTGTGACATGAGTCTGCATCCTGAACATTGTTCTTACAGTAGACTGTGCTGTTGATCCCCAGGGGGCAGTCTCGAAAGCCGATGCCCCCATTAGGGGTGTAAATAGGCTGAATGCGGAAATCTCCCTTGAGGAGCTGTTCATTGTTGAGTGACACTATCTGGAAGCTGGTCTCAGTCATTTCCAGGATAGAATTATCTTTCTTGGTGCCTGCCTCACAATAATCATCTTTTCTCCGACCTCGGTTGTATTTCCACTTGGTGGACGACTTGGAGCGGCTCTTCTTGTGCATGTGCCAGCAGAAGACGCTGAGGAGTACGACCAGCACAACAATCACCGCTCCACCGATCAGTCCAGCGAGCAGGAAAGGTGAGCTGGGTTCTTGTTGCGTGGCCTGCTCGGGTCCTGATGGTCTTTTATTTTTGTCGGGGTTGAATGAGGCTGAAGTGGTCACAGTTTCAGTGCACACAGTATCATCTTTGGGCCGGTAATTATTGAATGCATCCAAGGGAATGACACAGATCCGATAGGTAGACTTTGGCTCAAGATTCGCCAGTCGGATCCCCCGGTGATCTCCACCCACTATCCTCTCCCTGACAGTATCCCCTGTCAGACTGGGGCCCATCCTTGCCCAGGTCACCTTGTAGGCAGTGACTGGAAAGGCGGCCAACCAGCTGACATGTATAGCCGAGTCATTCAGTATGGCAAACGTGACCTGCAGTGTCTCCCTCCGAGGATCTAGAGGCTTCTTAGTCCTCAACCCCCACCCTCTGGTTGTATATATAGGGTAGAGGGTGGGTATTGTGGGAAAAGGTTGTCTGGAGGAGGAAACATAATGAGTAACTAAAGGCGACTCTGTGGAAGTTGACAGGGATGTGATCAGAGCAGAGTCAGCTGCTGAGGTGGACAGCGGTGCCATCACTGTGCTCTGTGGACAGTGGACCAACTCAGCAGTGAGCTCCCTGATCGCCATGCCCCGGAACTTTTCAGGTTTATGACACATGAAGCCACGCACGTTGGGCGAAGCTGGCAGAGATTTAAGCCATGACACCACCCACTTAATACTGCAGTCGCACAGCCAAGGGTTGTTTCGTACAGTGAGCTGTCTGAGACTGACAAGGTCATCAAACACCCCCTGTGTCAATGACTGCAGCTGGTTGGTTGAAATATCCAGCCGCTGCAGTGTGTGCAGCCCTGCAAATGCCCCAACAGGGATCCGGTTTATCTGATTTTCCTGAAAGTTTAATTTGACAAGCACCTTGCCTGGGAGGAATGGGGGAGGGTATGTGAGAGAGTTGCGAGCAAGGGACAGCTCCCTCAGAGTGACCAGGTCCTGAAAGGTCCCTGGTGCAATCCCTTCATCTGTCAACAGGTTTCCATCCAATAGGAGGCGCTCAAGCCGGGTCACATTCCTAAATGCTTCTTCAGCGATAACCGCAATCCGGTTCTCATCCAATCGCAACTCTTTTAGATCGTCTGGAAGACCAATAGGCACACTGCTGAGGTGGTTTTTGGTAAGGAAGAGCATCTTCAAGCTCACTGCCTCACGGAATGCTCCTTCCTCCACCCCTACTGTAGAAATTGAGTTATCATCCAAATGCAACTCCTCCAGCCAAAGAAGCTGAGCCAGAGCTGCTCGGGAGATGGTCTGAATGTTGTTCTCTTGCAAATGGACAACCCTCACATTTTTGGGCAGGTTGATGGGGAACTCATCCAGCTGGTTGCCATACAGATATACAGTTTCCACAGAAGCCACATGGTGGAGCTCCGAGGGAAACCCAGCATTACTGATTTGGTTGTTGTGGAGGTAAAGGGTCTTATAACCCTCACCTATTCCCAGAGGCACTGAGGTCAGGCTCCGCTCATTGCAGTATATAAAGGTGCGATCACAGCGGCACTCCTCGGGACAGTTGGTGGCCCGGGAGAACTGGAGATGAAGGCCTAACAGTATAGGTATCCACGGCCTTATGTAGGAGGCCCAGTCCTTATTCCACAAACGCCACTGTATCTCCATTTCAAACTGATCAGAAAAAATACAGAAACCAAATTAAAGAAAAAATTAAGAAATTAAGATAAAAATTCCACAGAACAGTCATAAGATTTTGGCTTTTGGCTTAGTAAAGCCACTGTATCAGACTAATGCTGAAGAAGGTCTCAAGTAATCCCTTGGTAATTAGTTGTCCAAAGTTTCCCAACTGAAACGCAACACTCCAATTAAGAAATATGATTTCTCCACCAGCCTTTGTCCATTATTGAGCTGGGAGACATTAGTAAAGCTCATCACATTTTCACTCTCTCTTTCCTTGTTTACCACCAAGTGGAGTTCTCTTCCTGACACTCAATACGGACTGAGCCATGTACCACGCTATGGAGAGTTATCGTTGGATGTCGTCTTCCTTCGCTTCCTTTCCCTTTGGCGTCACACACTGCCGGCTCCAGGATGATAAAGCTTCTCTTGGACTTGACATTTGGATCCAGAAACCTGCTGTTAAATGAGAAAAACGGAAACATGAGTTTTTCTTAAAATTAATTATTGTCACTATAAAGGATGTTTTCCCCTTTCTATTCCACAAATGCAAAGTGAGGCATTGTACTAGTAAACTGGAAAATCTGAGCATTTACATTTTGTCATTCGGCGGGCGCTTTTATCCAAAGCGGCTTACAAGTGAGACAAGGGAGCAAACATAGGCAGGCAGGGTAACCGTAAGGAGGTCTTGCCTAAGGACCCCTACTGGAGGTAGGCCACAGCCGGGATTCAAAACCCGGTCTTCTACATGTAGAGCGGTGATCTTACCACTATACT
The DNA here is from genome assembly GCF_900324465.2 of Anabas testudineus. Taxonomy (NCBI): domain Eukaryota; kingdom Metazoa; phylum Chordata; class Actinopteri; order Anabantiformes; family Anabantidae; genus Anabas; species Anabas testudineus. The sequence goes on from NC_046621.1 coordinate 18,212,365, forward strand.
ATCCAGCCACAGCAGAGCAGTGGTCAAGACTTACGGATCTGTTACATATTCCTGAGAAACACTAAAAGAAGAAAATGATATTTAGAATGATATAAAGGGCAAAGGTGTGCTAAAAAGGTAAAAAAGAAAAGTTTCCTCATACAGATTACTACCGTGACCCCTAATCTAAAATGAAAACATACACTAAGTGGATTCAAGCCAGGTTTTTTTTTCCCTTTCCTCGTAGATAACCACAAACGTGAACAAACTGACAAAAAGAACATTTAAAAAACTGCCAAATTCAAAGGATTAAAATGCGGCAGCCAAATGCTTTTCATGAGCAATGAGGTGTGAAGTGAGCTGGAGAAGGAGATGACCGGCTCGCTGAGGAGCACTGTGAAGCTGTTACTCAGTCCAGCCCTGAGGTATGGTGCCTAGCCCCATAGCACTGGGGAAGAAAGAAGCATTCTCCGAGAGAATATTAAAGAGAACACAGGCTGGTTGTAGGGCAGATATTGCTGCTTTTGCTGCTTTTCATTAGACTTTGCATTTCTACTCGATAAGTTCAGCCGTGCTGCTGCAGAGGAGGAGTGCTGGATAGTGATGAACACAGCCTGTCAGCAGAGATAAGATGAGACAAATTCCTTGCATGGGGACAAAACTAAGATCGATGTGGGCCTCTTGCTATGAGGAGAGGTACTACTGTGAGAACAAGGTCATGAGATTTAAATAAAACGGAGCAATTTCCTTGTCCTCAGCATCGGTTTAAGTTGGTACGTAAACAAAAGCCTCATTCTCATGGCACTTTGAATGTCTTCTCCCTGACTGAGCTTTTTTTCCCCCTTCTTGTTTTTTTTTTTTCACCTCACTTGTAAAAAAGGCATCTGCCATATGACTACATGTAAATGTAAATAAGAAAACAACTTCCGACACTGGTGCATCATACAGAGGATGAGCTGATAGTGTATTAATAGTGCTTGTTAGCTTGGTGGTAGTGATGATTAATAAAATGGCAGCACCCAATTGACAGATTGCATTGATTTGTGGCCAAGGCGGTTCAATAGTTATGTAATGTTCCTGTGGGGGGGGGCGCAAACAAGGCATCAAACTGAGTCCAATTATGGTGACCTGACCTCACTATGGCTTCGATCAGCAGGCACCAATCCTGTGACATATAGCATCATTACAAAACATACATTCAAATAAAGTATATTGGGAAAAGTCACCCACATGAAAGAAGGCAGCCTTTGATAAACAGCACTGTCCCAGTTTGGGGAATAAACTGGTGGGTAGTACAAGTATAGTCCATGAGAGCTTCTATATGGCTTTTCCTGTTTAGAAATGTATTACTTAAAATGGAGAAAAGTGAAAGAGACCTAGGTCATTCCAATAATGGGATAAATACTAACACTACTGCAGTTTTCCATTTCATTAATCTGACAATTGTTGAAAGGGGCAAGTTCATGGAGTCACATTAATTTCCAAATATTTAAATAATCGACATTTAGGGGTAAAAAAACTTATTATCAAACCACAGTAAATCCATTTTGCGTCGTTCTTACCTTCACAAAGGCAGGAAGTCTTGCTGCTGTGCATCCACTCGGTCTGTTCTTGTGTCCGCAGAGTGCTGTGCTCAGACCGGGCACACAGTCCGCATCCTGCCCGCTGCGTCCGATCCTCGCTCCGGCTCCAGCTGCGCCGTCGGACACGTCTCGCTTGGTTTGCCGGCGGCGGGGAACTGGGGCATTGTGCTCAAAGTGCGAGGTTTGGACCGAATCAGCCGGGAAGCAAAAAGAAGTTCAGGTCACCCACGGTCCTCTCCACATCTTTGACTCTGCCCCCACGCCTCCTTAAACACGACCTGGCACAGCCCGAGACTCCCGGTGCGCCGCGCTGCTCCGGAGCCGCCGATGAAGTTCCTCCGCTGTTTTCAGAGGAGGGGAAGGGGACATGGAGCAGAGATGTTAGTTAGAGGCTTCCAGCCTGACCCCTTCCGCCCCACTCCACACAGCGAACCGGCATTTAGAGTCCATAATCTGGGGAAAGTGTTTCAGAGACTGCCTGGTCCCTCCTAGAGCCCGAGAGTCACTCTGTTAACACACGTCTCTCTCTCTCTCTCTGTCTCTCTCTCTCTCTCTCTCTCTCTCACACACACACACACTCACTCTCCATTTCCTGGAGGTGCGTATTTATAGTGTGTGTTTAAAAGTGTATTAAAAACGACATCACAGACTTTTCCTCTAATAAAAAAAAAAAAAATGAATTAACAGAATTATATGTGGCCAGGGAAGAAATAAAAAAGGAAACATTTAGAATAAAGAGGAGTTATGTTCTTCACCTTTTCCTGTGACACATGTATCTGAGGTTATTGGACATGTGCTCAAAGCTGAAGGTGTAAAACTACAAAGGGCTGGATCAGTCCTCTACTCCTCCAAATGGTCTTTGGGAATAAATGAGGTGTGGGCCCCAGCTGATCTCCTGACACCTGCCAGCAACACAACTTGTGATCAGACTAATATAATGTTATACAATGAGCAGCATGCAAGCATTGCATTCTTCTCGCCCAAGGTGATTTCACAAGAAAGCACCGAACTCTGCTGCTCTCTGCAGCTGCGCTGGTGCTGTAAAAAAAAAAAAGACTAATTGAGAAAAAGGAAATACTGTAAATAATCTTTTTATAATATAGAATTCAAATCCTCAGATTGTCCCAGTCAGTCTATTCCATGTTTGCCAACAGCAAACCACATGTGCCATCTTTTGCACATGGATAAATACTGATTGGTGGTTAAATAATTGTGTGCAGGGAGCTGCACATATGTTCATTACATATTCTGAGTTATGCACAGTAAGTATTTTATTACACTTCCTGGTGTTTTGTTTTATGTTGTACAAGTGTATTTGTAGTTCTTTTTCTTTCTTGTATGCATGGTGTCATCTGACATTTACTTTTAGTACAGCCAACTTAAAGACGCATGCTTCCGTGCTTTAAAATTGCTCAAATTAAATATTTTAGCTAAGTAAAATTCCTTATTTGGAAACGTCCTTTGAGACGATTCTTGAGAGTATCAGCTGCTTCCTGGCTGGAAGCTTTAGCATTTATACTAAATCCTTTTTTTCTGACGTGCTTGATGTGTCACCAACTTGTCCAAACAGGTTTAGCTTGTGTACACTGTATATTTTCCACAGCAAAGAGGGACGTGCGCTGCTTTGAGGCAGCGTGTTCCCTTTAATGAAGGCCTTCTGTTTGTAGGCAGATTCTCTGCAGCGTAGATTCAGCAGGATGATGAAACAAACCCCGATACGTCTGCGTTGTTTGATTTAAAACAATGCATTATTCAACATTTAACCTGTCACTTTTCCACCTACACACGTGTTCCAACATCCAGACGAACACACAAAACATCAACACACACAGATACGCATAGAGACATGACGTGCACGGTGTTGACACAGCCTGCACCGCTTCACACCAAGCTCTACTCCTCACATAAAGCATCAGTGTATGGTGATGTAACCCACTGCTATTCAAGCTACTACTACCCTTCAACCATACACACTCTCTCTCTCTCACACACACACACACACACACACACTGTGGTTTATTCATATCCTCTACTCGCTCCGCAGCTCTGGGTTTGAACGCTCGCTGCCAAACACCACATCTGCTGCTGCCACTTGCCACTCCAATCTATTAAATTAAAATTCAGGCTAAATCTGTTTGCAGCTTATCACAGTGTATGTGGAGACCGTGGCGAGCATGACAATGTTAGTTCAGCGCTTAGTTTGTTTGTGCCGTGTCACTGTAATCTGGCTGCTTGTGTGTGGAAGCGCGGAGTGACCTGGACAGCTGCTGTGAGGCTTTAGTGCAAGGGTTGGGGAGTAATGGATACCCTGGATATGTGACCAGATTACAGGGATTTGTTAGAAACAGGGGAAATTGACTGTTTTGGTTTTAATGAATAAAACATGCTCAAATGGAAATTATAAAGAGTTGTTTTGAAGTTGACTAATTGATAATAATGCAGTGCCAATAGTAGGCTGCAAATTGCAGATGGTGGGCTAGGTCTAGTTACTGGTGAATCAGTGTCCCGGACAAAAACACATCAAGACAAAAGAACACTTTAAGCTACTGTCCAAAAATCTCCCTTGGAGCACAGTTAAATCCATCATTAAGAAATAAAAAGAATATGTCACCTGTGTAAATCTGGCTACAGCAGCCGCACTCCAAAACTGAGGAACGCGAGCGATTTTGCTGCTATAACTCTTATTTAATTCCTCGCCAGCTACATTTCGGTGAGCTAACACGTCATCATTGCTGTCTATGGAATGTCAGGGTAGTGAACTATGAAAAACTGCATGCACTTTTTAATTGTTTTCCCTAAATATTGTGACTGTGCAATGATTCCACATACTGTGAAAAGGTTTTTAGGCGAATGCGCCCCCACTCCAACCAATGCCACCATGGCACCTAAGTCCTCAGTGATAAAAACCCCTACTCTCTGCTGCTCATACTAACGTCCCATGCTGTCCCATTGTCCACACCGTGCTCCTCTTCTACACACCAGTTTCTCAACGTGCTCTGTGAGCAGCCAGGTGCAGGTACAGCACGCTGTATTAAGGTGGCAGTAGTGCACAGGATTGTACCATTTGTCCTGCACAGGGAGAATTCTGTGTGTCAAATTAAAATACTCACATACCCTCGGAGAGCTTTGACTCTCCTCTTGACCCCCGCTGAGTGCTGCATTCGTAAAACACACCACTTTAACCCTGGGGGGCACATACACAGAAGCCCTCGGCTCTATCTGCTGCTTGTTTTGAATGGTGATTCCTAAATCCGGAGCACTCTGTTTAAGCCCCAGGCGTGGATATGACTTTAACAGTCAAATGCCCCGAAAACATTGTGTCGACCCTGATGCATTTTTCATTCTGACATCCAAGTACACAATCATAATTTGCCTATCATGCATTGCTGCAAACATTCATCCAGGCCCACACTCCGCGACCTTTGAGCACATAGCGCTGCTGCCTTCCCCCTGCATCTTTTACTATTAATAGAGGAGCAGGTCACAGACAGACACACAGACAGCACTGGAGACGATGACAAAGAGGTTTTTGTCAGTAGTTGTGTGTGTGGGGGTGACAGCCAGTTCAATCAGTGTCGGGTTTCTTTAATGAGGGAAAGGCTCAGTCAGGGGTGGATTATCAAGCAAGAAAAAAAGCCTTCGGTCTTCCATCTGTTTGGGTAATTTTTTCAGGGCGGAGACAGAGGAAGAGTCGAACAACGCCTTGAGAAAACCAATGGACATTCTCTGGTATCGCAGGTGGAATTTAAAATGTCTGAGACATTGATCTAGTAAATGACGAGTGCTTTGAGCTGAAATATTCTTGAGAGTAAAACAATCAATTAAACAGTTCAGAAATCCCTTTGAATGTCCTTGAGGTGTCCCTCCAGGGGATTCCTTGAATACCTAAATTACTTCTGAATGTATTTGGATACATTTATGAATTTTTCTTCTGTGATCATGGGCTGTGTTGTTGACTAAGTCAGACTAAATTAATTCATTTTCAGGCTGCAGCAGCACAAAATATATAAAAAAAAACACAACCAAATAGTTTATGAAGGTACAGGGGGTGTATGTGTAAATGGTCTGCACTTATATAGCACTTTTCTATCTAAATGGTACTCAAAGCGCTTTTACACTGCGTCTCATTCACTCATTTGCACACACAGGCACACTCACACCGATGGCAGAGCTGTTATGGAGCTGACCTGACTCACTGGGGGCAACTTGTGGTTCAGTATCTTGCCCAAGGACACTTAAACATGTGACAGGAGGAGTCACATCGATCCACTGAGCTACAGCCACAGCTATATTACTTAAATTTTGAGAACCAAAGCCTGTTTTTACATTTGTTGTGACAACATTTTAAATGCCACCATTGCATGTCTTTAACTTTGTGTCTTCTCTCTCCTGTAGTTGTGTTTCCTCCTCTCTGTCTCCCTCTCTCTGTACTTTTCTGCACGTATCCTCAGCCTAGCGCTGTTATCTCCAGAATCCAGTTGACCTGCCCAATGTTTTTGTTGTTTGTTGGTGTTTTTGTTGCCTGATGTTCTTTTCTCTCTTCTCTTTCCACTCACACCAACCGGTTGAGGCAGATGGCCACCCATTATGAGTCTGGTTCTGCTGGAGGTGTCTTCCTCTAAAGGGTGTTTTTCCTTTTCACTGTTGCCTAAAGCTTGCTCAAATGGGATTGTTGGGTTTTCTATATAATTATTGAATTGATTTGAGTTAAATTGACACCTCCCTTGTGGGGATAGTGCAAATCATTTTGTTTTTTGAGCATTACTTGTTTTAAAGGGTTAGACTTAAGGTTAGGTTTAAGTCAAGGTTTGGGTTAGTAGCAGTGGTTCCTACATGGTGAAGAAGAGAGATGATGGCTTTGGGGGTACTTTGCTGCCTCTGGACGTGAACAGCCTGTCATCAAGAACGAGGAAATTATTATGTTTATCAAGGTTTTTAACTGGATAGTGTCAGGTTTGTCTGTTGGCATGCTGTTGGCAAACCGCGTGTCCCAACAAAGACCCTAAACATCTAAGTAAATCTACTACAAAATGACTTCCGAGACACAAAATTGTATCTTGTAAATATAGGCCAATTTAAAGTTTGATGCTGTGACACACAGAAAACGTTAGGACAGAGTCATGTTTACATGCACACTGTGTTACATAACCTTACCTTTTGATCACAATCAGGATACTAATTGTTGTAGTTTTGCAAGTGCAATATTTGCCCATATTTCCTGGAGACAAAACTTCTATCTGATTCAACAACTTATGAAGGCTGTTGTCTGATTTTTCTCTTGATAAAAACTCAACTCAAAACTCAAGCCCAGAACCTAATAAATTGTTTTTATAGTTCAAAACTGGTTTGGCTTTTATTTGTAGAACATTCAATAGAGACAGTTTCATGATGCGTTATGTAGTGGTTTTTAAATGTTGAATGATGAATTCTGATGCAGTGCCACCAGAAGGTTCAAAGGTTGAGCACATTTAACAGTGGTTTCCGCTCTAGGTCTTTACTCTGTGAGGTTTTCTTGGAGTCCCTAAATCTTTATGCGTATCAAACTCAGTTGCTTATACTTATAACTTGTTTATATTACCAAAATACAATTAAGTTGGTCAGTGAAATACTGAAAACCGTTAAAAGCAAATTGACGAGTAGGTTTTTATTGCATTTGATAAAAAAGTCACAAAATTCCAATACCCATATCAATTGTATATTGCGCATCACATTCTCTAGGATAAGATCTCATCTCATATCAGACTAATTTGGATAAGCAACTGCTACAGGGTAAAGGTTAGTATATGGTACAAGTACAAAGTTGAACTACATGGAAAGACATTTTATTTTCTACCTCTACCTGAACTCTATTGTTACACAATCATTCCTCACCTTGCCTCGCTCTACTGATAATTTTTTTTTTTCCAATTTTAAATCAAATTGCATCAGCACATGATTTGTTGCATTTGAGCTGTCATTCCTTTTAAGATCCTGTATTTAGCAACTCCTGGGCTGATATTGTTTTCATCATTTTTCCATCCTCAGCAGGCATCAAACGTGCTTCCCTACAGAGATCTTAGATGCTCAGTGAAGGTCACTCAGTCAAAGCTTCCATTTACACTCAATAGCTTTTTATTTATTTATTTATTGATGGGAAATGGGCTCTTTGATGAGTTTACAGCTTTTAACATCAGACGCACCTCTGTGCATGTGGTATTTATCCATGCACTCGCCTCACGAAACTGTTGACAGTTTTGCATAATTTGGAAAGCATTAGTGAGGTGAAGCTACAGGGTTGTTTCCACAGGACGTTGAGCTGATTATTTGCTTTACAGGTTTGATGAACAGGTCTAATACTTTTATGCATATTTGACATAATAACATGATTTTGTCATAGGACATACCTGCAGGATGTCCACTCATTATCAGTTTAAGATGCATTTAGCTGAAATGTATGCAGACTAATGCAACAATAAATCTACCTTCATGAATGTGCATGAATATTGGAGGCTGTAATTTCTGCTGCTTTGTTCCATTATACAGGGAGGTGCTTTTGTTATTTAGCCTAGCCACAGTCATATACATGTAAATGATATGAACTACTGTTGACGAGGTGACAGTGGAGAGTTAAAACTACCTTTAAAGAAAGAAACCTCCAGCAGAACCAGGCTCAGGGTGGGTGGCCATCTTCCTCGAGAAATAGGAGAGAAAAGAGAACAGCAGGCAACAAAAAACTACAACAAGCACCAAAAACACTGGGGAGGTCAGTAGGACCAGTAACTGCACTCTAGAAATGTACAGCTCTGGGACTGGGGGAGGTTAAAGTAAGGGAAGATTAAGGATGGTCATTACTAAATAAAAAGGTGGATGTTAATTCCTGCCCTGTGACAGGAAGTGAACTCTTTCTTTGCTCTTAACTTTCATCTGCATAAGACACTCTTTGTTTTTCCATACCTTTTTTTTAAATACCACTTTGCTATTGTGAATGTCTGCATTAGATGCAAATTTTCAAGGCCTTGTTTCACTTGTATATTTCTCTGCAACAGTGTTATGATTCTTGTAGCACAAGAAAGCACAACACTGCAAGAAATTGCAGCTTGTATATTATATAATTGACCAATACCTCTTCTTTGTGAAGCACCTTGCATCAAGCACTATCACCTCTTTAACACTGCCTCTTCTAGGCATGTTTTAAGCACCAATACATTGCCTTGCGGTGCTGTATAGAAGGTACCAAACTGACTGGAGCACTTTTTCAGTTCAGTGTAAATGGGCAAAGACACCTTAACGAAGGGGCCATCTTCTCATCAATACAGTGGTGTTTTTGTGTAAAAAGGGCTCTTGACTGTCCTTTTCCTACCACTGGTGGGAAAAGCACTCCCTGGTGAGTTACTGTGAGCAGTGTCTCTCCTGGCCTTATGTAGGAGTGGAATTCTAAACGCCCACACCTTATAGCCTTGAGTGCTTCTTATTCTCTTTACAGTGATCTGCACTTTGTTGGAGGGTCCTCACCACTGGGCTATTATGTTATAAGTGGTGGTTAGAGGTTAAATTAAATAATTTAAGCAAGCAAATTTTCTGGATTTTGGATCTTCTTCTACTCTTTCTGAATCAACCTGAAATCAAACTTGAAGGTTAATGCATCTGTAAGTCTATTAGAAACGAAACTAAACTAAACTTAAGTCTCTAGCTTAAAATGTGCATATTTATTCCCATTCAATTACCCAAATTAAGCTTGAGAAACCATGGCATAGACTGTTTAAGGTTGCAATGCTTGAAACGTCAGGAGATCAAATGGATCATTTTTGGGGGAACCAAAGAGAATATCCAACCATTCATGGCAATCTGAGAAGAGCGGTCTTGCTCAGGAACAAAATATTCCAGTCATACTGCACACTTTCTTTTACTCTCCATCTCATCAGCAGCTCCCACTGTCTAGCTGTCTTTCTCACACCTCTGCCTCACACCAGGCTGCACGACTTCTACACTAAGTAGGGCAGTGACTGATGCAAATGCAAACTGTATTAATGAGGTAAGATCACTTTCTGCTCCAATTATTTACAAGTGTGTTGGTATCTCTGAGGTTATCCTTCATCTGGTGGCGCTGCGCCGCAATTCATGAATGCTATGTGCTTTTAGATGAATCGCATATGGTTTGAATCAGGTAGTTCTGCTGTGACAAGCACACTAGGGATGGGTTTGGCCAGTAGGAAATGTTCCTTCTCACTCACCAGGGTGATTGTTGTGTTTAAATGAGGAATTTAACATAAATATCCTTCATTGTCATTAATTCATCGAGAGTTATACTATTACTAAAAAATGTTCACTGAACTATGATCATTGTCTAGACAGGGGTTGTAGGTGAGAACACAAACGTCCCACATTTGAACTGGACTTTAAACAGACTTCACCCATTCAAAAAGTGAGTCTATGTGTAAACGCAGCAGAGCGGTTGTTAAGAGAAAACTGGTGACAATCTCCTGACAGCGGTGCCACTCCAAACCTAAATTAGAGCATTTTCAATGAGTTAGAATGCATCTGACACACAGAATATCCTATTATGTGTGAAAAGGCAACTCCATACCATTGTCTGTAGTCTGTACATTGTCTAAATGATGAATTTTGCTTTATAAAAAGTCAAACAAGGAATGGAAATGGAAGCAAAATATGGCTATTGAATTCAAACTAGAAACGCTAGTGATTACTGTATTTTAAGTAAGACCCCCCTATAGAAGGTCAAAGTTTAAGCTCGAATGATCATTTAACAAATTTCAAGGGTCACTTCCATCTGTAAATACAGAGAAATTATTGAAATGATTTCTGGGGATTCCTATTGTGTGCTTGTATAGAGGAAGTTGTTGAAAAAGTTCCATCTGTTTTCCCAGGTTGCACAGAGGAGAAATAAACCAAGTTTACATTAAACTTTCTATCCAGCAAGAAGGAGAGAAAAATATGCATGCCCTACGTGTATATGTTTGTAAGTGTAATCAGCAGTTTATGGACTGTGCTTTAGAGGAAGTGTTGGGTAATTCACGGCTGGTTCATCACATGGCAGAGTAGATTAATTGACATGGTGCTGGGATGCTGTGGAGCCAGCACCTGCTCCGTCACAGCCATATATCAACATTAGGAAATCAGCCCCTCTGTGAACATTATTTTTCTGCCTTGACTAAATGCCCCCACAGCCTCCAGAATACAGTATGATGCTCAAGAGAGAGAACATTTAACATGGGCTTAAAAGCCCTCGCCTCGGGCCTACCATACCTACTGCTTACACATGGAAAATTATTCTTATGTCTGCCAGGAGGGACAGCTCCTCTGTGCAATGATGTGTGTAAGACTCCACTGTATATTGATTATGTTAGACTTCTTTGTTTAAAATACCCTTTGTATTAAATAAACAGTGGTATACAATACAATGAAAAAAAAATCTAAATTCCTCACTACATCAACTTTTTGGTGTATGTATATGTACCTGGGCTGAACATCAATAAAGAGTTTAAAATCACTAAAGCATTCTGTCAACTAAGCACACACACCCACACATTTTGTATATTAAGTGTTTGAAAACCAAATCCAACCCTCTCATTTCAAATTTCGCAATGACGTAAATGGTAAAAATGGTCTGCACTTATTTAGCACTTTTCTACGTAGCTGGTACTAAAGCGCTTTTACACTGCATCTCATTCACCAATTCACACACACACACACACACTCACACACTGATGACAGAGCTGCCACACAGCTGAGCTAAGGGGTTTAGTATCTTGGCCACGTACACTTTGACACGTGACAGGAGGAGCCAGGAACTGAACCACTGATCCCATGATCGGACGACTGCTCCACCTCCTGAGCCACAGCCTCCCCATGAGGGATACCGGCTCACATTCACCCGGTGTGTAAACAATGCCCACATTTGTATTCTTTAGCTGTAAAATTATCCTTTCAGTTCACAGTTCAGAACTGTGCACAACACTGCATTCACAACACTGCATTAACATAGATAAATTAGATATTCAGTTTTTATATAAGAGTGGTAGAGTGGTCCTTCATTGACTTGGGTCAGCGGTTCACAATTTGACAATCCTGGCCATAGTCAAATTGTCAGCCAGGCAAGACATAATTTCTGTATGTTTTATTGATCATGATAAACTGGTAAATCAGGGTCCCATCATGCATCTCTCTCTCCCACAGTTCCAGTGCTGTTGGGAGCAGGCTGCTGATTGCAACAGCTCCTGCCTCTTTCACTCTTTTCCAACCTTTGCTGGTTTTTTTTTTTTTATCAGACCATTTTAAAGAGGTTAAAGAAGATTCGGACCTGCGTTCCCTTCTGTGATCATGGGGAGCCTCAAACTGAGGGTGGAACAATGGGTTTCTGTAAGACTGCCTGTGTGGTACCAGTGCCCAAGACACTGCATGCTTAAGACCTCAACGGCCTTAGGTCAGTGGCTTTGACATCGCATCTGATGAAGACCCCTAGTCTACTCTCCCCTCACCAGTGACTATCCAGGGAATGAAACTGAGAGAGTAGACTCTCTTCCTGGGTGCATCTGGGTCCTCACTTGAACAACAAACTGGACTGAACTCACGACATCAGCCATCATTTATGGTGTGATCTGTTGGAGCAGTAGCATCATGGTGAGGGAGAGGAAAAAGCTGGACAAGGTTATCAAGAAGTCCAGCTCTATCCTAGGCTGTCCTCTAGACTCAGTGAGGGAGACAGGGGACAGAAGGGTCCTGGCTAAACTACCATCTATGCTGGACCATGAGTCTCACCCTTTGCAGGATGCCCTGTCTGCCCTGGAGAGCAGCTTCAGTGACAGACCGATCCACCCTGTCTTTGTGAGATTCTGCAGATCTTTCCTTTCAGCTGCAATCAGACTACACCAAACACTACTAACACTGTACATTTGGCAGCTATCTGCTGTAATCATGTGCAATACTGTATTTTAAGGTGAATCACCACCAGTGCAATATACTTCAGTCACTTTACCTGGTATTTATCACATCTTTGCTACTTTTGGCACTCTGCTGTGTGTTTTGTAAAATAAAAAATATATTTCATACATTGCTACTATAAAAATACAGATTACTTTTAAATAGAAATTGTGATTGTCACACTATAAAAGTCACTTATTTCTTCATTTCAGTTACATGAGTTTTATTTTGAAATATATTACTGTCTCCTGTTGAGGGAAGAGGAGAGAAAAAATGCAAACAATCACAGACACTCAGTGTGACAGCTGCTCTGTGTTGTCACTGTATATTACTGTAAGCCTTCTGCACAGTGGTAATTCACAATAAAGCACCACAGTCAGATGATGGGAGCTCCACTGACATTTGTGAGATATGAACCATCAGAGTCAACATACACAGAGACACACCATCCATCAAGCTGCACAAAATGTCACATCAAGTCCAAACTTTGTGTATTATATTACTTGCAAGTCCAAAATTACATCTGCTGCTGCGTCATGCACTCCCCGAATACATTGTGGCAGATTTGGCTGCAGTTTTTTTTATCCAGACAGAGCTGATGTCACCATGCTTCACATTTTTAATACAGGTTCACAAAGAACTACTGTACAGTGTTCAACTTCTGAAGCAGGTGGCAGTTTAACACATCAAAGTTCTATGACAAGTCGTCAAGCTTAGTGGGCATGTGGGTTTACATTAACACATACAGCGGAGCTTTAATACCATTGGCTGATAATCAAAAAGTCAACCTCCTTTGATGTATGTCCAACATAGGAGCTGTGAAATGTATATCACGTATGTTGTCATGTATGCCTGTTTTCCATGGTGACACAGTACATAAATCTATCTAGTATAAATCTATTTTTGTAAAGTGAAATAAAATAATTTAGTAGAAGTAAATGGAAAAACAAAATGAAATAAAGTAGGAAATTTAATCATTTTTTGGTGTGCAATTTGTTTCTTTCAAGACCACACTGTTCTGTGTATCTATCTATCTATCTACCTTTAGATGGAGATTTACGACTTACAGCTTACACCTTATCTAGAGAAGAAGTGAGGTCAGTATGGCAGGTCGACAATATGGGACTATTTCTAATGGAATTCTGAAATTGGTACAACTTTATTGTATTTTTAGATAACACCACCTGTGATGTCAAAGTAAAAAAAACTTCAATCTTGAATTAGTTTATCTTTAAAAGGAAACCATAAATGAGAAAACATGGACACACAATCGTCATTCATTGAGAGGAACTCATCAACCAGATTATGTAACATGCTTTCAAAGAATTTCATGCTGCACTTAAATAGAATTTTAAAATTCTGCGGCCCGCACATTTTAATTAGCCTGTGTGTGACTGTAGTGAAAATGCAAAGTGTTACTCAGCCCGTTTTTATTAACTGTATTGGGTCGATGATTAAAAGCTGCTATTTTGCTGATGCCTGTGCAGAACTTTGGCTGAAGTCAATGGTTTAAATATTCAATCATAACTTTTAAGTCCATTAAGAGGATGTGTCAGTGTGGAACAGTGTGAAGCACGTATGTTGTACATTAGAGTAGACACCACACTCATTCCTTAACTAAGTTTATCTTAAGCTAAAATAACTAAAAGTAAAACTGAAACTAAAATACACAAAAAATTATATATATGTATATATATATATATATATAAACTGAAGTGAAACCATGTGTGCAACTAACAAAACTGAGTGGGAATTCAAATTGAATCAAAAAAAGTGTCTAAATAAAGCCATGATTGTTTGTGTCTTATCAGCTTAGAAATATTGTGTTTGTGATATTTGTGACTGATGATCAGATCACATTTCATGACGAAATTGAGCAGAAAACGAGGAAATTGCAAATTGTTCACCTACTTTTTCTTGCTACAAACAATTTTAAAGGGGTTTTTCTGCTTGACTATCTGATATAAACAAAAATAGCTTCAAATATCCTAAAAGTGGTGAAACTAGCGCGACAAAAGTGGGACTACTATTGCCGTGAGTTGTTCCATCCTAACATTCCATTCCATTTTGTTCCATTCTTCCATAATTCCTCCAGATTAAACTGAAATACATTTACTTCAACATAGTTTAGTTCTATGCTCATACTTCATAGCCCACTCTGTGCATGCAGTGGAATTACAGACATTGATTAGACTGGAGGCCATTAGCTCCAACAACCATGTTGGAGACAGAATGCACTGAGCCGGATTTGGTGGAATTGCAGGGTTATGAAAGTCCTGAGGGACGATCAGTAAATTTGGCACAAGTATCCACTTGGATTCATGCATAAACTTATTAAAATATGTGTCTGGAAAGACTTGCATGTTAACTCCAACTTCACTGAATGGTGAAGGCATAAAACCCTTCCCCGGATCATTCTAACCGTCATTACAACCACTATGTAGCAATCATAGTTTAATGTTAACTTCCCATGCAATGATTCCAGCTTGATTCGTGACCAGTGCAAAGATACAAAAACATTCTTGGAAAATTTGAGACTCATGGCGCTACTGTGTGTCAAAACAACGACGGGTAGTATATTTTGACATGGCAGTCTTTTACATCATGGGGTGACTGTGTGCTAGCTCACTCATACCAGTAGGTACACTATATGTGAGCACACACAGCTACATACACATAAACACCTGAACACACATGGACACACTGTTCCACATTCCAGTGGCAGGCCGATTCGCTTGTTGCACAGTCTTGACTTGGCTCTGGTCCAGTGCCACCAATAGAGCGCATAAAAGAAAGACTTGTTTTAATGAATGGCCTCTTTCTTGTGTGTCGGCATGCAGAGCGAGGGTACCGTGCAGCTCTGACTCTTCCATGGTCAGACCAGAGATGGAAGCGGAAAGGTCTCCAGAGCTGCTAGACTGCTAGTGTTATTGTTATTCTTCCACACAGGAATCAGTAGTTCGTATACAAGCCCGGGTATTCATAAAAAATTGGTAGGGGAAGAGATGGATGGGTGAGGAGAGAGAGAGACTGTGTGTGTGTGTGTGTGGAGACCAAAATGGATTAGGATGGGTGAGGAGGTAAAAATAACAGTGAGGTATTTCCCATCAAAGGACCGGCTGGCAGAGGGAAGTAACGGCGCCCTCTGTGCACTGGTCCATCTTTCAGCAGTATCCACTAATGAAGTGCTTTTACATGACAGCTGTCGTGTCAGGGAACATGTTCTGTTTATTCAGCGTTCACACAGTCTCATTCAGCTCGTCTTCACTTAATTTAAGTTCCATATACACCAGCTTTGTGGAGAATAGAAAGTACATTTCCGACCACATCAACTTGTTCTGTAGCTTTACTTTTGTGGTTATGTGCACGTCGTTCTGTGTGGATTATCTACTTCTTTAATGTGTCTTTGAAAGGTTTTAGTCACAACCTTCCAGAGGCCCCTCACTGATGCTAGTTGGAGTTGTCGCTGACAGCGCAACCATAGCAACAGTGTCAGTGTGGAAGAAGGTACGAGTACGAGCAGAGAGAAGCTGTTGATGTGGCTACTCCTTGCTGATTCCTGCCTTCCTGACATTATTATTTTTAGAATATGCAGAATAGATACAAGTAATACTATAAAAACTATTTGTAGTTTTAACAAACCACTGTAGTGATGATTAGTTGTAGTTTAATAATTTACATGTTTCATTCTACATTGTCATCAGGTCTCTTATACTTTGAGACTGGATAAAAAGCTGTAATCATTTTTGTAATGCAATAACTTTTTAGCCCTGAATACCACTGAATATTTTAAAATATTCTTTTATATGTTCCTTTTTTGATGATGCCACACCAACAGTTACATTTTAACCTAATATAAAAATGAAAAGATCGAATAAAACTCTCCACACTCTGCTCTCCACATATTTGTTCTTTTTGTTTCTAATCTCCCCAGGTTCTTCCAGTGTGTGCTCATCAGTGCTTGGTACAGTACAGTACAACTCCCTCCCACTCTCAGTGCTCTTATCACAGCAAGCCCTGTGGACCCAACAAGCTGTCAACGCCCTGCTCCTCCATATCTGCACTCTGCTCACAGTCATCTAAACACTGCCAAGAGGTTGGTGGCTCCCTCACCCATAGGCTGTATGCAGAATTTTTCCCTTGATGTATAATGATCTGACATCTCAGAAGGCAAGGAATTGAAGTAAACGTAAGACATCTTACCCTATATAAGCTTTAAATCACAATCCAGGGGCTGCTGCTGAAAAAAAAGTATCATATCCCAACTAATTGACAGTCTGGAGATTCACCCTTCACTGCTAAATTAAACATTCGCTCCTCTTAAACGATGACAGAAACTGTTATCTGCACAGGAGTTGAGATCAAAACTGTAGAGTGAATAAGAACAGTCAAACAAAACTTGGCAAAAGGCGCTGATAAGATGGTTGATCAGTAAATTATTTACTTGTAGAAATTTCCAAGTATTCCTGGCTGCACTCTAAACTCACTTTGTGCTCAGTCGATGCCAACAGGTTATCGCAACCATCAGTAACATGTTATGGTTAAGCAACTTCTAGCAGCCGTAGCCATATTGAAAAGGAGACGATGATGCAGTTATAAAGGGAGAAAGCCAGTGTTAGGAGGAGGTCAGGGGATATGGATGGGTCAGAAAACACCTGACAGTGGTGTGACATTACACCTTTCTTGATCAAAAATGAGACACGCTGCTGCTTTTGAATAACCTGTCATCTGATATATCCTATAATAATGATGTTGTGACGCAGCAGTTTTTGGAATAAATGAAGCTACATTTAATACCAAAAACAAGGTGGTTGGGCTGGGTGGAAGGGGTATAATGTGCAGCACTGACAAACCACAAACCCTGAGTTTGAATCCCATGTGAGATTGGGTTTAAACAAGAAAAGTGTATGAAGTGACACATACACAGTGTTTAGACTTTTTTTTAGTTTGACAAGGTGACTAACTTTTTAAGTTACATCTGAAGGTAAACATCTAAAGGCAACACAAATGGAACTTGTATAGCGTCGAAACACAACAGGAATCATCTCAAGGCACTTTACAGTGTAAGGTTTAAGACCTTACAGAGTATAATTGTATAGAAAATTTCTGTAATCTAATACTTAAACAAATGTAGTGTGAATAAAGCCTGTGATTCAGACCATTTTCTTTTTCCTTCAAAAAGTCTAAACTGTATAGGCTTAGAAAGTCTGTGCTGTGCCATTCTTGTTGAAGTTACTTTGAAAAAAAACAAAACAATAAACGATTCCCATTCATAAGAACGTGCTGGTTATTTTCTGAGTCTGCAATACCTGCTGCCCAGGAGTTTCTTATATTTCTTAATTTTTTGTTGGCCCACGCTTTTTTTTGATGGCCTGGAGACTAATGACCACATTATCTACTCTAAAGCAAACAGTGTGGGAAAAAAATAATTTCACACACTACCTGCAGCTCTACACATACATTAAACTACTGACTTCCGCACTTATTGCACATGCACACACTTGGTTTTAAGATATCATTGAAGTCTCCTATCATTGGTAAAAGACTGATTACTGTGGTGTTGACAAAGTAAAGTTAGCTGCCGGTTTCCCCAACTCACTCAGTCTCCAGACTGAAAGCGCACGATGTCCGGCCTTCATCAGTATGCTGGGAGCCACCGCAACCAGACTGCTTTCATCTTAAGACTCAGAATGAGATACAGGACTGTGGAGAGGAAGTGCAATTTTCACTTATGCAAAAGACAGAAGACACCAAGGAGCTTTAATGGTCTTATTTCACTGTTTTGTGAGAAGGCTTTAGTGATGAGTCTTGAAGACAGACATTCATTTGAACTTAAAACTTAAAAACTTGAGAACAAATCCGAAAAACAACAATTTCGAAAATAAATAGTCAAGCAGATGAAGTTCAACAACTTGAGATGCCAACAAGAGATTTCTTATTTTACATCTAACAAGGATGCTACACCTAAAGTAGATACTGATACTGAGATAATAAAGTAAATGTTGGGACATATAACTTTAAAAAAGGCTTTTGCTACCAGCAGATATAAACACCATTGGAGTCGTCTGAGTGTTGCTAGGTTATCTAGTTTTTAAAATACTATTTATAGAGTTTTAGACTTAAGTCAGTGACGAAAAATGCTTTTGTCTAGTTTAACTTGCAGGAGTTCTAAAGGTTCAACATTGGTTTTGCTGCCTCTGGAAAAGAATCCTGAACAGTTCTTGTTTGATAATCTCAAAAAGACAGTCTGAAAAATGCTGTCAAAGAAAATAATTTTACCAGCTTCCAAGAGCCTGACAACAGAGCCTGTGAATATGACTGATAGACGAGCTGCACAAATGCAGAATTTATGTTCTGCTTTAATGGTATTATTTCACTTTTACGTGAGAAGCCGTCAAGGATGAGAACTCCCTTCAGAGGACTCTCTGATTCATTGTTTTCAGATTAGGGAACATTTCCTTGATGTCTACTTTGCTAAAGATACTTTTTTATATCAGGTCTTTATGACAAGCAAGATAATATAAAATAGACTGTGCACTATCAAAGCCACCCTCAGTCTTTTCTGCCTGTATTACACAGAGTAACTCACAATTCTCAAGGTCATGTAGTCAGTAAAGCTTGGTTAATGAGAGAGGCCTTCTTACAATGACACCCATACATCATTCTGTTAATGTACAGGAGGTACACAGCACCTCCACAAAGAGCCAAGCTCTCCCAGCTGTCAAACAAGAGAATGTTCTATTATGTATTGGTGTATTTACCTGATCGTTTTTTCTGTACACTCCAGACTTTCACTGAACCCAGGCACGACTGACAGAAGCTTGTATCTTGGGATTTATAGCTTCCAGGCCAGAGTCCAGCTCGCCCTCTGCCTCCAGCCAACATGCAACTATATCCTTTAGCTGTGCACTCAGAGTTACACTAAGATATAGGAGTCCCCATCCAACAGACACCAAAGACACTTGGCATATTAACATCAGAATATTTGAGTTTCAGCTCATTCAGCCATTCTGGAAGTACTGATAATGTCACAGGCAGGTTTTCTGGTTTTGTTAAGTCCACACCAGCAACGAAAACACATCAGCAGTGCTCTGATAAAGCAGCTTCTGCATGGTTCATTATACTCTTATCAGAAGTACATGATTAAACACAGTATTTGGATTTTAAAGGGAGTTGAGAGGATTTCTTTTTATGGGGCATTGTAACAAAATCTTTGTTGAGAGGCCCCTCTTATATGCCATATGTTATATGTTCATAACTTAAATTAAAGTGTAAATTATGTGCATATGGAGGGGAGCACTCAGTCAATATGATGTTAATGGGTTGCTGAAGCCTGCGTTAAAAATTTAATATTTAATAATTTAAAGAAAAGGTTCGTGCACAGTTTATTTTGATTGCACAAACATGCATTAAAAATTCTAATTGTTTTATTCTTATCCTGATGACATGGGTTGCCAACACCATGGAGTTGCAATGTGACACTGAAATCAGTTGTACTTCATAGACTACTAGTAATTCACTACATTGTTGTACTTCTGTTTAAAAAGATGTCCAACATGAGTAATTACCCACATGTGTAGTGTAATTGCGTTAGCTTTTAGCTTAGCTTGGTTCCTAGTTCCATGTGAAGAAAAGAGACTGAGCCAGAGTTTCTTTCTTCAACAGATTTTTAATATAAGGAGAATGGCTGGGAGGCTGGGAGGTAGTTGCACCAACGTGGGATTCAGCTGAAAAGCATTGCTTTACGTGTGGTGCAGGGACCACCAGGTACTGTTAGAGTGCACTAAGTGAGATAGATTGTAGACCTGAAATAGGGAGCTCAGGTAGGAAGATGCTCTGCTCTAACACTGTGGGTTAGTGTGAGAGCCTGAACCTGATGAAGCCAGAGCAAGAGTTATAGAGAGTGGTTTGACATGTGATGTTGTATTTTGGATCAGATGGAGATGTTTGATAGCACATGCTCATAGCCCTGCTAGCAGACCATTAAACGGTCAAGATAGGAGATGACTGCTGGAGGAGCTGGGCTGCATAGTCAGAGAGGTGGAATAGGTTCTGATAATGTAGAGGGCAAATCTGCATGACCTAGAGCGGTTACATGCTGAAAGCAAACTGGGGAAAGTTCTGTTGTCCATCAGTACATCAGGTGTTACTATAAAGCCACAAAACCTTTTAGAGGCGGTGTTTGTCAACACTGATTTCTTGTGATTATTTTAACTGCTGTATGATAATATCAAAAAGTTCATCATGAAGGTTTTAACAACCTTAACAAAGTAGGTTTCATGCACAATATTAACAAAGGTTGGGTTCACTTGTCATTATGGATTTCTTGGCTTCATTTTAACCATTGATATGCCAGAAATATGGTTCAGGCTCTAAATCTATAGGAGTGAAAAAAATGTTGGAACTGTTTCTACAGCGTTCCAGCAAGAGACCTGACAATAGTAATTCAAACCATAAAGTTAGAGCTGTTGTCCCTTATACGAATTAGTACACATCCACACATATAATTTGTATCCACAGCTGCATGTTGTCCAGGTGGTAAATTTACTAAACAAGAATGCACGCACACTTAAAGTATATACAGTCTTGCACACACACACACACACACACACACACACACACACACACACACACACACACACACACACACACACACACACACACACACATATGCAATGTCTAATGTTTCAGTAGATTGGCCGGCCTCCGCACTTTGCTCTGATTTATTGTGGCAAGTTGAAAGATTCCAAGAAGTGAGTCAGTTTGTATTGGCAAGGCTCTGCTACAATCTCCAGGTCAGTACCCCCACCCCAGCTCCCCCCACACACCATACACACACACATACACTTCTTCATATTAGCTAGAGAAGCCAGAATAAGCCCTCCTAAGCAAACACACCAGTAAAACAATATCCATTAAAGCAAGAGATGGTGGCCATAAGTCAGCGGGCTGGGGCCCTCACTAACAGAGCTGCTGCAACACGCTGACTGCAACGCTGAGTGACGAGCTGTCATCAATCTGACACCACATTTGTCCTGTTTGACTCTGTTGTGACCCCCGCCACAGAGATAGGTTAGCACAGGAAATGTTCCTTGGAGGGCAAGTGTTCCATTTATCCTGTCATTCCTATTCGTTTGATTACAAACAAGAGAATGAGACTTAATTACTAAATACAATTAAATAATTTCACTATGACATGAAAGTGTCATTTTCAGGTGATCTGTCAGTCTGTTGATCTGTTACTTTAAGTTTTACATTTCATAATTATTCTATGCAGTGCTGTGAAAAGGTAGATGCCCCATTCCTAGTTTTTTTTTGTTTTTTGTTGTTTTGTAGTTTTTGTCCTGAGTAAAAATACAAAATGGAGGCGTCCAAATTAACCTGGACCTATGTGAAAAAGTAATTGCCCCCTCGCTAAATCATGAATGAACTGTGATTAACTACATTTTTTCGAACGCTGAGTTAAATTTCATTTGCCACACCCAGGCCTGATTACTGCCTTTTGAACCCAGAAATTGCTTAAACAGAAGTTGTCCGACAAAGTGAAGCAGGTTAAAAGATCTCAAAAAGCAAAACATCATACCGCAATTTAAAGAACCGATGAGAAACAAAGTAACTGACATGTATCAGTCTAGAAAGGCTTATAAAGTGATTGGTAAGGCTTTGTGACTGCAGTGAACCACGATGAGAGTCATTATCCACAAATGGAGAAACCTTGGAACAGTGGTGAACCCTTCCATTAGTGGCCGGACTGCCACAATTACTTTAAGAGCATAACGACGACTCATCCGGGAGGTCATAAAAGAACCCAGAACAAAACGTAAAGAACTACAGGCCTCTTTTGCCTAAGCTAAGGTCATGATCATGATTCAACAATATGTAAGAGAATGGGCAAAAATGGCAGCCATGTGAGTTCTGATTCAAAAGGAACACAAGGGCTTGTCTTACATGTGCCGAAAAACATCTTTAGTAACCCTGAAACTTTTAGACAAATAATCTGTATATTAATGAGACAAAAGTTGAATTTTTTTTGGAAACTTTGTGTGAAAAAATAAACAATGTGATATCGCTGTAAAAAATATACAAGAACATTGTCTATAGAATGTAATCACAAAAATTGGTGCTGAAAAACTGTGCCGATCATAGTGAGCAGCAATCTCAAAATGTAAAAAAAAAAAGAACAAAAAGTGGATTTTGCTTAATTAATACATTTTGGTCCAGATCTTCTGTGTGCAAAACTGAACAAAGAATGTAAAACTGAAAAAATGCCAAAACAAAAATATGGCATTGTTTTTTTTTAAACAAACAAGAAAAGAAAAAAAACATTTCATCCAAGTTGAAATTTCACTGTAGTACATGACAGGGAAAGTGTTCTATAAAAAGGACTGTACACTGGTTGTGTTAGTGTGTGTGTGTGTGTGTGTGTGTGTGAGCCACTCCATCATGTGAGTGAGCAGCTGAACAAATGGAGACAGATGCCACCTCCTCCTCTGCTCTTGCGCCTACGAGTCTCTCCCACCCGCAGCCGCGACATGTATGTCACAAGATATATGAGCTGCTGCCACCACTATTAACTATTTGCAAACCCACAGGCTGGGCAAACAGAGGCGTGGATGACATCAGATCTGGATGAACTCCATGACAGTTGTGCTTTTCTTTAGACTGTATGTAGCACCTGACTATTGAATATGACTGTAGTCCTACTGGAGAGTCAGTTCAAGAGCCAGCTTGCAAGTACTGAGAATGTACAGTGCCACACAGTGACATGTCAGGAGACACTGGGGGGAAGTGCTTTTTTAAAAAGTGAAATATAACAACCAGCCCCAGTCTACTTTCCTAACTCACATACAGTTTCAACTCCCTTTCGAAGCCTTAATAGGACAAAAACTTATTTTAATGTAACAATGAAAGATAAAATTACAAAAAAATGTATTTGTTTCATATGTCTAAATATATTATACTGTGTAGTATGGCACTATCTGACTCTGAAACAGTAGCAATGGAATTATCTGTGTGTGGAGAAAAATAAGGTGTTTTAATTCAGTTTGAAAATGTATCAAAGGTGTCCATCAGACCACACTTACCCCCGGAGTAGGGCGGAGGGGCTGGTACACTTTCAGCAAAACAGCCAATCGTGTCCTGCATTGATAATGTATTTTCCTGTAAAGTTCTTGTCAGGAACACATTAGGACACATTAGTGTAAAACTACAAATGATGTGGTCAAATGCATCCCAGAGCACCCTGGAAAGCATTTGGAGTGATTGGGTCACAAGCTGCCTATCCAATTGTGATCTGTTTCCCAAGATGCGGCCAGAAGAAAAAAGAAATGTTGGTGGAACATGTTTATGTTTACATAGGTGTGATTACTCACACATAGATTTATTTGATTTAAACACCAAACATGAGAGTCCATGAAGTTGTCTTGAAGGCCATGAATTATCCATATCTCAGTACCCTCTGCCACAAATCACAATCAGCAGCAGTGCTATTCATAGCCTGACAACAATGGCAGTTGCTCCTATGCTTTGATTATGTGAACAGTCTCACATGTACATGCACATGGTAAAGAAACAAACTATTTCACTGTATACTTACTGTTTAATTTGGCTCTGAGAACAAAACAAAAGTGGAGTGAAGCTTTCATTTCCCTGATGTTTGAATTGAGTCTGTTTAAGTGTTTTGGGAACATGGGCATTCCTCTTTCTCTCATTCTTTTAGCATCTCTCTTCATCTTCAGTGGAAAAATAGACATTCCAATGATCTACTAATACCAGAAGGTTTTATTTTAAGCTTCACTTGACAACCTGATGTGTTGATGGGTCCACGACTGCAGAGGGATGTATCTCTTTGGCTTATGAAGGCTTCAAAAGGAGAAACGTGGAAACAAGGCAATGTCAGAAAATTGCATCCAGCACACTTAACATCCTGACAGATCTGCTGCATTTATTACAAATGGATAACAAAGAGAAACAGGAGTAAAATGATCTTACCATCACAACACTATTTTATCTATTTAAAAGTTTCTTATCACGGGCACACCAGGTGCTCCTACATTTTCTTTTCTTTTTTTTCACATTTTCCAGATCAACATCTATAGAGACATAACATATATAAAATATAAACCAAATGTTTGTTTGTTTCTGCAAAGTAAACTATACTATTGGTTCTCCTTAGAACTGGTGATAAATAAATGGGTTGTACTGACGGTCTTGACCTTCCTATGTTAAATGCCTTGTAATGGTTTGTGCTGGTTGGTATCACACGCACCCCGCTGAACATGGAGAAGAGAAAGAAAAGAAAAGTAGCGTTGCTGTTCCTGGGACCCCAGCTGGTGATGTTATTAAGATGTTTAATATCTATGGGACTGGAGCCAAGCTGCCTGGATGTGGCCACAAGAGGAAAACTGAGCCCAGACTGAACAGAGGGAAAAGTCTGAATGTTGGAAAAAGAAAACCTGGAAAATATTAAAACTGATATAAGCTTGGCTCCAAAATCCAGGTACAACAATGTCCAGTCTCCCCATACATGGATTTCTGAGTGAAAGTGGGCAGGAATAGGTGTTACTATGGGGTGTCGCTGTCTTGTCCAAGGTCACCTCAACATATAGCCAGGAGGAACCCGGAATCAAACCACAACACAAAAATGACCAAATCTGAAGCTGAAATACATTTTTATCTTTAGAAGTAAATAAATGAATAAATAAAATACAAATATTATGTAACATTAAAGTGCATCTATGTTTTCATCCCATACTGTAGCAGTGGTAACCGACCAGACTGTTATTTACAGTATATAACATAATATAACTACATTATTCGTAAGATTCTCATTCGTAAAAGGTATTAAATTAGATTCTTTTAGAACTGAAGGCCATACTAGAGGAGATGTATTACTCATGAATGTTCTAAAAGTTTGCAATGATGCAGACTAATGAGAAATATTGTAAACCCAACACAGTAAAAAAGCAATGATAAAATATTAAATTTAAGTAATGCTAATCCTGACCCTGCACCAGGTCCATTTTCTTTTCTCATTATCACGTTCAGCGTGAAGATACGCTATCACATATTTGCAATTTTGTTTGAAAAAAAGTTAAAATGTGAGGTTAACATTTTTAAACTCATTTACTTCATTTTAAATGTGACCCACTTTGCCTGCGTGCCCCAGTCTGACCACCCCATTAAAAAAATGTCTAGACTTGTGGATGGGTGAGAAGAAAACATTGGAGCATGTTAGGACACATTAAAAGCTATTTATGTCCCTCAGTGAATGGAATGAGGAAAACGGAAGAGCTGTTGACGACTCATTGCATGATCTTTTTTTCACAGATGAGTAATAAAAGAGCGTTTTGGCATTTATATCTAAGGTAGCTACAGACTGTGGGACTGCTAATAGAAGGAAAAGAATGTAGCTGGCACGAGCTCAGAAAGGCTGATTGGGACTTAAGCTTTCATTAAACATTCAATGCGTCCCGTTCTTTGGCAGACCTCGCTGCCTTCACTGTTTTTGCCTGCTTTCTTGGCAGCGTCTTTTCAAACACAAAGCCACCAGTTGCCTGCTGTTGTCTTTCAGAGACACAATGCAAAAAGGCAAATACTGTTCATGGAGCTCATTCATTTTTTTTTTTTTTTTTTGTGGTTTCTCCCTCATCCCACTCGTTGGCGACATTTTACAACTGAAGGGGCCCACATGCTTTTTATTTTTTTTAACTGCCTGATTTTCGGTGAAAGTAGACTGTTGAGTGTCACATATTCAGCATTATTGCTGTTATTCTTTTGTACATACAGCTCATATTTCAGTTAGAAACAGATACTGTCCAGCATTGTCTGCATTGCTGAATAAAACAGGGGAGCAATCAGAATGTGAACAGGCACTGTGTGTGGGGCAGAGATCTTGACAAATCAGAAGAAAAGATTGGAGTGGGCCACCATTCTCAGTGGTGGCTGTAAGCAAAATTGAACATTAAGACCTACAAAGTGAACGCAGCCTTTGTGTTTTTTTTTTTTTTTTTTTTTTTTTTTTGCTGTTTGTTTGTTTTTCAGGCACAAGACTACAGATGATTCTGAGAATCTTAGCTGTTTGTAATTTTTTTCTCAGGTCAAACTTTTAAGGTCTGTTCTCTAATTTGAAGGCACCTTTCGCCTTCGATTAATCTTTAATACCTGTGATAAATAGTTGCATTTTACCATATTACACCACATACAGGGGCGGCAGTAGCTCAGGTGGTAAAGCCGTCGCCTACAGACCCCAGGGTGAGTTTGTCGATTACCGGTTCCTCCTAGAAATTGTCCACATTAGTAAACAACTCCCAGTTAGGTTTCAGAACACCATCAACTGTTATTATTTTTGTGGAGGATTTTTACAGATTCTGCTTTTTCCACAGAGAAGTCTTATCACTGTGTGAAAAGCCAGTGGAGTGACACACTGGCCAAGAATATCATGCTATAGGCTATGAACAGATGTTTGTTTCATAGCCCTTCATAGAGGCAGTAGCTTAGTTGGTAGAGCAGCTGCTTATGAACCCAGCTTCAGTGGTTTGATTCCTAGTGTCTTCCAGCTACATGTCAAGAACAAGGTGTCCTTAGACAAGTTACTATAACCCCATAGTGGTTAAAACATTTTGAGCTGTTTCTCCCATTCTTCTTTGCAGCACCTCTCAAGCTCCATCAGGTTGGATGGGGAGCAACGGTGCACAGCCATTTTCAGATCTCTCAGATCTTTCAGATCTGATGTTCAATCAGATTCAAGTCTGGGCTCTGGCTGGGCCACTCAAGGACATCCACAGAGTTGTGCTGTAGCCACTCCTTTGTTATCTTAGCTCTGTGCTTTTTATGGTCATTGTCCTGTTGAAAGATCATCCGAGTCTGATGTTCAGAGCACTCTGGAATAGGTCTTCATCAACGATGTCTCTGTACATTGCCAGATTTAATCTTTTTTTAAGTTGTAGAAACATTTCAAGGATAATCAGTCAAACAGGATGCCCCAGAGTATGTAACTTCATTCAAAAAAATATGTTGCATTATAACATAAAGATTTCTAGACATTTTCTACAAAAATGTCCTCACAGAAATGTAAATTGTAAACATTTGGTCATGATCATGATTAAATACTACAAAACCGTTTGTCACTGTACCTGCAGCTGCATGTGATTTATTCTGATTGGAATTTAATTAAAATTAAAATTCTCCATCCAGACTTAATTCAAAAATAATTCCAAAGAAAAAAATTCAATAGGTAAAAGTCAAACTCTTCTTAGCTCATCGCTTGCTGTATATCTGTATCTATATCTATATCAGTATTTCTCTGACATGTCCTCCCAACAATAAAGTAAGTACAACAGGACAAACATGGAGAAAAGTCAAAACTCACAGAGTGAGCAGGTGGAGGACACACTGAGAATAGCTTACATCACTGTAAAAAAATAATCTTCGCCGCCCCTGCATTGTTCACAGTTTGGAACATCCAGAAGGGAAAGTTACGGCTTAGCCTCAATACGTCTCGCCTCATTTATGTAAGAGAATACCCCAGGAACTATCTAGAACTTGCTATCTGCTTCATTTTCCTACAGAGCGTTCCTCCTGCATATTTCAGCTCTGCCTTGGGGCTGGAACCCACTTTAAACGGCCTCCCCAGCCAAGACAAGCGGTCCACTGAGAGTAGATCTGCTTGCATGCTTATCCTGTGCTCATTAGGTGCCCAGTCACTGTACAGTCTGTTAGTTCCAGAGTAGGTAGAGAGAGAGAGAGAGAGTGTGTGTGTGTGTGTGTGTGTGTGTGTGTGTGTGTGTGTGTGTGTGTGTGTGTGTGTGTGTGTGCATGCACATGTGTATCTGTGTATCTGTGTTATCTTTCCAACACAATCACAGCATACTGCAACAAGAATCTGCTCTGACATGTGAGTGGCATGAAATATGTGACATCTATGGTGGTAAAGCTCAACGCGAAGCAAATTAAAGTTCCAGCTATTTAAATTATGGAAATTAAGTCTATGCTGGCATGAGAGTCAGAGGCAAATGACTTTGAGTCATGGCTACACAGAAGGTTTCTAGGGGGTGGGTTGCAAGGTTCTCTAAAATGTTATGCAGAGTGTTGTATGCAAACACCATTAGGCACTAAAAGGGACAACACAATCAGGAGATCAATACACTAAGAGATAGAAAAGTCATTTTACTGGATTGTCTAAATACACATAGAGAATGCAGGAGTCCAAACACAAAATGTAATGTAATCTAAAAATGTCATGTTAATGTAAAGTAACTGTCTAACAGAGAAAGAAATGTAAAGAACTGCAATGCACTAGATGGATAATGTTCTGAAACAACATGTTTTGATTTAAGTGCTATGCTGTGTGTTAAGAAAAGTCACGAGGAGGTGATCAGAGAAAAATGTTGTTGTTTTGTTTAAGAGTAAATAAGCATGTCATGTCACCACTAAGGTTTTCTCTAATAAGCCAGATAACAGAGATGTAAGTGCTATGACAAAGTTTAATAACCCTGTAGTCATGAAAACTGAATGTTGTTCCCTATTACAAGATGCCACAAAATTACAAGAAAAAAAAAACATTTACAGTACATTTAGCAGATGCTTTTCTCCAAAGCAACTTACAATGGTAGGCAGGGTAAGCGTGAGGAGGCCTTGCCTAAGGACCACTACTGAAGGTAGGCCATGGCTGGGATTGAACCACAGTCGTCACATGGAAGGCACTGCACTAACCATCCACCATAAAAGAAGTAACTACTTCCATATAAAAACTTTTTTTAAAAACCCTAAATAAAAAGTGAAGGTGCTGTTTATTATGCTTGTTAAATTAAGGCCAACAACAAACATGCAAGCTAATGTGGCTAATGCTAACAAGAGACATGGTGGTGAGTTTAGTTTCTTCCTTTCAACATCAGGTTTTCACACCACAGGGTAAAAGTGCCTGTCACATAATGTTTAACTGTATTCTGGTGTTGTAATGATAAACATAGTCATTTACTTTCTCTTAAGGTTTTTTTTTTCTTTAAAATGTTAAATATTTCATTTAATTTTATTTTATTTGAGAGCTTTTTGCATTTGAGCATTTGTGTTTTTTTTCACTTTTTATTTTTAATACATTTGCCAAACTTTATAAAAATATATTTTGACATTATGGAAGATTTGGTATAGACTAATGTAAAAAATAATGAATTCAATCAGTTTTGGAATAAGGCTGTAACATAATGTAACATGTGGAAAAAGATCAGCGCTGTGAAAACCTTCTGGAACGTATATAGGAGCCTGCATGTGTGCGTGTGCTTTTCTGTTTGGTTTCTCTGTGGCAGAGACAGGGATGTTTATCAATTTAGTTTTCAAGGATTACAAAATGATAATAATATTAATAATATTAATAATGATAAAACCTATTATTATTATTCTTATATACAGCTTTTCAAGGAACTCAAATACACTTTACAAAGAAAACAATGACTATTTACTTTTGTTCTGCGGAATTAAGTGAAGTAAACACTGAAGGGTGCCTGTTTGTTCTAGTTCCTCCGCTCTAATCACAAGCGACCGCCTGCACACTCAGTGAAACACTGCTGATAGATAAACTTCAGCTTCAAAGCAAAATTTGGTTGCAGCTCTGCATATAAACAACTTCACAAGTCTTCTGTAAACTTACCATTGTGTAGTGAAGGAATGCCCTTGTACTCGCCTGCATGGCTGACAATGTGCGTTATGACTACAGCTCGACTGCCTTTTCTCTTTTATTCAATACAACCTTCATTTCTAAACCGCGTTTTTTCTACCATAAAAAGTGCAGTGAAAGCAGGTGATTTGCAAGTACGAGTCCGCTGCTTTGAATCAGCGATCAATGTCTGTAAATAAAACTGGCAGGCTTAAAAGGAGAGACACAACTCAGCTGATACTCCTCTTCCAAGGGAGTGCAATGTCAAAAATAAATAAATAAATGAATCAAAAAATCAACTTTCCCTCGATTCTTTCCACATGTCTGAAAAACTGAGCGACCCCATGACAGAATGATGTTCTTCTCTGTTCTGTCAGCGGCCAGCAGAAGGCTTTCATGTTTTTTTGTGTTGACATTGTTTGATATGTGTTATTACAGCGTTCGTTCCCTGAAGTAGTGAGTGCAGCAGATCTTTACATTCACGGACACTGGCACAGTGATTCCTTTCTCACAATGAATTCAAAGTGCTAATATGCATATGTTTGATCAACTGAAGAACATGAGGGCCAAGAATTGTTAAATATAACTCATGAAACAGGCCGACTGTCTGATGAAACTACTCACTTTGCAAAACAACCTGCACCGCAGTCCGGGCTGCACAACAAACAGCCCTGCCAGGAGCGACGTTTTATGAAAAGAGAGAGGGGAGACACGCTCACTTCATGTGCATGTGTGTGTGTGTGTGTGTGTGTTTCATAATCACACACTAACCATCAGCCACGGCATTATTGGCATAAATAATTTAAAACTGCATTAATAGATTTTTTTGGGTGCAGCAGTAGAAGCTATAAACACAGCACAGATATATTATCACAGTGTGACATTATGGTGAGTGTGTTAGCAAAGAGTTAGACTTTTATCCTGGATTAAAAATTTCCCTCAATCTAACCCTAACCTAAACCAGAGATTTTTATACCACATAACTAACCAACCAACCAACCATGTTGTTTTTTTTTAATCCTAACCCTAACCTTGTCATTTTGAATGAGTGAATACTGTGAAAAGACCTGAATATGGTGGTATCTTGCATTCATTATTGTGTTCACCTGATGAAAAAGATCAAAACTCGCTTTTATTTAGCTCATTTTTTGGTTTCCAACAACTCTGGTTTCTAGCAGAACTAGTTCAGTGGATACAATGACAAATGTAAAATATAAAAAGAGAAGTGGAAGTGGTACTTTTACTTTATCCTCTGATCACAATTTATACTTGAGTTAAATAAATAATGAATGTAGTATACCTTATGAACAGATGGATGATTCTTCTAAAAAACACAAATTAACACTGATTGCTAATTGGTTTGCTTTATATTTCTTTTGTTACATCCATTCTTTTACTACTGATTTACTGAATTTGTACTTTCTTTCGTGCTGAGCTCTTGTTTTAATTCTGTGAAGCACCTTGTTTTTGTGTGATGATATGAAAGGTTTGAAAAATACGCTCTCCACAGAAAAACAGTTCAAAGAACATTACCTTACTCTCCTCAGAATGGCCTTGAGCACAACCCAGTCTGTTATTCTTCCTGTAAAATGTACCTTTCCTATAATAGTAATTCTAACATAAAGACAAATGCGATAAAATGAAAAAAAATAGTATAAAACTAACAACTGATAAATAGTTTGTATTAATTATTATCATCATCATTTTTTGATCAACTGATTGATTAATAGATCTGTTAAGTGTAATGAATTAGTCAAAGGTGATATTTTTAAATGTCTTTCTTAATTTGAAGCCAAAACACAAACACATCAAATCCTAACTTTTTAAAGCTGCCACCAGCATACATGTCCATGTACGTGTGTCGTTTACATGCCTCTATTAAAAATAAGAAGAAGAAATCCGATGATTACCTTCAGCAGTGGTGATGGTTTGATGTAAACGCGTTTTCCCGGCGTTGTGTACTTCCTCCACCTCCTCCAAGGAAGCCTCCAAAGTTTACAAACCCAGGAAAAAAAGCAGCAAGGCTCGTCCAACTCCTGTGGCAGACCAACACCTCAGCGCTCAGCTCTCTCACTCTTCCTCTCAGTCCCTCCACATCCAGCAGCACCACAAGACTGTTCTCTCTCCTTCCCTTCCTCCTTTGTGGTCCAACTGATGAGATCACAGGTAGGTTTGAGTTTCCAGGACTTTTTACTTTTGCTGGGCACAGTGCCTGGAAGATAACCTCGAAACGAGAGAGAGAGAGAGACGTGGGGGGATCATCCAGTCCAGCTGAGGCGGCAGGAGGCTGGGATTGGAACAGTGCAACAGTTCCCCTTTATGGATGAGAACCACGAGATGTTTGTGAAAAGAGAAAATCCCCTGGCTCAGGGGTTTGTTGAGGAGAAACACTCTCCAAAATAAGAAGCAGCTACTCTAGAGAAAGTGAAAAAAATAAACGAGGGCAACATGAACTATAAAGTTGTTTTTGAGGGGAATTCCAAAGTAGTGCTTCATGTGACTCATAATCAGAAACCCTTTTTCTATAATTACATGTTATTGGATACCTTGTTCATATAGTTATTGAAACGTGTCACTACACTCGCGGAATGCCATGGGAAACTAAAGATTTTTAACAAGAGTTTAAAATACAAACGTAACTGGCCATAGTTACAATACTATGAGACTTTTTTTATGATGGTTTAAGTAAAATCCAAGAGATACTCCACCCTCAAAGGATGCATGTGAACTATGTGCGTGATTACAACAATAAAGGCACCACCTCTGTGTATTGTTAAAGCGCAGTGAGATCATAACAGCCTCCAGCTGGAATGCCATCTCTGTTACCGCACTGAAAGAGGTGTACATTACAAGGAGGAGAGCCAGAAACAGAGCATTCCTCCTGTAGAAGAGTGTTGAATCGTACACTGTACCGAATGTCCGGATCTATAAAAAGAGCTGTAAGGGTGTGAGATAAATCAGTCTGACTGAGAAAGTGCTCGGCATTCTTTTCTGCGTGATAAATAATACAGAGGAGGCGCAAGAATCAGTTTAGAGAAGTATTTTGATTGGGTGATATTGTGTCAACAATAAAAACAACAAGAATGATTATGGTAATTATTCAATAAACACAATAATATGAACTATTAGAAACATTATTGTCCAACTGAAATCAGAGAATGAAAAGGGTTGCAAGTTTAGCCTAATACGATCAGTCCTCCATTGAGCTTTACTGACATTAAACTGCCATCGCTCTGCTTCACATGTGCTGTAATAGGATTAATCTGATTCTTGACCAGTTTACACTACTGAAGAGAGAGAATTGATGGGGACAAAGTTGTTGGTATCTATCCTGATGTATAGATGCTTATTAGTGATGTACTGTACATCAGATGTGTTGATTTAAATATGGATGCATTGTACTTAATAAAAAACATTCCTAAAACTTTAATTTTTTTATTGTTTTAACAGCAAAAGGTAATGTGAATGACACACCATAGCTGTATTCGAGCAGGTACTTGGAGTCTCAGTGGACGTCCTTGTCAGTGCTTCAAAACATCTCGAGAATCTCCAGAAACAAAACATGTCCCGGAATCAGTTTAAGTTCTTACTTATGTGATATGTCAGAGAATACAAACTGAAATATAATTCTCAAGAGCGAGGCGTCCCCCAAAGTGTGGGAGATATTTCAGCTATTTATTCCAAGAGCTCAGGAGTCCCCGACTCTCTGTCATCGCGCTGCTCTGAGAGCAGCAGTCAATACAACACCTGCTCAGATCCGGCTCACAGCCGCGCATAATGTTACAGCCGATGCTACCTCGCCAGATTACAGGAAGCCAGGCGTGGGAGATGTCATTGGCCCGGAGCGTCAAGCATGCCGACGTGTGATGTTATTGTTTGTGTCAACTGGGCTCCCCAGCTGGTCACACCCCATCCATTCTAAGCCACGGGAGAGTCTAACAACAGCCCCGCAGCTTGTTTCTGATGCTGTTGTCTCAACTCTTGTAACATCCCCTGTGTCCTCTTCTGGTTGCACTGGCGAAGAAACAGTCTCTTAAGTGGAAGTGGAAGTGTGCATTACACGTCAACTGACATTTCCAAAGCCAGGATCTGGCCTTGTACCTCCATACATAACAGAGGCTCACTCCTGTGCTTTCTTACAGAATTTTCCAGTCAAGACATGTAGATTGTTTTTAAATCACCAGCTTTTAGTAGCACCATTTATTTAACTATTAGATGAATCTGTAATAATACAGAGTTTGAGCAATGCGACATTTGAAAGTCTGTATTCTTGGATCAAAGTGACATAAGTAATGTTTAATATCAGAGTGAAATGCAGAGAGCTGTGGGTTCTGCAATTATTAGTCTTTGCTTCATAGTACAGTCGATTCCAATTTCAATATGTTCTTTACATAGAAAGGATAGATCACCCAAATATATTTTAGAGACTTGATCTTAATTCTGAGAAGTGGTATGCTGCTCTAAATATGCTACACAGGAGTGTCAGTTGCACAAGCAAAGGTAAAGTTACCAAAAAAGTATCGCCTATAACTCCTGTTAGTGCCAAAGGCAACAGACAGAGAGTCTGTTGAGTTTCTGAAGGAAATGCACACCGTGACTTAATAAAGTCCACTGTATCTGTACTACTCTGCTTTTTTAATTAAAGATATAAATCCTCAACTGATTTTTGGCTATCCAACTAAACGTAAATTAATACTTCTCCACGTAAAAAGTGTCTGCTACAGTATCTGGCCCACACCAAGTTAGCACTGGACTCTCTACAGATGTCTCAGAGTGCGTGTGTCTGCCATGATGTTTAGTCAAATACGAACGATGCAGAACTGTTTCTTGCTGTCGCTACTGTCCAGAGTTGTCATCAGGTTTTGCAATGCATAGGTGGAAAATGCCCATGAATGCATCCTCAGTTGTAGCATGAATAGAGTTGTGAGCATGTTGGGAATGTGAGTGTGTGTCCATGAGAGTTTAAATCTGCCTTTATGTCAGTCACCTTGTCTATGAAAACAGTGACTTGAACTGTTACTTCCAGAACCCTGAATGCTAGAAATGACTCCTACTATTTCATATCTCAATGATAGATTCATATGTAGATTTTCTGGTAACCAGAGGACAAATCAGAGGTCAACATTTTCAGCTTTTCTAACCACTTGTATTGAAAAGAGAAAGGAAACACTCCTTTTACGTGTCTGAGCATATTTAGCCTCCCCTTAGCTCCTGTAGACCCAAATGAATATACAGCTCATATAATTCTTATTTACTATAATGATAGAATAGCGGTGCAATGACATGAGGCCCATTTACAAAAAACAACACAGCTGAATGAGAGAGATCATTACTATGTCGCCTTGTTTTTAAAACAAGTCTTCTTTCACTATACATTTGAAATCTGTGAGCAATGCTCCTAAAATAAGAATCTGATTGCAGGTATACGTGGATTTCTGTAACCACTTTTTTAAGAGCATGAAAAATTTTAACTTTTAAAACTTTCTCTGAGTAACCTGGGTACTAACAGTTAACACAGTCAAGGACAGTGCATCAGTAGAAAAGGATACCAAAATGCCATTTATTTTGTTGTGACTAATAAATGCTTCTGCCTGCACACTGCAATCATTTATTTCCTTGAAATATAATGATTGACTGACTCAAAAATAATTGTATTTAAATTTGTTAGCTTTGAAGCATGGGGTTTTATAGTTGTCTACTTTAATTGTTTCTGTGAAAAGCACACTGCTATAATTTCTAATCAGGTAGATCATCATAGTAACCAGCTACACAGCTAAACTAATCCAAAGCACGCTAACATCAGTGCGTGAAATCAAAACCTGACGTCATCTCAATGAGTTCTAGGCAGCAGGTTGATCAGGATTATAACCTGATATAAATAGAAAAGTCTTGCAGAAGAGAGCAAAGAGATGGAAATCCTGCAGCTTTTTAAAGCACAGCTACTGATTTATATTATTTATTGATATAATTGATAAAGCATACAGTAGGCTGCACATGTGAAACTACCATAGTGAACAGCTGATAAAAGCTGGCCAAGCCTTGCTGGACAGGGTGTGGAGTTGTTATGACGTTCACACTGACTTCTCTTCCATGAGGAGAGTCTAATTTTGTCTATTGCTAATTCCTCATGCTGTGATCAGAATATCCAACACCTTACAGCCCAAAAGCAGCAGCAACCACCGCTCACTCTGCTTATGTTTATTGTCTCATCCAGCTCACCCAAGTCGCGCCCTTCGTGTGTACACTCTCCGTACTTGATTATGTACAAATAAAACCTCAGCATGAAGCTTGAATACACATTTCCACTATGAATAAATAGACAGACACCATTTTGTGGTGAGTGAAAGGGGAATAGTTGTTATGGCGACGAGTGGTAAAAGGCCACTTTGTTATAGATGCTGAAAGACTCACGTCTGTGAAGGGAGAGGACAGCATTTGGAGTTTACATCATGTCTGTGTGAGCTCTGTGTAGTTCTACTCCCCATTAACAGGGACAACTGTCTGCACTGCGATACAAACATGGAAATCTGATTCAGCATCGTTGGTTTGATTAAAAATTTAGATTTCAATTAAAACAGGAAAAAGAAAACTTAATTGACTTGTCTGAAAAAAACAAGCAAAAGACTACTGACATTTCTTAATGCAAGCATTATTAGAATTAGAAATTTGAACTGCTTAAGTGAACACAGCCAGCAGGTACAAAATTCATTTTACCAAATGTTTTACTGTAATTAACCTGCTCGCTCTAACTGTAGCCAAACAACATCAAGCTTGAATTATTTCACCTGCGATTATAAAACGAGAATAGAAACTAACTGTTTCCTGTATGAGAGCTCAGTCTCACAAAGAGTGGTGGACAATCTTATGATGTTGTTCTTTAAAGTTCAGTTAGATTGCGATCAGTGAACGTGTCTTCCCCTCAACTGCACCATCACATAAGAGACCTACGCAAACAATCTGTGGCCTATGTGCTGTCACTTAGTTTAGCTACGATTTCAAGTGGGTACAGCTAACCCAGAATGATCAGGGCTTTAAAGCTGCCTCCTAGACTAGACCCAGCATCAAATCGAGCAGCTAAATGAGCTGTCTAAACTGTTCAGCTCAGGGACGTCAGATGTCACAGAGCAATGGTTGCATCTGATTACATGCAAGCATATCCTGGCTGCAACAGAATTATAGGGCTCTTCCTGCAGCTGTTGTGAAAGTGTAAAGGTTTAGGGCCAAATTTACAAAAAAGCCCACTAGTTGGGCAGTGTTGGGAACATGAAATAGATCATTACGCTTATGCCAACCTGAATCTACAGTAAGCCGTCATGTTAGCTGACTGTCTTCCCTCCTTCTCTTGTCTACTCTGTATGATTTTGGTTGACAAATGCTGTTACATTCTTATACTTTTTATATAATCGTCACTCGAAAAGTGTTTGATTGCACACCTTTGTAGCTAACGCATAACAAGTTTCAAACAGACTCTATTGTCTACCTTTACTTTCCTCTCTGAATCTCAGTGCTTTAAAACAAGAGCATCAAGGCTTTTCTCAAACAACCATCTGTCTTTTTACTGAGAACAGAGCAGACATTTATGAGTCTCCTGATCAGTGTTGACATGCATCATTTCTCATACAATGTCTGGCTGAAGCAAAACAGTGTCCTTGCACTGATGCTCAAACATTTCCTAAGAAGATAATAAATGATCTAACAGCCATTGTCTCTAAATGTTCTTACCAGGCCTAGATGCTTCTTTTGAGAACTGTTAAGGGACTGAATATTACAAGGTCAATGATTCATATGACTTGCAAGCTTGCACTCTAGAAATAGCTGTCTGCTGTGACTCTCGTGGAGAGCTAAGACTGATAAAACAGTAAAACTGCCCAAGGCTTAAAAAAAAGAGCAGCGAGATGAAAGAAGACCATCTGATTTCTTTTTTTCTCTTTGAGTTTGTTTAATCTATTAGTAATAACTGATTGTTCCACTGTTACTGAACAGTGTTAGTCTAAAGACATCCTCTGGACAGGAAAACCTCCTAGAAGACTGTTGCGATTTCTCCCTTCACCCCTGTCAGTTGGTCTTCCTTCACTCGCTGGCTCATTAATCATGGATTCATTTCACCTATGTTTCCCATTCCTTTATAAGCTCTCATCACTCCTTTGTTCACTGCTGGTTTGTTGCACATTGGACTCCATCACACGTTTGTTCGTTTGTTTGTTCATTGGATTAACCTGGACTTCACCACACACTTGTTCATTTGTCGTTTTGTTACACCCTAGACTTTGCCTATGTTTGTTGACTTTTGTTCCCTGTTTGTGAGTTTGTATTTTCGCCTGCCATTGCAGTGACCTTTGTTGTTAATTTGTATGTTAGTTTTTGTCTGCTTTAGCGCATTCGATTTTTGTTGTTACTTTGTATTGTTAGGTTTGCGTGTTAATTTGTATTTTCCCTGCTTCATTTTGACTTACTACATACTTAATTATTGGCAGAATAAACACAGTTTGTTGCTACGATTAGTTTTTCCAGTATTTAGAAAAATAATAATAATGAATACTTTCTTGATCCACTTGGGGAAATTGTGGGTGGACAGCTGCTAGACGGTATGTCAGCGCAACACTACGTGGTTTCAGTGTCTTGTCCAAGGACACCTCAGCAAGTAGCCAGGAGGAGCAGGAATCAAACCACTCACCCTGGGGTTTGTAGGTGACTGCTCTATCACTTACTGCTACTGTAGATAGCATAAAAACTGCATCCCTGGGTGGGCTCGAACCACCAACCTTTCAGTTAACAGCCGAACGCACTAACCAATTGCGCCACAGAGACCTGTCCCATTGTCATATGCCCTTGAACAAACCAGACTCAAACAACCACCAGTCAGACAGGCCTGAATGACCAGTGAACAGTTGAACCTGATGAGCCATCACTGCTTCCCATTTGTCCACAGAACTTCTTTTCATTGGTTTTGTTCAAAATTATTTAATTTAAGGCTATATTTCAGTTTCAGTTAGGAGTAAGTTCCTTTCTGTTGATGACATCACATTTGACGATCTGTACAGCAGCTGAAATACAATAACATGATTTGAAACAAGAGATAGATTTTGGTACATACTGATCATATCAACAGAAACATAATGACTAAACATAAAGCTACCTTAAGAAAGGTAAAATAAAGTAAAATGTACATAATCTGTTATGTACATAGTTGTGTTATGATGTCACTAATATACAAAATAGTGTAAACCAAATCTAGTGACGTTTTGACTAAATTTGGCTACTTTCCAGTGAAATTAATTGGTTTGCTTTTAAATACATTTACATTTACATTTTGCAGACACTTTTTATCCAAAGGGACCTACAGTGAGGCTAAAGACTCCTACTGGAGGTAGGCTACAGCTGGATCGTGACAACTGGATTTGATTCTTGCATGGATGAAACGTTTCACTACTCATCTAAGTAGCTTCCTCAGTCTGAGAAAAGTGGCTGACCAGATTGAAGAACCTACTTGGATGAGTATCGAAGAAGAAGTTCAGGTGCCATGACTCTTCCAACTTCCAAATAACCTCAACTGGATGACTGAGACTCTTCACAGACACTACACCCCTAAATTTTCTAACACGACACAAGGAGGTGCAGCTTAATGCTAGCTGAGCTATTTTCTGGTATTACCAAGGTCGCACACAGGCGCCTACTCACTTTCCACTCACACCAACCGATCGAGGCAGATGGCTGCCCACCATGAGCCTGGCTCTGCTGGAGGTTTCTTCCTTTAAAGGGAGTTTTTCCTCTCCACTGTTGCCTAAAGTTTGCTCAAATATGACTGTTGGGTTTTCTATGTCTATTTATATATCTATATCTATTTTTGTATAATTATACTCTGTATACTCTGTCTTAAACCTTACACTGTAAAGTGCCTTGAGATAACTTCCGTTGTGAATTGGTGCTATACAAATAAAACTGAATTGAATTGAATTGAATTGTGGCCTATATTAGAAAATATATATATAAATTACCAGAAAAAGAGTTAAAATCTGCTTATAAGTCTCTTTATCAGGATTTTGCCATTTAATGTAGACATTAATCAGCCACAACATTAATACCACCTGCCATTCTGACACCTGTCAATAATGGTCTGCATTACATTTTTCACATGCTGGCATCTGTCCAACACAATATTAATACTACCAGGTGGATTTAATCTTGTGGGATATCAGTGGAAATCTGCAGACATGTTAGTCTAATGTGATTTCACCAGTAAGAATCAGATTCTCTATTTACCAGATTATTTCTATTGTCAGATCAGCTCAGCCTCTTAGAAATATTTTTACACCTACACCAAGCTGTAAACTGTGATTGAGAGATGTGAATGAGCAAGACCTGAGTACTAACAGTTCCATGGATACACAAAGAAAGACCATGCCAACAGGCCTCAGCTTTCTAAGGGCAAATTAGCATTTAAATGAACTTTGAACACAGCTTTTATGGGAGAAATGATGATGTTAGCATGAATGGATGCATCTGAGAAAGAAAATTGATGTGGGTGGATGGTGTGTACCTTGGTGTAAGAGCAAAGACCAGCAAATGCAGCCTAACACAGCAGCTCGCCTGGCTGCTCACGTCCTCTTCATCTTTCTCACCCGCCGTCAGATGAAAGAGGCTCAGCGGCAGCTGCTATCAGTGCTGACAGCTCCGGTCATGGCCACGGCGAGGAGAGCTGCTGGTGGAGCTGCCTCCACCAGCATACATAAAGCTGTCTGGTCCAGAGTGTCCTCATCCCTGGCTGGGTATCAAGCATGTCTGCATGGGCAGCTATCAAGTCTGCCTCGTTTGTTTCTTGTTCAGACAGAGATAGTGTAAAGCTGTGTGGTGATGGCTTCACAAGCAGTCACCCTCCCTCCTAGCAAAAGCTTACTGTATGACCCCCAGCCAGCACAATCACATTCCCACACTCCAGGTTGTGTGTGTGTGTGATGAAAGAGGATCCTCCTCACCGCGATAAGGCAAACTCACCAAAGGTTTTTCCTGGAACGATGACAGCCGGCGTTCTGTGTAGCCAAGCGAGAGACAAGTCATTTGTGTTCAATGCCTGGGCAAGCTCTGTCACTGCTTTCTGCCAGCTTGTGCTTCTGGTTTGAATGTAGCCACATAGGATAATGTATTCAAGTGTTGTCAGTGTAAACATGTGCTCAGAGTGTTTAACAAAGTGAAGAAAACTAAGCTTACACTACATCCTGTTAGACCTTACAGGGAACCAGACAGGACAGGCTCCCATCCATTGTGGCCCCAGCTTAGTGAATATATTGCGGGTAAGATGAATTTCAAAAAGTCTACACCACACACACACACACACACACACACACACACACACATCTACACATCCACTATCCCCTACCCTTCGAGCCTGCAAAATTCATGCACTTCAGCATATTATTTCAAAGTGTTCCAAAAACCCTTGGAAAGTGACTACACGCTTCAGGGTGAAAGATGATGTGGGCTTTGCGAGGTACAGTGTGCAGAAATACTCCACAAAATGGTTTCCTCTTTCCTCCCTGGTGTACTTGTACAGTAAAATGAAGAAAGAGGGGGGAAAAAAGAGGAGAAAGTCTGAGAAGAGCATTTTTCATTGTAGCCAAGGATTTAAAAGAAGCATGTAGTGTCTGTATTCCTTCTGTGGTGGGCTACAATCCCCCTATCCAGGACACTTTTTATGCTCCATATTGTGGTCTTTATCTATAATGTGGATGGTAAATAAATGAATGTCCAGCTTGCCAACTTGTAGTGAATTTCTCCTGGTGGGGAAGTTAACAGTGCAAAAAAAAAAAAAAAAAAAAAAAAAACTAGATATAATAACTAATTAATTATCTAAATCAGATGTACTTTTCACTTGATTTGGGCTACTCTGAATTACTGTTCCAGACAACTTAATCCACCAAGGTACCAAGTGCCTTTCTGTGTGGAATTTGCAAGTTCTCTGTTGTCTTACGTTGGCTAACTAAATCCTGCCACTAAAATTTCCTTAAATATATATTTTATATGACAGCTTCACACCTCATCACACATTTTTGGTTAATAAATGAATTATTTACCATATATACTGAGCATCTTTGGTATTTCAAAATTTTTCAAGGACAAATTAAGTTCAATTTGATTTGATTGCACTGATTGTAAACATCAGTTGAGCTGCCACTCAAAATTTTCTGTATGCTGAACTTTTTGAGTTCATTCATAATCACCAATGAGTGTTAACTTAACATGTCTTTAACTTTAATCTACTTAATATTTGGAACTGAAAGTTTAATGAGATGAAAGGCAGCAGACTGGGAATTCAGTGGATCAACTGTACCAATTAAAAGATGTTATGATGTGGATTGTAGCAAAATGTATTGTAAAAAAAAATGTGTTCAAAAAGAACAGAATTCATTTATTCATTTTCAACATGAATAATCAACTTCAATGGTTCTTCATTTTCTTCATATTTTTCATCCTTCATTTTGAGAATATACTGT
Source organism: Anabas testudineus (assembly GCF_900324465.2). Lineage (NCBI taxonomy): Eukaryota > Metazoa > Chordata > Actinopteri > Anabantiformes > Anabantidae > Anabas > Anabas testudineus. The sequence continues at coordinate 18,254,982 of NC_046621.1, forward strand.
GGATAGAAAATGTCTTACTATACCATACTTTCCGAAGAAAACATTATATTTAGGCTTTAAGACAAAAAATGAATATGCAACAGAAAACATCTATGTGCACCTATTTGTTTATTAATATTTTTTCTTTGGTGTAACAGAACACCAAAGGTACACATGGTTCTGTTGACCCCACAGACAATGCCAGCACAGACACCATCTAATGCATAATTCCAGCCCATTTTCATCTTAAATGAAAGAAAGAATATCAATAGCTAAAAAAATACATGGGAGTGCATCAAAATTAAAACAGGAAAAAAAAAAACTGCAATAAGAGCCGTGTGCAAGTTCAGAAGAGTTAATGAGTCCATGAATGAGGACGAAGATTTAGAAGAAAAAGGCCTCAGCTGAGGAAGCTGCAGCGTCACAAGATCTGCAATACAAAGCAGCGGCCCGGGCTCGAAGGAGGAGTCAGGGCTGTTATCTCACACTTGTCCAGGTCTTATGGGACTAATTAATTAGACTTGTGCATGTTTTGATACGGATAGAAACAGAGAAGAGATGGAGGGGAAGACGGGGAGAGGAAAAGAAAAGGAAGCGAAGAGGAATCGAAGGCTGTCTCAGGAGAATCCAGCCTGAATAATGACATGCTTTCCTCTTTCTGTGCCTCACCACCATCCCTCTGCTGCTTTCCTCAAAGGTGAACTGCACAAGGCAAAGGGAATTCTTCATAAAGAGTGGCGCCTGTATTGAGTTGTTGTGTTGCCAGAACATGAGTGTAGCTCATAGCTAGACCTCCCGCTGCCTTCCACATTGCCACCATGAACACAGTCATTAGCGCAACGTTGTTACAAATGAGTGGGCAACAGAATCACAGTTGGGAAGGGTTTCTAGAAGCATTACTTATCCAGGGATCAATTTTGCGTGTGATTAAACACAGTTAACTAATTATGGTGACAGCATGAGTTATGATTATGGGAAAATCATATGAATTACAACACAGCAGTGTAAAAACCCTGGCTGTGATTTATCTAGAGAGGGATCATTTGGGGGCCAGAGAAGAAAAATGGCATTAGCAGATGCAAAACATATTAATACATGGCTAATGAACATTGCGCCAAACAGCATTCGTCACTATCATGTTAATTTTGCATGACATTCATCAGAAAAAAGAAACACTGAAGAGGATGAGTGAAAACTAGCACCAGCACTGGTCATTTTTTAAAAAGGTCAGCTCACTTTTTTATGTAAAACATGCTAAAGTGTTTTTTCATAGAAATGAACACCATTAACTGTGGCAGAATGGTAATGTCAGGGAGGATAATTACTGGGTTAAGCTTTGTCTTTAGCAGCCCACAGTCAAACATTCATTGTCACGCTCCATTAACAGTATCACAGCAAGGACTTCACAGTCATGGCTAAAATGATAGTTAGGATAATGTTTCTTAATATTTAGATTTGGAGAATTTATGATAATTTTTGTCATTTATGTTTTTAATGTTTTTATGTTTAAACACTTTCAAGGGCTAGAACTACACTTTTAATTCTGTCTATTAAGAGACAGAATGAACTGAGTATCAGTGTTTCAAAATGCCTTAATAATACCTTTTTTCTCGTTCCATCTACAGTATGGTTCATTTTTTTGTCTTTGTATGCCACCACTGTGCTCTGCAATAGTCAAGTCTAGCTCCTGACCGGAATACTACTCAGCTGTATTTCACTTGCTAAATGTGAAACTGAAAGCAAACCACCCTCAAAACAAGTAAAGGCCTGAACCCAGCTTTTTGGTGTGGTATCTGTGGGTTCAGGTAGTGATGGCAAAAGAGCTGCAAAGTATCAAACCAGACAATTTAATCTATGATTGCTGATTTGTCCAACTGGGGATCTATTAGTAAAAATGGCTGTCATTTAAACAGTAAACATATTTTAAATATTTAAATGTATATTTTCTGACCATATTTAAACATATTGCAGTGTTCTATATATCCGTTGCTTTTATCTTTTCATACGCAAAAGGACATAAAAAAGTTCATATTGTCTTTGTGCCAAGAGAGATCTTTCAAGTCCCTTTGAGTCTAAATTTACCCATTTGAATGGACCAACAAAACAGGACATTCTCACAGGAGACAGTGGGAAATATTGTGTGTTGTAACAAAGATCATTCCAGAAGGTACCTTCTTATTTAACCTAACCCTGATTTTTCATGCCTTTCTACCCTCAACCACCAACAAATTGCATTTTTTGAAATGGCATAAAAATGTAAGGCAGCCCTTCAAATCATATTTTAAAGTTGAGGTAGTGTGTTTCCAGTGCAGTTACTGGTCCTAGCAACCTGCTTGTCTGTTGTTGTTGTTTTGTTACAACCTGTTTTTTCCTCTTTCCACTCATCCCAACCAGTAGAGGCAGATGGCCGCCCACCCTCACCCTTGTTCTGTTGGAGGTTTCTTGCATTAAGGGGAGTTTTTCCTGTCCACTGTATCCTAGTGCTGCTCAAGTGCTATAGTGGTTGTAGGAATTTCTGTATAATTCTATATAGTTATATACAATGTCCCCTCTAATAGTATATGAAAAAAATGGTGGATGCCACAAGTTATCTTTAGCTGCTCATACATGGCAGTTAAGTGTGAAGTTTAGTTTCAATTAAAATTCATAGGCACAGGATGTGTATCAGTCTGCTAGAAGTTTCATTACATTTCACTAAGCCATGCTCATATTGGAACAATCTAATCAAAACTGAGAAAAATTCAAGAATCTAGTCAAATCCCAGTTGTAATTAAACCCTGCTTACATATTCCATTTCTGTGACTTTAAGACAAGAAATTCACATGCTTCCTTCCTTACTACAGTATTTGTACTAATGATCTACTAACAATTAAAAATGTTCAGAACAAGCGTAGAGTCACTTTAGTCCTACAATTCTCATACTCCTGTATGTTCTTTGTCTGCTTACTTCTTAGGTTTCAGCTTATTGCATGTCCTCCAGTACCCACAGGTCTGGATCCTGTAGACTGTGGGAACCAACTGTTAGAAAATGTTTGAATAGATCAAACCCGGGCTATTCTGTGCCTCTAGAAACACATTTTCTTCTACAATGCTGTGCACAGGTGCAGGGTTACTGCTCTGCTGCATCTGATTTCTTACAACAAACTGTCAACAGCTTTTCTGTTGAACAAGGTCTAAGTGTAGCCTTTAGAAGAACACCTTTTAGAAAGCATGCATGAGAGGGTCAGAAGATTCTTATAAAGCTTTCAAAACTAACCTCAAGCTCATCAGTGTGCTATATGTGACAAAAATAAAAAAAATATATATTTTTTTTTGATTAATTGTGAAATTGTTATACGTGTGATACTCATCATTAGATTTTATCACAAGATAAGACATTTGCCATGTTGTCATTGCTGGAAATAACACAAAGCTGCAGGTGTACTGATGCAATGTTAGTTAATACTCTTGCTTTATGTTTGAATCCATTTAAGGAGTGGGTTTAGGGGGAACTGAAGCCTTACAAATGCACTGTCAGAGAGTGCTAGAGAGACTATTTTTCTGATTAGGAAGAGGCTGCATTGTAGACTGTCAGGCTGGAATAATATGAGCTATGATGCTGTGATAATAAAATAAAAATGACTCTTTAGCCAGTCTCTAATTGTAGCTTACTAATCGCATGCTCCTACAGTATGTTTGTACATAAATTTTAGAACAATGTCACACCACAACTAATGTAGGTCACAACGCAGTCATTGACCTGAAGAGCATGACCTGCCTTTTCAGAGAGAAAATGCTGCCAGATAAAACCTGGACAGGAGGAAGACATGCCAAGAAAAAGAAAAAGAACAGACAGAAGACATTAGGACAAGAGACAGACATGGCAAGAGATGAGAAAATGAGGAGGAGTGAGTGAGGAGAAGATGAGGATGAAACACAATGACAAAGAAAAACAGAGAGGGAACAAAAGCAGGGAATGACAGAGATAAAGAGAGGCTAAATGAAGATCCTGATATACTACAGCTGGACCTCTGGGAATGTTTTTAATGTCACAGCATTCGTCATAACAACATTTAATGTAAATAACACTTTTTTAGTTTTTAGTAACATCTCTCATAACATTTTCTATAAAACTAAACTGCAAATGTAACTACATCATGTAAGGAATACAACTGGAACTTAATTTCATTTTCTTTTAACATAATGATATAAGTAGACAATTGACATACAGTAAACAGCAAGTGGAGACATTAAATATAATGTGCCTAAAATACTGTAATAACACAAACATAATTCTGATATTTAATGTCTTTAATGAGAACAAACATTAAAACCTCATAGTGCAGGTGAAAAAAGTATGTGATACCTAGATTCTTATTAAGTAAATAAGTTTGTAGGTGTGGACTAGAACTACTTTGACTGATAAATACCACTCAAACTTTTTGAATTTGCTCCACACAAGTTGAATAAGAATAATCTGTGAGCCATGCCTCGGCAAAAAGAGCTTTTTCTAGATATACAATCAAGAATTGTTGCTTTACATAAAGTTGGAAAGGGTTACAAAGAGATTTCAAAGACTTTAAAAATGTCACCAATCTACAGTTAGTCAAACAAACTACAAACAGAGACACTTTGGGACTGTGGCTACTCTAACAAGTAGTGGGCGGCCAGTCTAATTAACCCTAAGAGCACAACAAACATTCATCAATGAGGTAAAGAAACAACCCTGAGAGACAGTCAAAGATTTGAAGACATCATTGGAACTGGTTAACATTTGGTTGAGTCTACAGTAGGTAAAACATTGAACAAGCAGGGTGTCTATGGCAGGACACCATGAAGGAAGCTGCTGCTTACTAAAAAAGAACTTTTGAATGTTTTGTGGACTGATTTTAATGAAATTATATTTAACTATTTGGAAAGAACACACAGCCCTATATTTGGCATACAAAGGGTACTGCATATCATCATGAAAACATCATCCCAATTGTAAAGTATGGTAAAAATATAAAATATTCTTCAGGATAATGTGAGAATGTCTGCACCTCAGCTGAAGTTGGGTGATCCAACAGGACAATGACCCAAAACACCAGAGCAACTCCACAACAGAATGGCTTTAGAAAAACAAAAGTGGCCAAGTCAGAACCCAGACCTCAACCCAAAAGAAATGCTTTGGAACATCCTGATGAGAGCCACACACATAGGACGTCCAAGGAATATGACAAAGGTAAAGCAGAACGAGCTAAAATCCCTAAGGCTAAAAATAGCTAAATAGCTAAAAATAGATAAGGTGCACTAGTGATTACATCTCAAGGACACATCCCCACTTTGAAACACTGTTGATGTCCTTCAGGAACCATTTGGTATGCTTTGCTAAGAAAAGCAGCTTTGACCTTTGAATACTTTATCTTTACAGCAGAATAGGCACCCTGAGCCTTGCTTGTCAGTGCACACTGTAACATTATTGTACGATCATCATCAGGAAATTTTCTTTTGGAATAGCACACGAGTTACTGATCAAATGAGTATGAAGGGAAGGGACTAGACATTGAGCTGCCACTATCTAACACCTACCCTAACCACCTTACCCTCCTCGGTTAGATTTAATTTCTCTGCATGTAAAATATCTGGGGTCAGTTCTTAAATATTGCAGAATGTCAAAAAGAAACAAGTATATATGTTTGATATTCAGATATTCTTTCAACATATCCAAATACATGAATGCATGAGTTTGGAATTAAATAAGAAAAACGTGGATACTGAGGCTGAGAAACATTTATCTAATCCAGGCATTGGCCAACTGAGCCATTACTGGTGATTAGGTTAAAGGTCCGGGAAAAAGTTTTCTAGCATCCACAAAAACAGGAGTTTGACCATGTAGCAGAATAAAAAAAAGGTGGTTAGCAAAGAAAATGGATGAGTTGATAGGTCTGCTTTTCTTACAATGTGTTTATAATTAACTATTATTAATTAAACTGTTTCCTGTTTACGTTAGAGAGTAGTGTAATGATTTCACTGTTCAGACCCAAATGCAAAACAACAGATCAGCAGTGAGGTAGAGTAAAAGGCGTTAAAAAGCATAGAACATAAAAGTGCTAGTTAAGTACAAGACCTGATCATTACTGAAGACAACAGCACACACTAGACTCAAATTTATGTCTACCGGACCCGTGTGTGTCTCATACCCATCCGAAGCATCCATATAACAGAGCTAAGAACTTGACAAAGCTTTATTATCTGAAGTGATGAGAGTAAGAAGTGTAAAGCAGTCAGTAGAGCAGCAGTCCATAAATCACAGGATCAGTGATTTGACTCATGGTTTCTCACGTCAAGGTGTTCTCGGACAAGACAACAATACACTATGTCCAACTGTTCAATAAAGGGATCAATAAATCAATAAATGTATACATTCTGTTCATTTGTTAATGAAACATAAACAAATTGCCTGAGTTTCTATGACTCTACATGTGTTCTGAGGACATTGTGGTATATCACCAGACCAGTGTTGACCTCATCAATAAAACTATTACAAAAGATTTTCCTTGTGAAAAATAAGACTTTGCACCGGCTGGTACCCTGATGTTAGTAAAATAGATGCCATTGTGTTATTTAACTTTAAAGGACACGTATAGCCCTAAATAAAAGTTAGGATTCTGCAAGCTCAACTCTTTTTGGACACACACTTTATGTGGTCCTCATGTTAGCAAATAGACTAGTACAGCACATATTACTCTCATAGTAATCAGAACAACCCATCAAGATTGTGCTTAGCATTTCCAGCTCTGTCGTCAGGATGGATAAATCTGCTGTTAATCAACACATTAATCCTCCACTGTGTTCCAAGACTCATTCAGACATGGCAGCCAGAGGATCGAGTTGCTTAAAATATCACTTATAGCATAAATAGATCTCATGCACTCATTATATGATCCTTTGAAGTCATTTCAGCCCCTTATGCTGGTGGTCCTGACAAATATCTGTGGACCCTGCATATTGTGTTTACTGTTGGAAAGGAAAATAAAATCAGGTTGGTTAAATATGAGATGAGGTGCTTTGTCATCATCAATCTTTATGTTTAAATATGCCAAATGATAAAAGACATGCGTTTCATTAATACTAGAAGGCTCGATATTTACATTACATTTCCACAAACTTTACCGTGTCATGTAAGTGGAATCAACCCACTGATCTGACCTGGAAAAACATTAAAAAAGCCAACTTGCTGTGCTGTTGCTGATTGTACTTTAAATTCAGACCATAAACACAATCATAAAAGCACTGCTGACTCAGGGGAGATGAGAAATGTTCTTTCTGCTCTCAGCATGCTTCATTTAGAGCAAAACAAATTTGAGTCATGTTTTCTGTCACTGTTGCGGTGTTCAAACTAAGTGATAACAGCAGATTTTTCCTCTATTCAAAAATCACTTCAGAGGTTTAACAAGAAAAAGAGCAGCTGGTGAGATGATAGGTGCAGGATGTGTGTATCTGGAACTTTATACAACCTGATTTATACTCAAAGACAACACTTAATCTCCTGCTCAGTTGTTGCAAACAGAAAACAGACACTTAAATTACATTTATAGCAAGTGTGTATCTATTCCAGAAGGATTGGAATAGAGTTCAAACGTATAGTACAAATGCTGCATCAAGAAACATCAACTTCAATGGTTTAGTCTTCTATTACAGCTCAACAGTAACCACATAATATAGTGTAATAGTGTCCTACTAGAGATAACTAGCAATAACAGGGAACTAATCTGACTTCAAATAAAGGCTATTTTTCTATTTACTCATTCTTCAGCATTTCACTTATAGTCCTCATATTATGCAAAATCCACTTTTCTTTTTTTGTCTTTTCTTTGTTTGTCATTTACATGACATACATTTATATCACTCTATGTGTGTATGTAGACACACATCATGTATGTTAGAAGTGCACGATGTCCTTTTCTCTGCATTTTCTGGGTCTCTGGAAACCAGTCTATGAATGCTCCAATCAAGGATGCACTTAAATGAATGATGTATTGTCGAATCTCAGCAACCCAATCCCTGCTCAGGCTTGGTCCCAACACCGTCCATGACGTCTAGGCCGAACACTTGCAGGTCGACATTAGTTTTGAGCTACAGCAGGCTCACTCTGCAAACAGCGAAACAGCAGCAGCAGAGCGCAAAGCACAAGCATAGCTCACCCTTTGGATTTATGGACAAACTCAGAAGTCTCTATTCTTCTTCCATCCTCTCAGGATCCTAACAAACTGGATTTTTGTTTGTTTGTCAACAGACAGAGCGGTCGAGTATATGTGCATGTATGTAAAGTTTGTGTGGGCACTTTAAATGTCCATGGTTGGGGCTGCACATCAGTTACATTTACATTTTGTCATTTGACAGACACTTTTATTCAAAAAGACTTAAAAGTGAGGTGAAAGGAACGCAACATATCTATATCTGTTTAGAGTAAGGCTGTTGAGCATGCAAAGATGGGTAGGTCGTTCCACCGTCATGGAACCATTGAGCGGTAAAGTTTAGCCTAGGATCTTTGAGGTGATGTGAGAGGACCACATAACATACATGTTTTGCTGGCATAGTGCAGTGGAAGGGAGGGATTGTATACCTGAATGAGGGAGTTCAGGTAGGCAAATGCTGTTGACGTGACCACTTTTTTGTGCCTTTTCTCTTTCATAGTTGGGCTTCCTCCTCTCTGTCTCCCTCTCTCTGTACCCTTCTGCAGGTATTATTATTATGTAGTTACTGGTCTCACCAACCTGCCCAGTGTTTTTGCTGTTTCTTGTTGTTCTTTTGTTGCCTGCTGTTCTTTTTTCTCTCCTCTTTACACTCACCCCAACCGATCGACCGCCCACCTTAAGCCTAGGTCTGCTGGAGTTTCTTCTGTTCTTCTGGTTTTTCCTTACCACTGTTTCTCAGTGCTTGCTCAAGTGGAATTTTTTCCATATAATTCTGTGTACAGTTATATTTTGTACAGTCTAAATCTTTACACTCTAAAGTGCCTTAAGGTGACTTTTATAGTGATTTTGGCACTATCTAAATAAACTGAGTTCAATTGAACATATAGAAACAAGTTGGTAAGGGTGAGAAATCAGACATAAGAACCTGAGATGCTGAAGTCCTACATGGGCCTTATTGTGTAAACCTGTACCCATCCCACATTCGCAAAGCCTTATACTGGACCAGCATTTCCCCTACCATTATTATGTAGGGGAAATGGGTATGTATATTATGTATTAATGGCACCAGATCACAAAAGTAAATCAAGTTTTCCTTTAAATAGCCTTATGTAATTTATCTTATTTACACAATGGCATGTCATTTCTGTCTTTATATGGTTGCACATTTACAATTATCATCTGCTCTGATGCGCACACACATTTTTGTATTGTCATTGACATAATGCATTCACTAGTCCCCTACTGTAGCGTAGGCCATGTTAATCTACCCTGTCTTGATTTTTAATTTATCACATGTACTGCCTTATCCTAACCCAGACCATCACAATGAATTGCCTCATCCTACATTTCACCCTAACCAAAACCTTATTGTAACCCTAAAACCCAGTCTTAACCCCAAAATTTGCTCTTGAAACCATCTTCTCATCATAAGCACCAGCTTAAATTTCCAATGGTTAAAAGTTCATGCTGGCCCTTACAGTGATAGACATACAAACACACAGATATGTAAACACACACACATCACTGATAGGCCAAGAATTAGGAGCTGGACTTGTATCAGTTCATCAAAGGTCTTGTTTGTGATGTTCATGGACATGGATGGCCATTTACAGGATTTCAAGGTGTAGGTAGATGAAGAGAGTATGTGACCTCTGGTTGTGAATGTGCTGGCTCCATCAGAGCATGTACTGAAGTAGTTTGCAATGAGAGCCAACATCTCTACAGCCATGGTTCTATGCTAGAAATTGGTGAATTGTTCCCTTTTGTGTAAGATGTGAGTTGCTATTTAAATTAAGGTCTAAGACTAAATAAGGACAAAATTAAAACCCAAAATTAAGACTATATTGCCATGACACATTATTTCCCAGAGCAGCTAATAATCTATGTCATTTAGATTGAAAGAAACAAACAAATGAGCCAATCAGACAGGTATATATAGGGGAGGGGCTGTGTGACTGACAGCCTGGATAGACCTGTCATCTGTAAAAGCTCTGCTGTGAGTGTTTTCTCTCAGACTCAAATCTCAGAGTGTCCATGCCAATGTCAAACTCATTAAGCAGACATGTTGATGGCCACCTTTGACGGAAAACTGATACCTTTGTTGTGCAGGCAGACTCACATTCAGTCTCTGAGACAGACTGACTGCACCCCAAGGACAGCCAGTAAGTGGAGAGGGGCAGCAGAGGCCTCTCTTTGTTTGAGCTTTCTCTCCTGTTTCACACTAAACTGTAATCGCATCTCTGCAGATAATAACACACACACCCGCACACAAATGTACACCCACATTAATCCTCCACCCACTGAACAAAGAAATGACCTGGTGACCTGATGAGATTGAGATGACCTTGAATTATTAATTTCTGTCTTTTGAGAGGCAAGACACACAGGGACAAACAGCAAACGCTGATTGACGCTGCAGTGTTTTCTGACTGACTGTCTGCAGTCTTCTTTTACAACAGCACAGTGCATTTCATGAAGTCCATTGAATACTTTACGAATAATAGGTAAAAGACTGAATCAAGAAAATGATATTAATACACATACAGAACTCAAATGCCCATACTTTCACTCTGACACAATGACCGGCAGCACACCAGCAGGTTTGGTACGTTTCTGACCTTGGAACTGGCCAGCACAAACTATGTTGTTCACATTTTAATAGAAAACATGATGTAAACTATGCTGTCGCGCTGTAGGTACTGTTGTCTCACACAATGACAATCTGCAGCTAATCTGATGGTTTTGCTGGCAAGAACAAACACAGTACTTCATCTGGAGGCAGCAGGATACATGTGGATAAATCTGCAGACTCAGTGCCACACGGAGCACAGTGCCATTACAGACAGACGTCCACTGTGTTTACTGTGACTGAGTAACATACAAATGAACCAGGCTACAGTATAACCACACACATCTGTTAGAACTGTTGTAGGAACTTCTGTTGGAACTCAGACTTCTGCTGTGTAGCTCATTAATGCTTTACATCACAGCCTTTATTCAATATAAAAGTACATAGTGCAGTTACCTTAACATTTCTTTATGCTTGAATATGTGTTTCAAAGCAAACTGTGCTGTGTTGTACTTCGTACTACTCCGTCAACATACATAATTAGACCAGCTGTTTCAGAGCAATGTCCGGCTCCAAGGTCTGACTAGTTTCTTTAACTTCCTGCAGTGACATTAGAATGACTGCCCTTCTCTGTCTTGGTACATGGCTCTGAAATAAAAGTAAAAAAAAGTAAATAAGTTAATTTGTCGACAGCATTTTCACATAAACATCTACTGTAGTAGAATCTTATTCTTAGGTGAAGTAAAGTTTTGTACTGTAAAGTCAAATGTTATTGAAAAATGGTCAGATAAAAGAGGGTTTTGGGAAAAATTGAAAAATTATTAAATAATCAACTTCCACACCGATCAAGGGTGTGATTAAAACAGTGAGTGGGTTTATTTACATTTAGAGTAAAACCAATACAGTCTAATAGTGAATTAAATGCAGTGTTGAGGCAGTTATCATCAACATCTACATAAATGTTAAAGTCACCCACTATAATGACTTTATCTGCACTAAGAACTAAATCACACAGAAACTCTGAGAATTCAGTTAAAAACTCAGAGTAAGGGACAGGAGGACGGTACACAATAACAAACAGGGAACATGATAATTAACATGACTTCAGGGGGTTGACTCATTCAGAGAGACATATTCATCCTGCTGCAGCCAGGTAAGACAGAATAAGTCTATTTGATGGTCAATTATCAAATCATTTACTAACAGGGATTTAGACGAGAGAGATCTGATATTTAACAGTCCACATTTGATTGTTTTGTATTTATTATGTTCTGTGAGAGTAGTCGTCTTTATTTTTATGAAGTTCTTATGAATCACTCCTCTTGTGTTGGTTTTTGATATAAATGTAGCCCACATTGTTTGCAGGACAGCACTTTTTTACTATTACTGTCACCTTTAGCTGTACTTTGTGTTCAGTAATAATTTTCAGGTCAGTGCATTATTATACAAAAAAGATTTTGGGCATTAACCAATGCACAGAAAATCAGATACATGTAATACTGTACCCAGCTCAAAACACAATAAACTCACTTCAGGGAGCCACTGTGGGGCTCACATGTCTGTACATATACCTGCAACTGACATTCTTTTGCAAGGAGCAGCACCATACCGCTCCTGACCTGTTAATCCTCTCTGCCTGTCGACATCTGCCTTCAGCTTCAACCAGCAGCAGCAGCAGCAGCAGCAGCTTCATTTCTCTAATGTGAGCATCACACTCACTGCCAACAACATTTGGCTTTGCTTTGTCCATGCAGCACTGACCTTCATACATACACACACACACACACACACACACACACACACACACACACACACACACTACTGGAGGAAGTGAGCAGAGTTTGAACAACACACTTTATCCTGGGGTTAAATGAGGAAGCCATGAAGATTGGTTGCATATTACATAACATTTTGTTGACAAAATTACACAGAGAACTGCACAAAGAAATGGAAGTCACCCAGATACAAAATATGCTGTTTGTTTTATGCATACACAATTGTGCAACTCCTTCTGCTTGCTTCTATCTAAAAACACACTCTCCCACTTTCTACAAAAAAAAGGAACTAAGATGAAAGTGAACTCCTAGATGAAGCAGAAAACTGCAGCAGGGCAATTTATTTCTCAATGACTGAAGTAAAGGTACAATGTGACAGAGAGAAAAAGCTCCTTTTCAGAAAAGTGAAGAGGATAGGAGTCGTCGAGAGGCACAGCATGTCTCAACTTTGAACTTTCAGCATTAATCAGAGTCATTTTGCTTTTGCTGGTTCTGTCCCCAGTGCAAAATCTACAAGGGCTCTATGGATCTGCCTCAGTCTTTCATACATTTGTTCATTTGTACGTCCATCCGTCATGTAATATCTCCTGCAGCTAATTGGACTCGGCTAAAGCTTGTAACAATGATATCTGTTCCAACATTTTGTACATTAAATAATTACACTTACACTGTTTGGCCCAGTGGGAGAGTAAGATGACACCTTTCTCCACTGAAAACTGGAGGAGTGTGTCATTTACTGGAACACGTTCTTTATGTTGCTTTTTTAGCCTAAAACTGGGACTCTTCTTGTAAGTGATGGGTGTGATTTCCCAGTAAGGTGTCTTTGTTGGGTTTAGTTCAATATAATCACAATAACGAATGCCAAAGTCATTGTATGGCAAGGTTAAAAAATATGATATGAATTTCGGAGTGATTCCCAGGTAGGATAAGATGAAAAAGCAAATGAAGCCCTATATATCCCAAGCCAACACAGGTGAGTACTAAAGGCAGGTGGACACTGTGCAATTTTGGGCTGATCTAGATGAAAGATAAAAGAGCATAGAGACACTTTTGGATGTGCCTCCAAAATAGTGGTCCTACAACAAACCACACAGCTATTGTATAACTAATTTTTTCTTTATTTTATCATGTCTTCAATGGTTGTTAGAGACATGATGGCCTTACAGTGTCAGAAATTTAGGATGACCATTTCAAACTGTGACTGCTGCCAAGATCATGGTTATTCACAGTGTTCACAGTATGCATCTATTTCATTTATTTATCTATTCCAATTCATTAATCTCAGTTGATTTATGTACATTGATGTTATCTAGTCTGTAATCTATATAAATAATAATCAATTATTTATTTATTTTATCATGTCTCCAATGGTTGGAAGATACATGATGGCCTCTGTTTTTATTTATTTTATCTATCTTATCTATTTACTTTTTGTAAACAGCAAACATGTCCAGCCAAAAAAGATCATGTACAGATCAGATGAATATATAAGGTGTCTGTTTACATTTGTTGCCTATACTGATTCTGGTGGTCCACCAACCCAAGACCTTAGTCCATTAGAGAACATTGGGGCTTGTGTGTCTGATGTTGTATCTTTGGACTCTGCAGCCTGCAGAAACATCATAAGTCATTGCCTCGAAATCTGTAAATTCATTCATCTGAAAATTCCAACAGGTTCAACCTGTCACTTAAGAGGCCTGAATGCTTGTCTGAGAATTAACACTTCCACGTCCAGAACATTGTTCCGCACAAAGCACATATTATGAAAAGGAAACACATCAATGGAGATTTACTTTTCTCATTCACTACATATTGCCTTTGGTATAAGATTTATTGAAACTATAATTTCTTATAATCTCAACTACTGCAATAATATTGGCCCATATATAATAATTAAATCAATAATCAATCAATAATAACTGCCTCATGAATCACTATGAAATAAAAAATAAATAACATAGACATGTGTGACACTATATCAGCAGTATTTTAATGCAGGATAATTCAAATGATGTAACAATTTCAGAGGACTAAATTTAATTTTGCAAAATTACATTTTTCAGTCAAGCTCACAGAATAAATGTGCATGGTAAATTCACAGAGTTTAGTTTAACCTCCTTTTGTACAACCCAGTCCAGGCTAAATTCAATAAGGATAACTGGACAAACCAGCTTAATCTCTTTTGTTTGTTTTTGTGCAATACCCCTAAGGACAGTGCTGGCCATCCTTTTTAGTTTATCCAGTCTCTTCATATGAAGTTGAATCCATTTATTAAACAGTCCAGGGTATTGCGAATTATTTTTCTTGCAAGTACTGTTTTTATATTGAAATATTTGACTGCATTGCATTGGTTTCAGTGAAAGTAAATATCCCTGTAACCATGCTGCAGGTCTAGCTTCAATCTGCTATTTATCAAAATGCCAACTATGTGACCTTTTTGTAATTATTCATTAGCACATAACTCTGATATGTTACAGATTTTTGTGTTTAGTATCTTTTCTGCATCCAGAGTGCTGATAATACCAACCTGCCAAACTTTCTTTTTTCTTTCCTTTTAAATCGTGAATTTTCTCATGCACGGCCCTGGGGCATATAGTTGAAAAGGTGAGGAAATAAATAAGAGTGAGCCAACAAAAGATTAAAAGAAAAAAGGAGAGCTCACACCAGACTTGCTCCAGAGGCTTGTCGACTTGCAGCCTTGCCTGGTTTCGGCTCAGAGGCAGTGGAGAAGCACCAGGGGAGATGTGTTGGATCTAAATCAAAGGCAGTCTGGGGGTGTAAAGGAGGGTGGGGTCACAGGTGTCCTGGAAGAAGGAGCTTTATTCTTTGTCGTGAAGCACAACCCTTGAGCAGAGTTTACATTTCAGAGCAGCAGGGTTCAAACTTGCACATGTCCCTGCTGACATCTCCCACCGTCCGCTGCTGGAGCTGTGAGCCATTATACTGTACATTTAGGGTTTTATTCTCTCAGTGCCTACTCTGTTTTCTGTTAGGAACAATGGTGTGTGACTCAGGACACTGGCTTGGTCAGTGTTTTGTAACAAGGGAGATTTCCATGGTCATTATTTGCAAGTATTTTCTCAACATTAGAAGAAATGAAACCGTTGAAAAGCAAAAGACAGACACAGCAAATGAACTCTGTAATGTTTATTAGAATAAAAAGTTAAATATGGTTACAGAAAAAGCAATGAATGTAGTTTGTAGATGTGTGATGTCTATGCGCTGTCCACTGTGTGACTATAGTCGCTGTACAGGGTGATGGCTGTTGACAAAAATGACTTCCTGTACCTGTGCCGCTGTTTGACCAGCAGGCTGTGGAGAGGGTGTGTGCTGCTCTCTACGATGCTCAACAGTTTGTTCAGTATCCTGCTCTCAACAACCTGCTTCAAGGGTTCACTCCTAATGAGGAGTTTATTTCTAGTAGCTGTGGTCATCATGGAATAATAACCATGTGCTGTTAATTAAACACAGCTAGATTTGTTTTCCTTTCACCAACTTTAATTATGTCGACATATAGTGTCCTACATTATTTCTGTAATAAGCATGAACAAATAAAGCTTCAACACAATCAATTCTAAAGCTAAATGCTTTTTTTGAACAGCACCACTTCAAATAAAATTTGACTCCCATGTTCAATCCATACTGTTCTGTGCTATTACCACTGCTGCTACTAGATGGGGCAACAGATGTAGTAATTTCTGACCATATTCGTATTGTATGTATTTGTCTTTGTCTTTATAATGGACAAATGGTTTCAACGAGCTAAACAGGCCAGTTTATCACACAGACCCTCTTACTACAGAGACAAGCTATTGTGATGGGAGCATTTGAGAACTGAGAAGTTACTGAAATTTGTTGAATAAATGCATTTATTAGAATTTCTGTGTTAGAAAGTCAAATATTAAATGGGTACTATTAAGACAACAGTGGCTCTTATGAAACCTCTCATCAAATCCACAGCCATACGTATTTGTAAATCAGAGCAACTTAGGAAATATAAGCCTCTTTACATATAGGTCTGCATCTCTCTGAAGACTCTCTCCACCATAAGAACTTGCAATATTAGCAATAAGCACCTCTTTTCTTGCAATCTCATTTGGCTTATTAAATGAGAGCAAAATGAGGTATAATTCAGCTAGAAATTAGGAATCTTTTTTTCTAATGACACTGATTTGGTTTGGCCTTAGTTAAACACCTTGCCCACAGCCCTTTCTGTAAATTTGATCTTTATTCAAATGATCCTCATATACATTAAGAGGCTTTTAGCCACCTTCCCATCTATGAGGAAGGCCTCGAGCTCCAGGTGAGATTAGATGTGACTGCATGATAATGGAGGCGCTAATGCAATGACAGCCACATTCGTGCCACGCAAAGGTTACAGCCCAGGCAAATTCTTAATCAGCTCAAAATGTCAGAGAGCTAACCTTGGGTCCAAATAAGGGCGTATCCAGGCATTAGGAGGCAGAACACATCAGCTTGCTGATGAGCCACGAGTGGTGGGGAGTGGTCAGAGGAATCAGCAGTCTATGTTTGTTGGCAAAATGAGATGAGTGTCAGAAAGTGTTGGCTGGCAGAGACATTTCATTGTCTTATTTAAATGTAGAAACCTTACTTCAGCATATAGTTCACCAACCTCCTGGTTTCCCATTATAAAGGGCTGATGCTCATTTGTTGTAAAATACATTATATTTTACAACATTTACCTCAGTGTTTATCAAAAGTTGATTGAAAACCAAGAAAGAAATTGAAAATCAATTTCAAGATGTTTTACCACTTAAATAATCTTCTGTAGCTGGTTCTGTAACTTACTAGTTTTAAATCAAACCATACGTTCTTTGTGAAGTTCTAGGATGGATTTTTCTAAATTGTCAAATAGATCATTTGTCTGATTTGTTGTTATTTATGCAAACAAATACACAAAAAATGTAACTCTATTGGTTGTACTGCTGACATTTTCTCAACACTTCAGCTCCTTTCAGTAATTACATGCCAACTGAACGTTTTATTTCATTGACAGTTCAGTATTTTACCTTTCAGCATATGCCTTCCAACAGCTCCCGCTGCACACATGGTTGCCACTTCAACTGTTTTATCAGTGACATATCCTTTAAAAGTTAAACCTTAAGGTTTTTCATTTCAACTGTATTCAGTGGTCACAGTGCGGACATTGCTTGTTTCCACTTCAACTGTTTTCATCACCACAGACACTTCAACTAAGCTTTATTTTACTTACTATCTATATTCATATTTTAAGTCCAGCTGGCACCAACTGTTTACTTTGCACACACTTGCTGTTTCCACTTCAACTGTTTTTAGTTTGTTAGCTTATAGTCCATTTACACAGTAGATGTGTATATAGCACATTATGTCTCAATTTGTTTCCAGCTGGTGATGGACCAACTGATAAAAGACAGCTGTTACCTTGCTTCACTCTTAGCAGCGACTCCAGAGTCTCCAGTGTAGATCACGATTACCTGTAAAAACCTGTAAAAATTTCAGTTTTAAGACTTTGTATCCATATGTATCTCAATTACCCACATGCCAGTCAGTGTCCAACCTGTGCAGCGGAATCAGCTTGCACACATTCAGGAAGAGAATCAAAATAGATGTGCACCTAGCAACTGGCATTTAAGCTGCTCAACGAGCACAAATGTACACTCTCAGTTCAACTGCTTTGATCAGGTACATCAGTCAGTGTTAACTGCCAGAGACCATTTAAAGCATCAACTGACTCTGTAAGTGATTATTTTATTGTTGGGTTAAATTTAGATCTTTCAATTTAAATGATGTTTTAGTTTCTGTCAGTGTTCACATACTGACTAACACGTCAGCTGCATATACAATCTCTATTTTTCTACTCTACTTTATACTATATGTAATAAATACTGTAACTGCATTGAATATAAACAACATGTCAGTGATAGTGCATTATACTGTCTTTCTGTATGTGTTTGTTTTCAGATTATTACACTATCACAGTAACTGCAGTAGTATTATTAGTATGCTGAAGTGTGTTTAGGTTATGCCAACATCATACAATAATTATTAACATGATTATTCAGTGATTATAAAAACATGTTTTATTCCAAACTGGGCTGTTGCAGTCTGCTGTTTGGCAACATTTCTTTGGACTGCACATACTTCAGCCAGGTAGCTGTCAAGTGTGTAGTGTCCTTGCAGAGTGTTGGCAGCAGTGAGGGTGTTCTCTCTTGCGGCTTGTGGTTTCACCCTGTGGTGATGTGGTCTGACTACTGCTCTGTTCACTATTCCAGCCTCAAGCTGTCAAATGCTTCTAGTGGACATGGGGAGAGGTTTATGAACTCTGGATGCCCCCAAACACACTCCCCCGCAAACAAGTAGGTTGAGGTGTAAAAACAAATCCACTCCTTTGTACATGACCTTTCTGTGGACACGAGTGTTGTACTGCAGGTAGGACTGAGCTATATTACGAGAATAGCATATAAGCATATAAGTATAGTATAGCAGTATTTATCTTAACATTTCACTGTGTACGTTTCTTTAAATTTATGGACTTTACATTACACACCGCCCACTACAACATGGAGCTCTGGAGTGGGAAGAAGTTACTAAATAGAGTCACAGTTGGAGCAAGCCCGGGCTCTGGTTAAGTATAATTATACACAATTCATTAGGCTGTGTCAGCAAAAACCTGACCACCTTCCTGTGTTCCATATGTCCTTTGTCCTTTGTTTGTCCTTTCTCCCTAATTCTGCTTGTGTAGTCTTAACTGCCTGAGTTTAGATCATGTTGTAACAGTTTCATATTTCATATTAACCTCAACTGTATGTTTTCTGTTAGTCAGCCATTGTTGAGGAGTAGAAACTATAATGAAGCTGCATCATCCCTGGAACTTAAACACAGGTTCTGACACTGCTAAAGTTGAGATAAATTACAGAAGGCATAAAGAAGGCCGGGGCAGCTGCAGCTCCAGGTCCACAGACCACAGACTTTTCTCTAAGCTGTGTGCTGGCACTAGCATTGAGTTGTGAAGACCCTGTGGAAGTTACAGAGAACCATGTGTGAAAAAACATCACTTCCATTGTAATGGCAATGGGCAGTTGGTTTGGTATATGTATTCCCAAGACATTTTTATACATGCACAGGAACTATGATCTTCTATAGACTTAACCAGGTAGCTAAGAATGCAAATTTAGTTGGTCCAGCCAAACCAAACAACTATCTCTGGTAAGTGTAGACTCTTTTGACATAATGTGCTTTTGTGTGCAATGTGTAGGGCAGTTACCAGCCACGGCTGGAGCTGATTCTACAGACACTAGAGTTAGTATGAGAAACTGGCTGTGTCAAACACTACTCTATGGTCTTAGAAAAATTCTAATGTGCAGACAGAGAGAGTGGTGACCTACATGTGGTCCAACTGTGCACTCAGCAATATCCACATGTACGTTACTTACAAGGATTATTCACAACAGGTCAGCAGCATGACAGGCTTTGGTTTTGCCAGGATGCAGAGCTATCTGACAGACATATATACACACAGAAACAGCTTTGCAGATGGTCTAGCAAGAACCGATGGTGCGAGTGTGGTGCAAACATTTCACACTATACCAGCATGTGATGTGTGTGAAATTCATTCACCAACACCCGGCAAGATGGACAATAGTGGCAATAACAACTGTACATCAGGAGGTGGTTGGGCTTTTCCTGCTGGCTCGCTCACTCTTTGGCAGGAACATTCTCCAACTAAAATCTATCAGCACTAGACATAAGCCAGAAAATGCTTGCCTTATCCTTGAGGTGAGGAAATCCACAGATCAGGTTGTAAAGAATGCAGGAGGTGGCTATCCACTTTGTCATTCTCATGCACTGGCTCTGCTTTTGAACGATTACATTCATGGCACAAAAACTAATTTCTCATCACCAATAACCTCGGGTACATCTTCTTTTGCAGAGTTGCTGTCAGGAAAAAGCTGCAAAATGCAAGAAAACTCTGCTCTGTACCACAGCTAACTGTACAGGGATGCACACAAAATGTACACGGCATTCATGGCGTGTAGGTTTTTTAGATGCATGTTAGAAAAGCAATGCTTTTTAAAATCATTTGACATTTTGAATTGAGCACATTGAATGAGAAGAATGAATTAGACAAGGCGTCTATTTAAGGTTAAAATCACATGCAAATGATACCAGGCTGCACACTCCTCCACACAAATCAGACTGCAGTAAGTATTTAAGCAGGAGATACGGAATTCCAGTACAGTACAGTACTCACGCCTTCTATCTCTAGCTGCAGATTTGCGGTGTTGTGTGTTCACGTCGTGCTGCTCTGCACCATTCAGGCTTTACCTTACTTAATTACTTTACTCCAAGAGTCATAATAATTCGGGTAGAGGTGCTTTTAGGGCTCTGACACACCAAGTCAACAACAGACAGGAGAGCAGAGATACAAACTGTAAATATAGCAGCACTTGGAAGCTTTTGCTTTCTACATTCACACCACTCTCACTCTAGGGATAGTTCATAGCTACTTCTAATCCAGAATACGGTGGGGATGCATTTCTGTCCCCTTGAAGTGATTCTTTAAGCTGAACAGCCAATCAGAGTGGTCTCTTGCACATGGCAAGTATGAATTAGTCTTAACCGGACGGCAGTAAATGTATTGATCTCCTCACCCTCAAAATTGTTGTCACCTTCACCGAACCCCAGTGCAATTACAAGTGGAAAGTCAATACAGTTGTATCATGACTTGTCTTGACCACACAAGATTCCAGATTAGTCTAAATGAAATCGTGATCAGAATTGGTTGAATATTTTGACAAATTAGTAGTTTTCCTGACAATAGCATGAACATTAGTGAACTTTAATCTGAGTCGGTGTGATGTGATGTGCTGTGCAGCCTTTAGTGCCGCAGCATGTGCTGAATGTAGAGGAAAAGTGGACTCACAAAACTTTAGTAGATAAAAATGGAGACTTGATGATTTATGGGACTATAGCCAACCATGACTACTCTGGTATCTATTAATCCTTGTACATTCCACACACAAGCACTGAACTCACCCACCACCCCTTCATCCCCTCTTCTCATAGACACACACACACACACACACACACACAAACACACATTCACACTAACTCAAAAGAGAGTGGAATCTGAGCTATGAGATAAGTAGGGGTAGATCCAGCTGATCCTCAGATTCCAGCTGCAGATTAAAAGAATAAAACCTCAGTTAGGCCATACCACAGCTTCAGTCTGCAGCTCCTCAGGTGACAGTGAGGAAGAGATGGGGAGATAGCAAGGGGAAGGGGTAAGAGTGGACATACAGTAAACAGTGTGTTGTATTTTTGACTCAGCTGCAGAACTTAATGCACAAGTAGCACATAGATGAATGTCTTTTGTGTTTTGTAGACATCAACACATGCATTTGACAAACTACTATAAACTATATAAAAAAAGCTGAAAGCAACAACCACAACAACAACTGCTTAAAGGTGAAACAAGATTTGAATATACCTCTCTGGTGCTCGAATGATTAAGATTCAATTCAAGTTTTCCTAGTGTGAGCGTGTGAACACTAGAAATATGTATCAGATGAATGGCAGCAGTTAGTAGTGATAAAGTTATTTTGAATTTGAAAAGTGAAAAAGCTCATTGTCAGCCTCCACCTGAGAATTTACTATTTAAAATCTCTTTAAAACAGTTTGACCATAGGGACACGATAAACTAAAGTGCGTCCTGTAATTAGCATCACATGTGTCTTCAAACTCAGTAATCAGTCAGTGTGTCTATTTAAAGGCTTTTTTATATTTTATCATTTATATAAATTTATTTATAAATAAAATTTAATTTAATTTAATTGGAGGTTTAAGGTCCATGGGACTGTAGCCAACCTAGCTGGACATGACTGCAAGAGAAAAATTGATGACAAATTGAAGAGACAGATAATGTGAATGATAACCAAAGTAACAAGCAGAAGATTAGAAGTGAAAACCAAGGTCGAGTCCTCAGCATGCCTTTTGGAATTAATTTACGATGAATCATGGACACAGTGGCTCCCGTGCCAACCAGGTGGGTTCACCTTCGATGTTGGTGTAGACCTTTCCAGTAGGCATGCTCTACAATGACTCGCCATACCTTGGCCTCTGTTAGTCATGCTTTCTTACCAGATTCCTTTTTACAGGGCTCAATCAGTTTTGCCTTTTCTGCCAATGTCATCTTTTTCGAAGGAATATAATTCTGCCTTGGTAAAGTTCTTCTCTCTACAGCTTTTGGTCAATTTTTACTTCTTGGAACATGGCTTTTGTTAGAAGTTTGGCTGTCCTTGACTCTTTTTCTGTTTAAATTTCTTGTTAAAAATAGTCAAAACCCACCACTTATTTGCTAATATCATGGTCTGTGTATTTGCTATAGTGCATCTGCTTAAAGGCTGTGTATTTTAGGCACACACCATTAGCCCATAACGTGGCCAGAGAAAGAGAGCCAGGCAATAAGTGTTGATTCAATCTCTTTCTCATCTCGCATCTCTTGCACTAATGTCACATTTGTCAGTGATTCTCTCACTTGCAGACAGGCATTTGTGGTTACAATAGCCACCTCTGCTTGTATCTGCCCCAACTCTCCACAGGCCAGTTGCAGGACGGTGCTGTTGGTCATTTGAGTTTGGTCTGACTTCGGCTTTCTGCCCTTTGTCTGGCAGGTCATGAGACACCACCCTTCTTTTGCCTGCATGACTGGATTTCAATTGGGAGTTTGACACTTTGTGACTTCCAGTCTGCGCCTTCTTCCACCCATCCTGTTCAGCCATCCGATGACACTGGACCTGAACAGCTCAATCTAGGCCCTTTCTCTGGCTGCTCAATTTACTTCTCCATGCACAGAGCTTCCAGCTCCTCATCACTCTCTGCCCCAGACAGGCCTGAGCCAACTGCACTATCATGTGTCTTGTTAACCTCCCGACCCTCCTGTACAGAGTCAGAGGCTGCTGTGCTGTGGTCACACACGATCATCACACTCGAAAGACTTCTCAATCGGTTTGGTTTGCAAAGCATATTTCCAGGACTGACGCCACCAATGCAGCCACACCAGAGTTTTCTCCACTGCTGTATCTTTTGGGTTCACGCTTGGGCCTGGAAGCAGGACAGCATCCAAGCTGCTGTCCTCATTTTCCAGCCACACTTCTTCTTCATCAGATATCTCTTGATCGTACCTGTGCTGATTTAAGCTGTGTCTTTGCAGGATCTCTAGAGCTTCTGGCTGAAGGTCATCCCAACAGCAGAACCAAAGTACTGCTAGCTCCTCTTTGGGGTTGGAGGCGAACATGCCTTCCACCCGCTCCAGAGATCCACTGGAGGCCCTCAGGTGCACTTTCTGTCCTTTCTCTGTATGCAACAACTAGGTCTAGCATTACTAGAACCTTCCAATCCAAGCAAACAAAATCAAAATCTAAGTAAAGGATAAAAAAACATGTAAAAGCAAATTGCTTTAAAAAGTGTTTCAAGAGATGTGAGTACAAAAGAGCAGAAAAGTTTTTTTTTTTTTTTTTGTGCAAAGGAAGATGTGGAAGAGTTCTGTTTTTAGCTGTTTTTTTAATATTGCAAGTGAGGTGGCTGAGTGTGCAGAGTTTGGCAGCTCATTCCAACATCGTGGGATCACTGAGCTGAAGAGTGTGGTGTCTACTGTTTGATGCTACTGTGTGGTGCTGGTACCACCAGACGTCGTTCACTGGTCGAGCGCAGTGGACGGGAGGGGATGTAGACCTGAATGATTGAATTGAGATAAGATGGAGCTGTAGAGTTGACCACTCTGTAGGCAAGAGACAGTGCTTTGAACTTGATCCTTGCAGCCACTGGAAGCCAGTGCAAAGAACTTCCTCTCTCAAACTTTTCTCTGTTCTCACAGCTGGGTCTGTAGGATCACAAAGAACAGGTAGAGGTTTGGCCTCACATAGTGCACCAAAATTGCTACCCTGGCACTCCAGTACAGGAGTCCATTCCAGCCCTTACATTAAAGTGGTCTATAATTGTCTGCCTGAGGTAAAACAGTACAGGTTTGTATGTTATGCTGAGGCAAAGAGATTCATCCAGCCATTCACTACCTTCATCCAAATGATTCCCCCACTACATCTCTACTAGCACCTGCACAAGCCTGAAACTACAGATATTAATGGAGTCACACTAGTTAACGCCAGCTCTCTTCTAATAGTAACAGTTGTTGTGGTTGCTGGAAAAAGTTTAGGCTGCAAATATGCTTTTAGACTAAAGCAACTAGAGCCTTCATCATGTGAACCTGACTTAGACACAGACCATCTATTTCTGTTACATCATTGAGGAGAGGCTACGGACACTGTAGGAAACCCGAAATGGACTACAATTAAAGCATAAACATCCAAAATGTACAACTTGATGGTCGAAGGTCTCTGTTTGAAGCTGGATTTAACCATCCAGTTCTCTTCTCCGTTTTGAAGCCTCATCTCAAGGCTTCCAGTCCTAATTCAGGTATTTCCCTTTTTCTCCCGGCCATCTGTTCACCCAGACTTTCTATCAACTTTTGCTTCCCTAACCACTGACTTGTGCACACAATACTTATTTTAATATTGTCACAAACTGACTTCTTCACATTGATCTCTTGTTATAAAACATATTTTATATACTGTAATCACATTTAATTACAATATGTCATGTAACAGTTACAATATAAATCACAAAACCATAATTACAGTTCTTGCTGGTTAACCTTACTCTTACATGTCTTGATCATCATTTAATAATGAATTTTCTATCTATCCTCCATCTCTGCTTACTGCTTGTTTCATGGTGCTACTCTTCCAATTCTCCTTTTTCTTCCTCTTTTCCTCCTCTTCCTTTGGTGGTGAATGCCTCTCAAATTGGAGCCATGCTGGTATAATCAATGACTAGCTCTGGTTTTTCTTCCTGATTCTGAATCTCTTCAGGTTCCTTTCTCAATTCTCCCTTTATGTTGCCTTCCTTCTGATCTGGCTGCTAAGAAGAATCTCTCTTAGGTTGACTTCATTCCTGTTGTTGTTCCACATGAGTCCTCCCTGGGCTCTCCGCTCTGAGGCCCAAAAAGCCTCCTCATTTCATTCTCTCTGAGGCCTGTAGGGTCTCCTCTCATTTCATCTACCTTGAGACCCATAAGGTCCCTTTTTATTCCACCTACCTCAACCTTTTTACGGCCAGTAGGGCCTCTACTCCAAATTCCTGAAAATAAACGACAAATAACAGATGTTTCCAACCCACCCAAGAGAATCTACAGTAATTAGCAGAGGCTTCGCTTTAGAGGTTCACTGTAAAAAACGCTACTCTAAAAAAGCTTCTCTTTTAGAGAATTGTCTACCCTGTCAAGAACAATACTCTCAAGATCTATCTATCTATCAGCACCTTTTCTACCCACTGAGTCAAAATGTATCAGCCTTAACAAAAAATCCAGCCTGTCTGCCCGAACATCTTCACAGTGTGAGGAGTCAGGTGGAGGGCTTACCATGGTTATATTGTACAGGATCCTCTTTATTTATTGACCTAAACTCAGCCAAGGCTTTCTCCCAGGCATCTCTGCACCTCCCAGAATAGACCAGCCTGGGTGAGCTGGCGGGCCTGATTGCACCCCACACATTTATCAGTTTCCAAGGCTATCATTATCCCCCCCCAGGGGAAGTTGTGAATTTGCTGCTGCAGTTGACAGGTGTGGGACAATTCTGAGATTATTTATAATGATGGCTCCACCTCAGAATCTACCATCATTGGCAGCTGTCCTCTCTGAAATATGTTCATAGATAAGCATTGAGTCTATTGAAAAAGCAAAAGAGAGGAACACAAGAAAGATGGAAGAAACACTTGAGTGTAGTAAATGAAGTTAATGATTTGAGCCATTTTTCTTTTGATTCGGAGGAGCCTGATCCTTATAAAACAGAGATACCACTGCAAGTCCTTCATCAATCTAGGTTTTAAAGTGAAGTTTTAGCAGCGGGGGGATTGCAACCAGTGCTAAAGTGAGGGCTGTACTATAATTATTTGGTAATAAACCATTGATTCATGGCAAGTGAGACATAAAGTCTTAAGTCACATGATTTGAGGTTGAAAAAATCAACATAGATTTGCAACTCAGCTTTCACAGAGTCCATCCAGTAACTGTTTCACTCAGAATGACAATTATCAATTTGATGGTGGCAGCAGTTGAAAAGTTACTTTCCAATAGATGTTGAGATATTTCACTGGTGAAATAGAAACCTGTTGTTACAGTTCCTCCCTCTGCCCCTGTCTGCAGCTTTGGTTTTGTTTTGTTCTGGTCTCACCCTCCTGTCTCACACCATATATGGACTTCCTCTTCCCCCCACTCTCCAGTCTGGACTAATTACAGACTCATTCAATGCACCTGTGACACCCTCCATTTTATAAGCACCCCTCAGTCCTCAGTTCGGTGCTGGTTTGTTGACATTATACACGCTGTTCTCTGCATTCCCTCTGGTTGGTTCGTTTGTTTGCTGCTCATTGACTTTCACGCTCATTCATGACACTTATTCATTTATGCTGCACACTACTCCTCCACAATCTGGTCAGTCTGTTTGTTTGTTGGTTTGTCTGTGAGGCACTGTTCTGTTTTTGGTTTGTCGGTTTGATTTGTTCGGTCTGCGTTCATGCAGTGTTTTTCAGTTGATACTTTGTCCTGTTAGTTTTGTATGTTTTGTTCTCGTTTTCCTGCCCTCAGCAGTGATTTTCGTTTGTCACTTTGTATGTCTTTTAGTGAGTTGTAGTTTGTATTTTTGTCTAGTGGTTTATTAGTTGGTACTTTGTATGTTTTGTTGGTTCATCTGTTGCCTGCGTTCCCGCAGCGTTTTGTGTTGATACTTTGTTAGTTTGTGTTAGTTCCCTGTGTCCCCTGACCCTATTGTTAATACATATATGTTTTTGTTCTCACTCGTTCGTCCCGTTAGTCCATTCGTAACAGAACAAACCAGCCATGTCAGCGACCATGGAATCACCCCGTTCCGCCACTGGTCGCTTCCCTCTTCCTCCTTGTCCCAGGTTTGAGAGGTATGGGGACCTGGCCGACATACTCGAGGAGGAGTATTTGGATATACTCTGTAGTGCGGAGTATTTAGTGGGGTGGCTAGACTCAAGTGAGACCTTAGCGGGGGTTGAGGCCATTTCCACTGTTGCCATCAAGACCTTTATCAAGAAAGGCTACTTGATGAGCTACATTGAGTTTCAGGACCTCAAGGACGCAGTGATGGCCGCTCTAAGGTCCTGTAAAATAAGGTTTTCGGTGACTTCTTCACCCAGTCAGCCCCCCTTGCTCTCCTCCTCCCGTACTCTCCAGTCCCCGGTTTTTGTTAGTCCTGCAGCTAGTGCTGCTTTAGTTAGTCCGGCAGCTAGTGCTGCTTTTGTTGGTCCTGCAGCTACTGCTGCTTCTGTTAGTCCCGCAGCTAATGCTGCTTTAGTTAGCCCAGCAGCACATGCTGCTTTTGTTGGTCTTGCAGCTAATGCTGCTTTTGTTGGTCCTGCAGCTGATGCTGCTTTAGTTGGTTCTGCAGCTGATGCTGCTTTAGTTAGTCGTGCAGCCGAAGCTGTTCTTGTTGGTCCCGCAGCTCCCGCTGCTCTTGTTAGTCCTGCAGCTACTGCTGCTTTTGTTAGTCCCGTAGCCGATGCCGTGTGTGTTAGTCCGGCAGCCGATGCCGTGTGTGTTAGTCCGGCAGCCGATGCCGTGTGTGTTAGTCCGGCAGCCGATGCCGTGTGTGTTAGTCCGGCAGCCGATGCCGTGTGTGTTAGTCCGGCAGCCGATGCCGTGTGTGTTAGTCCGGCAGCCGATGCCGTGTGTGTTAGTCCGGCAGCCGATGCCGTGTGTGTTAGTCCGGCAGCCGATGCCGTTTTTGTCGGTCCTGCAGCCCAGGCTGCTTTGGTCTCGGCTCCTGTTCCTGTCACGGATCCGGCTCCTGTTCCTGTCACGGATCCGGCTCCTGTCCCTGTCACGGATCCGGCTCCTGTCCCTGTCACGGATCCGGCTCCTGTCCCTGTCACGGATCTGGCTTCTGTTCCTGGTCCTTCAGCTGTCGCCGCAGTTGCAGCCACCTTGCTTGCTGCAGTCACTGCTGCTCTGGTGTCAGCTGCTGCTCCGGTCCCTGCAGCCGCCAGGTTCCCAGGCGGGTCGACGCAGAGGTCGCCGTCGCCGCCGTCTCTTCAGTCTGCGGACGGGTCGACGCAGAGGCCGTCGCCGCCGTCTCTTCAGTCTTCGGACGGGTCGACGCAGAGGCCGTCGCCGCCGTCTCTACCCTTTGAACTTTGTTTGTCACCCCAGGAGATGTGGTGGGATGACAATGAGGACACCACCACCCTGCTCCTGTCTCCTTGGGGGGCCCCTGAGAACTGTGCTCCTGTCCTGGCCCCTCAGCTCCAGCTGGCTCAAAGTTCGTCGCCGCCGGGCAGTCCGCCCGGGGCTCTCCAGCCTTGTTCGTCGCCGCCGGGCAGTCCGCCCGGGGC
This sequence comes from Anabas testudineus, assembly GCF_900324465.2. Taxonomy (NCBI): domain Eukaryota; kingdom Metazoa; phylum Chordata; class Actinopteri; order Anabantiformes; family Anabantidae; genus Anabas; species Anabas testudineus. The sequence goes on from NC_046621.1 coordinate 18,283,931, forward strand.
TCTCCAGCCTTGTTCGTCGCCGCCGGGCAGTCCGCCCGGGGCTCTCCAGCCTTGTTCGTCGCCGCCGGGCAGTCCGCCTGGGAGTCCTCAGCCGTCTTGCTGCTCCCCGGCTCTCTGCTCGCCATCCGGCAGTCCGCCTGGGGGTCTCCTGCCTCGTGGGTCGTATCCTGGCCCCCGGCCTGGGGGTCCTCGGCCTGCTCTCCGGCTGGCTTTCCGGTCCCTGGTTCTCCAGCCGGCTCAAGGGTCTCGGGTTCTGTCTTCTGGTTCGTCGCCTCCCGGCCGTCCGCCCGAGGCTCTGTCTTCTGGTTCGTCGCCTCCCGGCCGTCCGCCCGAGGCTCTGTCTTCTGGTTCGTCGCCTCCCGGCCGTCCGCCCGAGGCTCTGTCTTCTGGTTCGTCGCCTCCCGGCCGTCCGCCGCCTCCTGGCCGTCCGCCGGAGGCACTGCTGGTCCGTTTGCCGCCTCCTGGCCGTCCGCCGGAGGCACTGCTGGTCCGTTTGCCGCCTCCTGGCCGTCCGCCGGAGGCACTGCTGGTCCGTTTGCCGCCTCCTGGCCGTCCGCCGGAGGCACTGCTGGTCCGTTTGCCGCCTCCTGGCCGTCCGCCGGAGGCACTCCTGGTCTGCTGCGCCCGGTCCCTCCTCCGGGCCTCCCTCCGCCCGCCCTGGTGTTTCGGGCCCTCCTCCGGGCCTCCCTCCCCCCGCCCGTCCTAGTTTGTTTGGGGCTGTCTGGGATCCGCCCCTTGCCGGGGGGGTTCTGTTACAGTTCCTCCCTCTGCCCCTGTCTGCAGCTTTGGTTTTGTTTTGTTCTGGTCTCACCCTCCTGTCTCACACCATATATGGACTTCCTCTTCCCCCCACTCTCCAGTCTGGACTAATTACAGACTCATTCAATGCACCTGTGACACCCTCCATTTTATAAGCACCCCTCAGTCCTCAGTTCGGTGCTGGTTTGTTGACATTATACACGCTGTTCTCTGCATTCCCTCTGGTTGGTTCGTTTGTTTGCTGCTCATTGACTTTCACGCTCATTCATGACACTTATTCATTTATGCTGCACACTACTCCTCCACAATCTGGTCAGTCTGTTTGTTTGTTGGTTTGTCTGTGAGGCACTGTTCTGTTTTTGGTTTGTCGGTTTGATTTGTTCGGTCTGCGTTCATGCAGTGTTTTTCAGTTGATACTTTGTCCTGTTAGTTTTGTATGTTTTGTTCTCGTTTTCCTGCCCTCAGCAGTGATTTTCGTTTGTCACTTTGTATGTCTTTTAGTGAGTTGTAGTTTGTATTTTTGTCTAGTGGTTTATTAGTTGGTACTTTGTATGTTTTGTTGGTTCATCTGTTGCCTGCGTTCCCGCAGCGTTTTGTGTTGATACTTTGTTAGTTTGTGTTAGTTCCCTGTGTCCCCTGACCCTATTGTTAATAAATATATGTTTTTGTTCTCACTCGTTCGTCCCGTTAGTCCATTCGTAACACCTGTCATGCTGGAGGAAATTTCAGTCTAAGCTTCCAACATGTAATTTTATTCAGCACACTTTCCAATTCTAGGCAAGCATTTCCTCATATTGTGACCTAATCTTATCTGATGGTAAGACTTATATGGTAAGAGTTATATGTGGGAAAAGTTCAAAGTTCATGGCTTTATTGGGTTAAGACTGCCCATATATGATGTATTTTAGAGAAGACAAACACAAAAGACAAAAGATCTTAACTTTGAAAATTAAAGACACATGGAGATTAATAACTACAGTAAAGTGAGATTGATGTCAACAATAAAATTATATTTATACTTTATTTTTTTCACTTAAGCTGGACAGAGGTCCTGGAGCTGATCCCAGCAGTTAATGGGAAGGGCAGGTGCACCCTAGACAGGTCACCCTATTGCAGTTTTGACCATTTATGCTCATAGTCACATCTACAGGCAATTTAGAGTCACAAATTAAATTGCATGTCTTTAGATTGTAAAAGGAAACTGGAGTGCTCGGAGAAAACCCAATTTACCAGAGGGAGAACATGTAAACCTCCAGCCAGCTGATGGGTTTGAGAAAGGTTTAAAAAGTAGGCAGAAAATTCAGAGCACATCCACATGAGCTGCCACATATTTAATTCAACTGAGACCATAATGAACACATGACCACAATGTAATCAACTGTATCCAAAGGTTTACTGAATTTACAATAGAAAAATATAATATAAATGTTCCTCTTCCCATGCCCTGGCACCAACCACAGTGCCCCCAAGGCTTTAGTGTTCACTACACGATGAAATGTTTAACAGAAAAAAGTTAAAGACTAGAGATCCTTAGTAGCAGGAAATAAAATATACATAAATAAAAGCTGAAAACCTTTCTAGAGATAGACCCAGAGAACATGTGGTCAAAATGATTGCTCTCCTTTAAAAAAAAAAAAAAAAGTGCTCAGAAATGTCTGACCTGAAGGTAGTATTAGAAGAAAAGTGCAGGAGTTCTTTCAGAGTTTTGAAACCAGTGGAAGTGGTATCCTGTCTGTTCAGCGGTCCAATACTAATTTCCCCAAGGGGGTTAATAAAGTATGTAATTATTTCAAATAAATACAGTAAAAACAATATAATAAAAATACTAATCAAACAATAGTGTGTGGTGGCCATGATTTCTTTGGGGTGACAGATACTAAAACTCCCAATGTTGTCTTTTAATTTCTTTTCTTCCTTTTTTTAATCTTTTAATTTAAGAGAGAGGTTCATTTTTAACCTCAAATTCTTAAAATTATTTTCATTATAATTTTCTTTCATCATGACAAACTTTTGCAATTTTTTTCTCTTATTATTGTACTGTTCATTAAATAATTGTGTGGGCAGGCAGGGTACACCTAGAACGGTCAGCAGTCTGTGACAGGGCCAACAGAGACAGACAAAGATTTACACCTATGAGCAATTTTGAGTCAGAATATAATCTAACATGCTTTTCTTTGGAAGGTGAGATAAAGCCAGAGTACCTGGAGTGAGTGCACACATACACAGAGAGGACATGCTAATGCAACATAGACCACGCCTCCCTGACTTAGAAAATAAAGTTTGAAAATGCATCGCTGCCCGTAAGATCTCCTGGCACTGAGGACACCTCGACCTCGTAGTTGTCACCTCTCTTCCTAAGATCATGACAATATTGTTTTACTGTGTGAGCAGTTCAGTGAGCAGGAGTTTGTCTAAGTTAGCCTTAGATTAGTCTGACGAATCAAGCATTTCTTTGTGATTTCTCAGATAAGGAAAAACTGCAAATAGAAAAGTATCAAATGGTTTAAAGTTCCATTGTGTATATGTTTAACATATCTTGGCTGTTTCTGAGCTCTGTTTTGTACACATTTAACTCAGTAGCATTTTTAAAGCTCACAGTTGGGAGGGAACAAATAAGAAACAGCTATTGAATGTATTTCACACTAGTCAGCAAATCAAAACAAAGCAGATTTTAAGATTACTGCATTTCTATTATGAAGCAGAGGATCTGATCAAATGTAAACCTGACATTGTACTAGTTAAAGATGTAATGACCCAGGCCGCTGGAAAAGATCTAGTCGAGTCTATTAGCATCATTGCATCAGAATATTCAGCAGATCTCTGCTATCTTATCGGTACAGTATCTATTTTGAGGAGCATAATACCAGACTTCAGGCTATAACTAAACCATTTCAGAAGCGCATTGCTTTGAGTGACGCCTCTGTGTTTTTTTAGTTGAGGTGTGAAACCGATTCCTCCATCCTCTGTAAAGCTCCTCCATCTGGATTCTTGCTTAAGATACCATACTGGTCATGCTGCATCAGACAAAAGCGATAATCTGCTACTTCTATAGAGATGTGTTTTACTGTACATTTTCTTAAAAAGAAGTCCTTACAAAACAAGGATTAAGGACACACTATTCTTTGTTTTAGTTTTTTTTTTTTTTTTTTTTTTGCAATGCAAATGTGCATGTATTGTTCTTTTGTTTTTATTACATTTGAATAAGTAAGAGAAATGCAATATAGTATGTACAATCCCAATGTTTTCAGTTCAAAGACCTTGAATTATCATCATCTACATCTACAGAATATAGAAAGAAGAAAGAAATTCTGAGAACCTGAAGAAGGTCTGTGTGCAAGGAACATGGCCAAAATGAAATATTGGATGCCCATGGGCTCAAGAATACTTTCAAAAATCACTGTCTGTGAACACAGTTTACCATACCATCCAAACATGGAAACAGCCAGGTCTAGGTTGGTAAAATAAACAATAAAAGAATAATTTCTTCTTTTTTTTTATGTCATCTTTACTTTAGCTTCCACAGCCTCTGCAGCTGCAGAATAGCCTGCAGAGAGGGGCAAACACTGCAAAAAATGAATAAATAAAATAAAATAATAATAATAAAACAATGATTGTGGTGACAGACCTCCAGAACAGAAGAATGCCCACGGTTTAGATTTGATATATTGCGTGTGCTGAGTTTAGACACAGTAAAAATATTTTATTACATTTATTTCACTAAGCCATATCATTTATAACGATAAAAACATTACAGTGCTGACTGAAATAATACTATAATCAAACAGTCTTTTTTAAATCTTTTGGTTTTTCAGAGTATTTAATGCGACCAAGTAAACAGGCCAGATCTGAAATGCTAATTATCTACAATGAGTACTGTCAATAAAGGCTCACATAGGACCATACTGCACTAGAATGTCTGTAAAATACCCTTAAAGTAAAATGTGTCCAGAAAAGAAAATGATACAAAAAGATAAGGAAATATCTGTCAAAAAATATATCAGATAAGACTGAAGACTGAAGTCAACCTGAATAAAATACTATCAAACCAAGCTCTGTGCCCTTCTACATTGTAAGGAAGTGTATCATTCACCCTCCTATTAAGAAAGCTCTCTCAGGAACACAACCCCGAAGGTAAGACTACTCTTATGTGAGGGGTTGATGAGGGGGTGGTGAGTGTATGGGAGGAGGTAATGGAGTCGGAGCCACAGCGGAAGGTAGGAGGTAGGAGAAGCACAAAATGGTGGCTGGTTCAGGCAGAGACAGGTAGGGTACAATCAGGAGCCAGAGTGGTTTAGAAAACATACATGATCAATGAAGGCTGGAGAGTCACTTTTGGAAGGAATGCAGACAATCTGGCACAGGTAGTGTGGAGAGGTGTTGCTTAAATAGGGGGAGGTACTGGGGAAAGTAATTGGGCTGGTTACAAGTAAAGTTGAGGAAATGAAGCAGAGAACAGATCGGAAGTGGCAAAGACTTTAAAATAAACAACAGAAGTAAATGGTAAATGGTAAATGGTCTGCACTTATAAAGCGCTTTACACTGTGTGAAGTGAGTGATGACAGTGACACACCCCAACAACAATATTATTCTAGCTTGAAGCATTTTAGTTTTAAAACCCTTAAATTGACTAAGGTTGTATTTCCATAACAACAATCTTTCTGCTACATTATTATAGTAAAAGATGAGCTATAACGGCAAGTATTCTCTCAGGTTTATTCAAAGTAATTAGCAGGGCAAATGAATCAGCAGAATCAGCTGGTATACTGTAAACTTGGAGTTTAGAGCATATATCATTACTTAACAGAAGGCAAATTAATCAGGCAGGGGCAGACACAAACGGTGAGATCTAGGTGAGCAAACAAAGCCCATGCACAAGGTAACAAGTGCAAAGGGACACACAAAAACAGGTTGGCAATGGGAGTGTTGAGTATACAGGACTGTACAAGTGTTATTTTCAGGATTCTAGGTGAATAGTGTGTGCAGCTGGCTGGTGTTTTAATTTTGTGGCGGACATGGGTCAGCATGGGCACCCTGATGTCCCACATGCAGCTGCTAACCAGCATTTAACTGTTAACTGTTAACTAATCCTAATCCACCACCAGGTGCTGTTAATGTTGTGGCTAATTAGTTTATCCTGGCAATGCCACGTGTCAGCTGGTGATTGCACATGTACCAGTTGGCACTTTACTCATGTTATTAACAAAAGGTGGATATGGGAGGAAAGTAGGTTAGTTCATGGTGAAGGTGGTAAAACATGACACAGCAAGTCAGGCAGGAGAGACAGTTTCCCCCAAATCTTTAGGGCCTTGAAGAAAGTCAGCCTCATTGAATGTTTACTTGTCTTGCTAACCAAAGCTATGGTTCTCCTTGTAACAAATTTTTACTTGCTGGCATCAAATTCAAAAAGACAATCACATCTCACTTTCAACCTTTGATATTCTTATGTTCGAAATAATATATATTATAATCATTAAATCTGTGGCCCAACTTTCCACTTAGACTCAAAGTTTCAATTCAATTCAATTCAATTTGTATAGCGCCAATTCACAACAGAAGTTATCTCAAGGCACTTTACAGTGTAAGGTTTAGGAAAAATTATATAGAAAACCTAACAATCCCAGTGGAGAGGAAAAACTCTAAGACAAGCTAACTTAGGAGAAATATGATCTATCTTGCTAATTCCAGTCAGAACTCTGGCTTCTCAAAGATAACTCCAAGATTTCTTACAGTATTACTTGAGGCCAGTACTAAGTCGTCAAGGGTGAGAATGTGTTTAGACATAGTGTCTCTGAGATTTTTAGGTCCAAACAAAATAACCTCTGTCTTGTCTGGATTTAGGAGAAGGAGAAGGATGACATTATTAGATTTTAGCTCACTGGGACCATCTATGCCATATCTCAGGAATGCTTGGAGAGACCCATTGATGAACTGATTAGAATAGTCTTAACAGACATGCATGTAAACTGCAGCATCACTGGTTGGTAGACGCAAACAACTGCCAGGAGTGAGCCGTTTACCCTTTACGTTTGTTCCACCTATCGATAACTGAACAGGTGCTATTGTTTACTTAAAGCATGTGCTCATAGCTGGTCCAAAAGTTATGTGCTTTCCACCAATGGCTTCCATAATGATTATTGTATACCAGTAAAATATAAAAAGGGTGTACAAAAGAGGCGGACTTGTTCCACTTGTACCATTATCCTGATGGTATATACAGATTAGATTTTATTATCAGGTGTAAATTAGATCTCAGGTTGACTTTTGAGATATTACACCCACAGGAAGAGAGCGGAAATCTGTGGTTCCATTAGTTCCATTGTTGTGGTCTATTAACTTGAATAAAATGCACATGTTGTGAGTGTGTGTGTGTGTGTGTGTGTGTCTTCACATTAGCATCACATGATTTCATCTCCTGACTCAAAAATCAATGCCATGCAATCCACTCCCAATCTACTTTCCAATTGGTTTCTGTGAACAAAGAGAAAGAGAATTAAATGTAAGTGCATGCTGTAGGATTCCCCAGAGAGGAACCTTTCATTTATTTGATGTTCTTTAATAATGGTCTGCTTTACACAAAAAGCTAAACTGATGTACTGTATCTTCAGTTGACAGTTTATTGGAAACACGTAGCTAAACTGATACAGTCCAATCTAACAGCACTGTAATAAATCATTCTTGAAATGGAAATGATAATACTAAGTTTTTGTTAAATGGTTTAGGAATATGTTTGGATTGTAGTTAATATAATGCAGTATTGTTCATCAACATCACAGAAAAGTGTTTTTGCAAGGCAATACTGAGGGGGTCCTCAAGGCCCACTGCTTGTTTTCCAATTGTCCTTGCCTTACATATTGCCAATTACCTGGATCAGTTGTGTTCCATCGAAACTTTCACCTTTGACAAATTGTCAGATATATATAGAATGTACTGATGCATTTATGTTATCACCAGCATCGAATTCTACACTCTTCAAATCATGCTGTTTTTTTAGAGGTGTTAAAGTTGTACTTTAGTCCATCACAATATAAAGGTACATGCACTTGTAGTGGAGCCTTTTCCTGGGTGCTTAAGCATTAAGTTTGTTTCCTTTATACACCTCCATTTATTCAATTTTTTTCAACCAGGACCTCCAATGTATGAATACTGTATACTTTGTTAAGATTACTGTAGTCACATAAGGAAAATAAATAAGGCAGATATTTGTGAAATGCATTTATCTTTGGCTAAAGACCAAACTATTTCTGGTATAATCCTATTCATATCTAGCCCTCTGGTTGTGTTCATCTCCTGCCACTTACTTTAGTGTTCCTGGTCAAAATTGACGGGTCTGTTTTGACTGCTCTTGAATTAGCACAAAAAACATTTTTCAACACCAAATTTTTAATCAACATTCTTTAGCTATGAACAATGTCTCAAAGCAGTGTTGACATTAAATAACTGCAGTAAAAATGCAAATAGGCACTGAAAATGTATTACAAAATGAAAATGTAGCCTAATGTTAAACATAAATGGAAAACCAAAGACCAAACTCAACAAACATGCTCATCAGGATGACATTTTTGTTTGGTAACATATGACACAAGAGTGTGTGTGTCATTCAGTCATGTCAGTGAAAGCTAATTTTTATGAGAGTCCCTCTCTTCTGCTGGTCCAGTGCAGGGGGAAGTTCAGGCTTGTTCTTCCTCACTGTCCCTACCACGGTGAGCTTTCTTTTCAGCAGGTCCTGACCAAGAGCATATGATGCAAGCAAGTGTCCACTCTTGGACTGGAATGTCTCCTCAGGTGCGTGCTCTTCAGGTTCCTCTCCCTCTCCACCTGTTGACTGGTCAGTCTCCTCAACTTCTGGATCAAAATCTGTGTTGTCTTCCACTTCTGAGACATCCTCAGAACCTCTTCGTCAGAGAACTGCTTGGTCAAGCGCCTACTTGGGCTCAGAGTAAAAGGAGTGCAAGGCAAACATCAAGCTATATATAGGGGTATATGATGATACATTGATGATGAATTGAGTGAGTGAGTGAGTGAGTGAGTTGGGGTGATTTGTAGGGGTATGTTTTCCTGTCTGATGGATGAAGCTAATCTTGAAACCCATTCATTTCCTATGGTCACTTTTGACTGGGAACACCACAAGTGTAACAAGGTTGATAACACTCAAAATTCAATGAAAGAGATGATCATCACTTTTATATGTTCAAGTGCATAGTGTGGAGGATATCACAAAGCCTTGAGGCAATCAGATGTAAAACACAATATTTAGTGTTTTAAGTTGTAAATCAGTCAGATTTGACCCGAACATGACAGGAGGGCTAGACTAAAATCAGAAAAGTAAAATCAACAGTTGAACTGAGAATATTACTGTGTATTGAATGTTCAGCCAGTTCAGTTTAGGTTGATATGATTATATCCCCAGGTAGCAGTAAATTTATAAATCAACAGGTCATGAACACTAATGAATTCTCACTTTTCATGTGTTCTGTACGTTTAGGGAAACGTAGGGAATCATAACTCCGAAAGGGGTCCACCAGTTGATGGGTGGAATAATGTGCACATGCCACATCCTGGCAGCAGTAGTGATGTAGTAGTCATCATGTAGTAGTAACATTGTACTTTTCTGCAGGTTTCCTCAGCCTTGGAGCTGTATATCTCCAGAATCCAGTTGACCTGCTCAATGTTTTTGCTTCCTATTGTTTTTTGTTGCCTGCTGTTCTTTTCTCTCTCTTCTCCTTCCACTCACCCCAACCAGTCGAGGCAGATGGCTGCCCAGCATGAGCCTGGTCTGCTTGAGGTTTCTTCCTCTAAAGGGAGTTTTTTCTCTCTACTGTTGCCTAAGCTTGCTCAAATGGGATTGTTGGGTTTTCTATGTAATTTTGTATACATTTGTACTCTGTAAGGTCCTAAACCCAAGACTGTAAAGTGCCTTAAGACAACTTCTGTTGTGATTTGGCTTTGTACAAATAAAGTTGAATTGAATTGAATTGAAGTTCAGTTGGCAGAGTGGCTATCTATGAACCCCTCGCTTTATGGGTGGCAAGGAGAAAACCACTGTTGAAGAAAACTCATGTTAAATCACGACTTAAGTTAGCCAAAAGGCATGTGAAAAGACTCCATGGTCAAATGAAAGAGGGTTCTTTGGTCTGATGAGAGCAAAATAGTGCTTTTAGGCTATCATACAGGACGCTATGTTTGGCCACACACACAACACTGCACATCACCACAAATACACCATCCCTACTGTGAAACATGGTGGTGGCAACATGTTTAGGTAGAGGGTAAGATGAATGCGGCAAAATATAGGATAGCGAAAGCATACAGCGAAAGCCACATAGAAATGTTTTACCAACAACAAGGTGAATTTTCTGGAGTGGCCAAGTCAAAGCCCAGACCTCAATCCAATAGAAAAGAGAAAAAGGGCTGTTCACACCAGACAGAGCTTGAGCACTTTTGCAAAGAAGAATGGCATAAAATTCCGATGTCCAGATGTGCAAGCCTAACTGAGACCTATGCACACAGAATCCATGTTGTGATTACAGACAAAGGGGCATCAAATTAAATACTGACCTAAAAGGGGAATATTCACCCCCTTTAGGTCAGTATTTAATTTAATGCCCCTTTGCAGGTCTTTTCTGAATGTTTTCTTCAATGACACCAACTTTTATTGATAATGATTGATGTCAATCAATGTCAATAAAAAACATTTAAGAGGGTGAACACTTTTTATATGCACTGTAAGCTCAAAAGGTCACTGGGTTGGCTTTAAAATGTTTGTCTCAAAAAGGTTTTTAATCATGTACAACCCACAGTTATATGTGTTAACATAGTGTATGTCCAGAGAGAGTTACTAAGATATAATTTGTGGAATGAAAGAAAATCACTTACTGAAATGTAGATAATTAAATAGTGAATGTGGCTAACAGAAACATATTTCAGAGAAAATGATATACTCAACATATTACATATGAGGATATAATGATGAGAATAGATATGATGTTCTGTTTCACCTTTGACTATTCTGGGGAAGAGGCAGGAAAATGCTTAAGTCAGAGCAGGATTTGCACATCTAGTAAAACAAAGCACTGGTGATGATATGAGCTTGGGAGTGGTGTGGTGTGAATTGGACGATGGTCGTGTTCAATACTAATCATCCCCCCCATGGAAGGAGCAGCCAAATTCAGAGCCAAGCTTTGGCTCCATGCATCTCTAGAGGTACAATTATGTGTGATTAACCTTCCAAACACTGTCAAAGCTGTTCCCCTTTATCATTCCTCACCAACAGTTTGCAGTGTGTCTGGTGTCAAACCTCAGAGCTCGGAAGAGTTAAAGAAGTCACCATCTCTTCTCTTTGTCCCCCTCTGTCTCCCATCTTTTTCCCTTCTTGTCCCTTCTCTGTCCCCTCTTTTCTTTTGATTTGAATTAATGTTTGGCAGGTCAGTGTATCAGTCAGTGAAAGAACTACTTGAGCTGAAATATTAATTGTACATGACTTTTACTATTACAATTACTATTAATTGTTGTAATATTGGCGAAACATAAACTTAACAGAATGAATGAAAACAACATTACAATATGATTTACACCTTGATAAAAACAAAGTAAAATAGTAATATTAATATCTAGGTAATAGCACATAATAATGGGGTAATACTGTGCTACGAAAGGTAAGAGCCAGGTAATGGGTTCTCTTGGTATTACAATAGTCCAGGTACTGTGTCTGTATGTCAGCCCTATAATATACTAGAGGTTTGTCTAGTCTGTACCCTGACAACATATACGATAGGCTCCAGCACTGTTGCAACCTGTAAGTGGGCAAGTAGTTGCGATGATGGATGGATAATGTAGCAGCAGTTAAGCTCTTGCAACAATACATTGTATAAAAATGTGGGTATTAAGACTTACAGTGGGTTTGTAGTGAAGAGACATGCTAATGTTAAAGTGGTTATGTTGTAATTGTATTTTACACACAGCGTGTTGTCACAACATGTCAACATATCATAACAGTGGTGACATCAAAAAGGAGCTGATGACATACCATGTGCCATGTGCACATTCTCTTTTCTAGTAGGTTTTATTTGTCTCCTGTTCTCTAATTTTCTTCAGACTTTTTAGTTGACATTTACCAAGTACAGCCATATGAATGTTTCCTTGACCATGCAGCACTAATACCCAACACTAGTGGATACGATTAACACTGTTTGCCACAGCTTAGGTCTTACTGCCCTCGAAACTTATCCTAAGTAGAATCTATTAACCTTAACATGGTACAATAATCGAGTCAGTGTACTCTAATGTAAGCTCTTGGCTCTGGTCCCAAAAAAGTCTTCAGAGAGGAAAAACGCACAGTGGGGCCTGGATGTGGAGGAGGAAATGTCATTAATACATGTAAGCCGAGACAAGCCAGCTCAGCAGGGTACATTCTAATAACCTCTGTCTTGGAGACGAGGGGGTGCAAGGGGTAGTCAAACAGTCTCTTCATCCAATCTTACCTCTTATGATTCTGTCAAGCAATGTTTCCTGCAGTCTCTGACAGCTTGACAAATTGTGTAAATCTAATGTGCAGGGTTCAATAGCCAGCATGAACAATGTGTTTATAGAAACACCATGAAACGCCACATGATTTTAACTAAATACTAAAAAGAAGAAGAACTAAATCAGAAATAGGAATGCACAGCTGTTACTCACTATGTGAACACGTTGCAGGTCTACTTCTCTCCATACATAGATGCTTCAAGCTGTGCTATGGCTGGCATAGGCTAGCGAGCTCCTGGCATTTGATTTTTAATACTTTTGAACAAAAAACGTAAGGGCGGTGCTGTGGGAGTTTTGCTCACTGAGATATATGAGACAGCTCTAATGTCACACACCTGAGAATAGAAACAGCACTATATGACACTTATAGAGCTAACCCAGGCCCATATGTGTTACCAATTTGAAAGAAAAAATAACTAAATTAAAAGTTACATTTGAAACTCAATACTTGTCAAAACATTCTCAATACTTGTCAGTTTTAAGCAAAACTCAAATTATAACCACTGGTTCTATACAGGTTTAGCAGGGAGAAATGGGATGGCCAAAATATATTGTGTTTCCACAGCATCTAAAAGGCCTTCAAGATATGTCACTGCCAATTTCATGCACTGCAAAACTCCTCCTAAGTTGACAGTAAAACATTGCTTAAAAAACTATGGTTTGTCAATAATGCAGTCCTACAGCAATATAACTGTTGAAGGACTAGATAACTTGGTGAAGTCTGTGAAGGACAGGACACCTAAGGATACCAGATGAAGAAGGGAATCCTGGAGCCCATGGGCTATCAGGTAAAGTGGGAAAGGGTCAGCTGCCATGCATTGTTTGGACAGACAGGAATAACAGTGACGGGGTGTATTGCAAGGACGAAATATTTCCATTTCCATTTTGTCATTTGGCAGATGCTGTTATCCAAAGCGACTCACAAGTGAGGTTAGTTTGGTCCTCCCCACTTGTTTCATGTTATGTCCATCACAAACAATGCAACATTTTTGAACACCTTGTGTTAGATATTAGGTTTCAGTTTACACATTAATATGGATAATACGGGTGTGCATACTTTTCTACTCCAGCATATTCCCGTGTCTGTATCTACCTTGTCTCTTAAACAATATCAAATGTTTTTTATGGTGTAAGATGTGGAAAATGCAGTTAACTGACTGATAATATGCTTTAGACCACGTACCTAAATGCTGCACACAATAATAAAGCATTCACTGCACTTGATTTCTTCTTGGAGGCAAACCACTATTAACACACAAGCATGTGATTCTGTGAGCTTTATTCCTCCATCAGTTGCCACTTTGTTTTCATGTTCTACATATATTCTACTTGTCATGATCTCAGCCATTGCTGGTGTTGGTGGGGTTGCTCAAATCTACAAAAGTATCTACATGACTGCAAAACATAGTTTGCACTAGTGAAGATAACAAATTATTTTATTATTGTTTTCATTTTCATTTTATTTCACCTATCGGCAACTTAAATTCATTTTTTTACAGAGTACCTGTATCTGTAAATTTAAAAAAATAAATAACTACTTTATCTGCTGTAATGTTAATGCCTCACAAGGTGCATAACAGCATCATAAAACTTAACCTATAGCTAAATCACTAACTTAACATTAATAAAACTAAAACTGAGTTTTACTGAATAAATCTTTACTCAAACTAAGGAAATGCATGTGCACTGCGTGCTGCATGTTCCTGTCTCTTTCCTGTGGAAAGAGATATTAATCATTAGGCATTTCTTACCTGTCCTTTAGGAGATCCTTCTGATGGATCATGCACCAACTTTACAAACTTTATGTAGCATGCACAACACAGCGAACAGAACTAATCCTGTTTTTCACATAAATTTGTGGAAGTGGGAAATGCCATCAAAAATGTGACTGTTGAAGCTTGATGGCTTTTTCATTATCCAGTGTTCAATATTTATTTCCAAAATCCAATCTGCCCTTTATTTCTACAAATCTTGAAAACGTAGCTTCTAAGCAATTATGTGACCACCTGGACAGGAATAACCTGTAAGAAGATTTCCACTCAGAATTTAGAGTGCATCATAGCACAGAAACAGAACTGGTAAAGGTCACTAACGATTTTGTATTAGCATCAGACAATGGACTTCACTTTTTGTTAGATCTTAGTGTTCTATTTAACACTATAGGTCACAATATTTTATCACACAAACTAGAACCTCATTTGGGTTAAAGGAACAGCATTGGACTGGTTTAAATCGTATTTATCAGATAGATTCCAGTTTGTGCATGTTAATGTTGAGTCTTCAATGCACACAAAAGTTAGTTATGGAGTTCAACAGGGTTCTGTACTTAGACCGATTCTTTTTACTCCATACATGTCCCCCTTGTGCAATATTATTAGAAAACACCCCCTAAATAAATTTCCATTGCTATGAAGATGATACCCAGCTATACTTAACTATGAAACCAGAAGAAACTAATCAGTTAATCAAACTGCTTCTTTACTTTTTTGCATAAAAGAAATAAAAGGTAATTCTGAAACTGCCTTTTTCCACCTGAGGAATATTGCTAAAATTAGAAGCCTGTCTCAAAGTGATGCTAAGAAACTAGTCCATGCATTTGTTACTTCCAGACTGGACTATTGTAATTTATTATTAATAGGATGTCCCAATAACTCCTTAAAAAGCTTCTAGTTAATCCAAAATGCTGCAGCCAGAGTTCTGACTGGACTTAGCAAGAGAGATCATTCTTCTCCTCACTTATAAAGCACTTAATAATCAGGCTCCACCTTATTTTAAAGACCTCATTGTTCCATAGTTCCAGGACGCTCCGTTCTCAGACTGGATGTCTATTTGTGGTTCATAGAGTTTCCAAATGTAGAATGGGAGGCAGAGCCTTTAGCTATCAAGCTCCTCTCCTGTGGATCCAGCTCCCAGTCCAGATTCGGGAGGCAGACACCCTCTCTACATTCAAGACTAGGCTTAAAACATTTCTGTGTGCCCTATATCCCACCACAGTTTTACTCTGGTATAACTCAGTTGTTAGTCTTTATTTATTTACTGTAAGGCTGCAGTTGCATGCAGATTTTCTTGCTTTTTTTTTTTTTTAGTTGAACAGTGAGCGATGATGATGTAGAGTGGCCCGGTGTGGTTTACTTAGAGCAGCGAAGTGGAGCTGGCAAACAGGATCGTCAGCAAATTCTTACTGGTCACGTCCTCTGCTAACAAGGAGGTGAGAAAAAAAACAATCCCCAGAGTTTTAGTTGACCTTTCCAGCATACTTACAAAAGATGAATTCTCTATTTTAGACAAATTTAAATGATTGAAGTTGAGCAAACAATATCTCTATTTCTATCTCTGTTTGTAGAAATCATGAAATTTACTGAGCACATTATAATGCTACTACCATGATATTTCCAAGGCCAGTGTCTTGCTAAGACTGGAAACAGGTGCCACAGGTGGACAGTTTAAGCATGTAACAAACCAGTGTGTAAGCTTCTGATACTATAGATATTCAGATGGATTGTCAAGAGCACCTCAGCATTTACGCCAACAAATTGTGTTGGCAATGATGAAGCCAAAAAGGTGAAAACTGCTTTTATCAGGACTTTTCTTTCTGTGTCCTAGGTTGACCTCCCACCCCCACTCCTCCACCCCGACTTTCACACCTCATCTTGTATCATCATTCCAGTTACAACTTAATAATTAAAATAGTAAACCTAAATGAGTAGTATTCTATCCACACCAAACTCTGCTCCTGTTTGATCCACAAATACCTCTGAGTGGTGTTGCAGAGAGTGGAGTTTTCACGCTACTAGCCAAGCATATGATATGGCTCAGCAAATGGTTGGTTGTTCAAACATTAATAACACAATGAAATTTCAAGGTCACAGGTTACACCCGAGCCCCGTTAAGTAACTTTACTGTTAAGTAACAAAAATTTCCACTTTCAACTTTTAGAAAATGAAAATTTTGCTTTACCTAATTTGCCAACTTCTGCAATTTAGGACAGGCAAGACAGGCATTGAAAATGATTAAAATCATTGTAGACACTAATAACATTTTGACATAACTACAACGACACATGAGAAATAAACAGGGAATGAAAGTAATGAATGTGATTTGGTCATGAGGGCAACATTCTCTAACACGTCCACGACATGTTAACATGTCTAATCTAGCATGGTTTGTAGGTGTGCCACAGATGTTCCAAGTATGCCTGGCCATAGAATTACTAAACAAACCCTGTTGTACAGGTACATTTGAATTTCAGTGTTACATGGCAATAAATGGTATGGACTGAGGACACTTGATTGTAAGCCTCACCACAGGGTTCAAAAAAACAAACCTAAGAGCCTGCAATGCTGGCAGCTCTGTGAGGCTGCAGTTAAACAAGAAAGTGCTTTAGCATAACACGTTACATTCACATCAACTTAGCTTAAATTGCAAACAAAGCTAGTATACCAAATAAAATTAAATGTAACCTATCTTAATTTAGCAGATTTGCATTCTAACATGAACTACTTAACACAAAACAAAGACTGATGTTGACACATGGTATCGGTTTTGCAGGTTACGTATTTGGTCAAGTGGGATTGTTGGGTTTCAGTACTGTTATAGTGCAGTTATATTTTGTCTTAAACCTTACACTGTAAGGTGCCTTAATTTGTTGTTATAGATATAAAATGAATTGAATATTTAGAAAATTATAAATTTATATTGTATACGAACACAGTTAATCCTCTGCAGAGCATGAATGTGTGTACCAGAGTTTATGTTAATACATTCAGCAGTTAAGACATGGTTTGAGTAATTTAAATCCAAAAATTTAATCATAATAGTGGTGAAAAATTCAAGGGATTACCACTTTGGTAGGATTCATCCTCTAGAGACCATAAATGTCTCTATATCAAGGCAGTCTATTTAACTGAATGTTCGTTGGGATTAGGATAAAATATTTCTACCGCAAAAGTGCCTATAAAGCAAGTGCAATGCTGCAATGAAAAACAGCACTCCTGTCCATTTAATTATATTAGTCATGGATGTATACAAAATGAGCAATGCCCAGATAAACTGGAAATCAACACCCATATGACTTCAGCTTGCTCTCAACATTGACTTTGTTCTGCCAGCATGCAACAGCCTATGGGCAAAATGAATACCAAACTGTACATTACCAAGATGTGTTGTGTGCACATTCACAGGGTCTATCCCAACATATGTCCCAGCCATCTGTTGTAATATAATTTCCTGGCATTCCTTGACCACCAGATGAAATATGACACAATGCATTGGCTAAACAATCTTTTATCATTATTACCAGGCTTTGGCAGACTTGAGGAATGGTGCCAAGATGATGAACTAGTTTTCTCACACAACCAAGGTGTTGAGAAGCTGAGAAAGAATCATTTTTTTCATTTGTGTCCACCTGCCTTATATTTACCTGCAGCATATTCAGGGTGTTTTTTTCTGTGGAAGAGGTAAAGATGATATTATGTTGTCATATTGTTGAGATTTCTGTGCCAGCTGAAAGCATGTTCATTATTCAGAGAGCAAGAATTATATGCGTAGCAAACAGCCAGAAGAGTCTCTCACTAGGACAGTGATCAAATTGGAATATTTCTCACAGCTTTCAGTGACATCTGTAGGAATGGTGGCTGGGAACCACATTATTGTAATAGGGTATGCCTGAATGATACATTCAGATACATAAGGGAGTTTACAAAACAGAACAGAACTTCTTACTTTAATGAGATAATGTCCAACAACCCTCTCTTATGATCTCTGAGCTGTACATTGTGATAGATTTTATGCCGAGTTTTAGAGCTTCTGACATCTCTTTAAAGGCTTTTCTCTTTTTCCCAAATGGTCCTCTGTCAGCTTTAAAAAGCCTCCTGAACCACAGCAGAGTCTAAGAATCAGCTAATGCAACACTCTGCACACTTACACAGAGAGCACTGCTGATAGTTGGAGAAGTTGTGGTTTCTGGGCTCTTTGTGGGTTTTCATTTTGGTCTGACTTAACCATGTTTTTGACAGCAACACAACAAAAAGTCATGTTTTTCTTGAAACCTGAGCATGCGCTTTATTTTTCCCCTGTTCTGTCCCGAGGTAATAAATGCATTTTTTAGGGGCACTGCGGGGTTGAATCATATCCCAGCATGCGCTGCGTATAAATCAGGTATTCTAGGTAGGTAGGTGGCCAGTGTACAAAATACCACATATACTTTGGGTTAGTTAGGCTCTCCAGATAGCTACTATCCTGATTCTGTACACATTAATAAAATGTATCTTGATAATAGATGTTCTGCCTATATATAAAATTGACATGCAGATTTTGGGTTTTGAACCAAAATGTTCAATCTTGAAGTACATCTATTTTCTGAATAGGGCATTATAGTTTATTATTATTATTATAGTTTGGTTTAGACACTCAGCATTCGATTAAAGTTAGGGTAAGATCTTATAATAAATGCATCACAACATAACCAGAGAATGGTTACTATGCTACAAAATGTAACTGAGTTTCCCCAGTGACATTTTGTTACACATTTGTTGACATATGTCATGTTTGTCATGTGGGCTGACAGTTTATCTTTTTAATTTGTGCTAGAAATAGATATTACTACATTAATAGTTAATATTAAATATTATATAATATTTTCAAAGCAAAAATTCTTATATGTGATTTAGATTAATTATTTGGCGCATAATATTAACCCCTTGCTGCCTAATTTTATTTAGATTAGAGAAACCTGAGTACTTTAACTCTCTGATTACTCTGCCATGTATACATTAAACCAGGTTTCTAATTTTCTAATTTTATAAGAGTGCATGTTCAGGACAAAGGCAGCTAACACTTTCCACTATCATCTGAGTAGTGTGGATGACAGTAGAGATCAATACAAAAATCAATGTTGCCTGACTACTAAATCAGCTCCACCCAAAATCCAGTGAGTGCATGTAAATGCACAGTTTGACATCAAAGACATGTTCTTTTGGCTCCACTTCTCTCCACTTTACTTCATGACTCTATGTCCTGAACTGTGTTGTTGACTGAACCATGAAGGCAGCAATGTGTCCTGCTAATTAGCTAATCAGATCACACGGTGATGTTATATGCTATGGTGTTGCATGCATTTGAGTGATGGGAAAGAGGAAGAGCATAATAAGAACCGTGGTGGTGGTTAACAATGCCAAAGAAGGAATTGAGTCTGTCATGGATGTTTCTGACAAACAGCTTGGATTATAATGTTATTGTATACATTAGTTACCCACCAATTTTGCTTTATGCCTCAAGTAACTAATGGTAGTCATGGAGGGCGAAAAATGACAGGATGTATGCAGCACTGTGTTTATGTACTAGTTTAATTCAATTCAATTTTATTTGTATAGCGCCAAATCACAACAAAAGACATCTCAAGGCACTTTACATTGTAAAGGTTTAAGACCTTACAAAATATGTACTGTATACAGAATTATATAGAAAACCCAACAACCCCACTTAAGCAAGGTTCCTGCATACATTTAAAAAAAAGAGTAGGATATGGAATTGTTTTAGATTAAAGAATTTAACCAGCCTACTTAGCCTATACTCTGTATGTTTTAATTCCAACCACAGAGTACACCCAATGATCAGCTGTCTTTAAAGTACAGACACAGTCAATTGGTCTGTTTTTGAACTTAGGCACCACTATGGCATATGGCCCTTAACTTAAGTTTAATATCGTCTTTTCGTTTGGCATGAAAACTTGACAAGAAAAGTTTTAACTATGCAGACACATGAAGTAGCAAACAGAAGTTCTGTAATCAATGTAAATGTTACAAGGATCCCAAAAGTTCAACAAGTGTTTACACAATCAAAAGTGTTTGAGCATATTTGAATTATCTTTTAATATCAATAAGATGATTGTTATAGATCCTTTGTTATAATTGAAGCACAAACTGCGACTGTGCATAGTAGCTGTGAAAAAATTAAATCCAGACTCAGCGTGCTGCCAGGAAAGGAGCTGTTAACATAATTGTTTCTTCAATAATTATGTTGATGCAGCACTTTCCCCCCTTTACACCACCCTAATTAATTCAATACCCCAGGCTGTTCAGAGCTCTTTGATTCTATAGACCACTAAAATGATCAATACATATTTGGAGCTCCATGCTTGGTTAAGCCTTAAGGGTGTCTGTACTTCTGGCTACTCCAGACAGTGAAACAGCATGCTGTTTTTCACTGTTCAGCAAAAACAACAAAGGATTCTTCTTTTAAAATATCCCCCCTATCAAAAATCGCCCATTGCAAAATACTTATTTGTTACGTTCTAAAAATGCTTGCTGTAGGGACTTTAAATTGTGTCCTGCAGAACTCTCATCTCATTAAAACTCTGCAGTTAGAGTGTGCTGTCACCAGGATTTATAATACATCTAGTGTGTTATGTTTGGAATACTAAAACGGAGGTATTGTGACTTTATTTATATGATTTTATTGTTCAATGCCAACAATGCTGTATACATAACCTGCATTGTAAAATGTACTTAAAATGAGATGATGGTTAGGACATTCAGCCGTTTTCGTGAAAGGTGATTTAGCTGCAATTGTCTGTTTTTCTGCATAAATTGGCTGTGAAATGTGATCAGATCTCCACAATCAAAAAGAAGTCATTTCAAGGCAATTTGCAGTACAAGGTTTAAGTCTTTACAAGATATAACTGTATACAGAATTAAATAAAAAACCCAACAACCTCACTTGAGTAAGCACTAGGCAACAGTGGAGAGGAAAAATTCTCTTTGGAGGAAGAAACCTCCAGCAGAAGTAGGCTCAGGGTGTGCGGCCATGTGCCTCAACCAGTTGGGGTGAGTGGAAACAGGAGATGGAAAAGAACAAGCAAAATACAACAACAACAATGAGCAGCAAAAACAATGGACAGGTGTGTTGGACCGGTAACTGCACTCTGGAGATATACAGCTCCGGGGCCATACTTGCACAGAGAGAGAGACCAAGAGGAGGAAATACAACTATTGGAAAGAGATGATCATTGCAAGTTAATGAAATGCAATGGTAGCATTTGAATGGATAGACGAGACAGGAGAGGAAAGAAGATGAACTCAGTGCATCATTAGAGGTCCCCCAGCAGATCAATGTATAGAGCATAACTAAAACATGGCCCAGAGTCATGAGCCATATCTCACTATAAGCTTTGTAAAAAATTGTTTTTAAGCCTAGGGTGTCTGCCTCCCCGAACCTGAACTAGGAGCACGTTCCACAGGAGAGGAGCTTGATAGGTGAAATGTGATCTCTTTTGCAAATACCACTCCTTAGAGAGAGTATAATTGTATAAAAATGATATAGAAAACCAACAATCCAATTTGAGCAAGCTTTAGGCAACGGTGGAGAGAAAAAACATCCTTTAGAGGAAGAAACCTCCAGCAGAACCAGGCTATTGGTGGGTGGTCATCTACCTCAAGTAAGGTATTACAAATGAATCTAGTGTGTACACAATCTATGCTGGTTGCAGGGAGGAGCTGATCATTGTTTTTTAATAGTTATGATTTTATTAGTAAAAAAATTCATTATGTCATTACTGCTGATACCTAAGGAGATACTAGGCTCAACAGAGCTGTGACTCTTGGTTGGCTACAGTGCTGAAAAGAAGTGTAGGGTTGTTCTTTTTACTAAACTGTGTTTCCAGGCTAGGCAAGATTAATCTTGCGGCTGGTTAGTGTAGTGGTAACATCACTGTCTCCCATGTGGGAGACTGGGATTCAAATCCCAGCCGTGGCCTACCTCCAGTAGGGGTCCTTAGGCAAGACCTCTTCACACTGCCCTGCCTACCCTTGTACTGACTTGTAAGTCACTTTGGATAAAAGCGTCTGCTAAATGACTAAATGTAAATGTAATCTAAATAAGTTAAATGCCACCTCCTTTCCAGTGTACGTGATGTCTGCTTTGAACAATAAACACAATATTTGTGAGCTGTGACTTCTCTCCATAGAAGTGGGCAGCTGGCCAAGATCACTTCAAAGGCACTTTGACCTCTGGACCTGGACAGATTGTAATTGTGCAAGTTTATCAATGTAAAAATTAAGGTAGAGATGTTGTGGAATGATCTCCAGAGAGCTGTCATAAGAATATGTCTGAGCTGAAGCAGTTCGGTCAGAAAATTGTGCAATCTGCAGCTACAGGAAGCTTTCTTGAGATTATTGTTTCCAAATGTGGTTCAACCAGGTATTAGAAAAAGTAGGTAAAACTGTGTTTTACCATAATTTTAATGTTTAATGGGTATGAAAGATCATGACTGTGTTTTATCAGCTTAGAATAATTTGGTTGGGCACCCACTTCTATGGAGAGTTGCCACAGCTCACAAATATTGTGTTTTTTGATATTTAAGATTTTGGTGAAGATGAGATCACTTTGTTGGCAGAAAACCAGGTAACTGAAAAAAGGGTCATTAGTTTTTCTTGTATTGTTTGAGATCAGTTAGGTTAGGGTTAAAGTTGGATAAGGCATGGTTAAGATACGGAAACTACAAGACTATAAACCTGCCAACTGCTGTGTATTAATCTAAGTCATTCCATTCTTTCCCTATCTCCTGATTCCTCACACCCTCCTGTGTACCATCTATACTACATACCTAGCTTCCATTTTCTAGTCGTATGGCTTTTCCTATCATTGTTATGCTGATGACATACAGCTTTTCCTGTCCTTTCCACCGGTTGACTCTATCACTAGCATATCTGCCTGCCTTGCCGACTTCACTGCTTGGATGAGAGAAAGGCATCTTCAGCTCAAAATCTCCAAGTGAGAAGTTCTCATCTTCCCAGCTAGTCCTTCGATACAACACAACATTGGCATTAATGTAGGGTCCACAGTGATGTTCCAAATAAGTCTGTCAGAAAGCTGGGGGTGGTCATTGATGATCAACTAAGCCTTATCGACCACACCTCCTCTGTCTCAAGCGCATGCAGATTTGTCCTTTTCAACATCAGAAAGATCGGACCCTACCTTTCGGACTATACAACATAACTCATTGTGCAGGCTCTGGTCATGTCTCGGCTTGACTACTGCAGTGTCTTACTGATGGGGTTACCAGCATCAAAACCCTCCAGATTATTCAAAATACAGCAGCGCATCTCATTTTTGTTCTGCCAAAAAGGACACACGTTACACCACTTTTTAGATCTCTTCACTGGCTTTCTGTAGCTGCCTGCATCAGGTTCAAAGCCCTGACCCTTGCCTACAAAGTGATCAACTCAACAGCACCTGCATTCCTAAACTCCCTCATACAGGTTTACAATCCCTCCCACCCACTGCGCTCTGCAAGCAAACATCATCTTGTGGTCCCCTCCCATCACCTCAAAAGATGCCAGCTAAACTTTTTGACTCAGTGGTTCCACAGGGTGAATTGACCTAACCTCTGCACGCTCAACTGCCTCACTCTCAATTTTTTAAAACTGATAACAGAACTCTTTAGAGTCTTTCCCTGTACTTACATCTTTCACAACACCTAGATCTTTCTCTGCACTTAAAACCCTTCCTTCCTGTTTTCAAAGTCTGCCAGTCTGCTGACCACAGTGCTTACAGATACCCTTATCCTTTAATGTCTGCATTACCTTACAAGAGGGAAACTTTTTATGTGCATCTCTGAGTCATACAGTGGAGTCTATCATGCTCTGAGAAATCCAATTGTAACTTGTGAAATGCAAAATCCTTAAAAATGAGTTGAATTTCAAGAAAAGCCAAAATACATATATAGCACTTCTGAACAGCACATTGATTCAAATGTCATTCTATTGCTGCATGTCTATAGTAAATGGTTTATTTTTTAGGTGGGAGTAACATACAGTATTTCTCAATATTTTTTTCACTGCCCCATTGTTCCATTGCTGGTAAGATACGTACTAAAGTGGCAAGAAAAACTTTGTGAACCTTTTGGAATTTCATGGTTTTCTGCATTAATTTGTCATAAAATGTGCTCTGATCTTCATCTAACTCACAACAATAGAAAAACACAGTCTGCTGAAAATAATAGTACAGAAACATTATATGTTTTCATGTTTTTATTGAACACAACATGTGAACATTCACAGTGCAGGGTGGAAAAAGTATGTGAACCTTTGGACTAAATAACTGGTTGACCCTTCTTTGGCAGCGATAACCTCAACCAAATGTTTCCTGTAGTTGCAGATCAGACCTGCACAACGATCTGGGGTAATTTTCTTCCTCTTCAAAGACTGTTTCAGTGTAGCAATATTCTTGGGATGTCTGGTGTGAATCGCTCTCTTAAGGTCATGCCACAGCATTTCAATCAGGTTGAGGTCAGGACTCTGACTGGGCCACTCCAGAAGGTGTATTTTGTTCTGTTGAAGCTGTTCTTTTGTTGAATCACCATATAATCCATGAAATTCCAAAAGGTTCAAAAAGTTTTTCTTGCCACTGTATATGGAATCTAGCACAGTCTCTTTAGAAAGGATTCAGTCCCTCCTCTCAAGCGTCATTAGATTAGAAGAGAAGTATCTGATATGCTAACATCAGATTTCTTTAAAGATGTTCTACCTGGTTTGAGCCTGGGATTAGTTGGGCCACTCAAGGTTAGTCAGAAGCTCCTTTTACACAGAAATGCTGCCTTTAAGATACAATTGCCTATTTACCCTGCAGTTTACCTTAAAGACACACCCATGTGCGTTTTATACAAGTAAGTGGAACCCTGACTTTAGCTGCTGTTTAACCTTTAAAACCATTATTGTTGAATGAACTGCCAAGTACTTTTGCTAGTTTTTTATTTTTATATTTATTTGGACTCAAAACTAACTTATACTTGATTCAGTTTCCTGAATTAATGTGGGGTGGTGAGAAGCTGGAAGAGAAATGCCACAATGTAATTTGGACATAACAATAGATAACATAGAAACATAATCTGTGGGAAACCCACTTAACATTGTTGCTAGTGTCAGTATAATTTATGCTCTAATCAATAACCATGATAGTGCATCGTTATGCCTTAAGATTGGCCAATTGCATTGGTCTTGGATTTTATATCCAAGATAGATTAGGATTAGATTTATTTTATCCGTACACTGTCTTTATTGTGTCAGTTGGTTAGTTAGTGCTTAACTCTAATATTATTAAAATGTGTGTGCACCTAAAATCAAACCTGTATAAGCATTACAATTCCTTTATTATTCTGGCAAACATATAAAGTGTTTAGGCACATGATATATAAACTGAATCGCCCATACAGATGTCTTCATATCGTCATCAGATGTGTTATTGGCTGAGTTTAAACTGAGACTATGTAAGGCGATGTCCTTCCACTGATTTTTTTTTATCTTTGAAATAAATCAGTACTACATTAAAATCTATAGTTACAGGAGCATGTGGGTTGGAAGCTGGCTTTTCAGATTGCCTCTGCAGATGTGACTTTCAGGCCTGTACATTAGATATTTGCTGGGGCATGCAATGTAATCCTTTCTAAACTGAACACAAAGCTGTGTAAATAAACCTTGATTCAATAACTCCGTCCGTCCCTAAGCCCATATACCCGGCTCTCTGGAAAAGCATTTATTAAGTCAAGCCTCTAATTTGCAGCACACCATACTGCTGATCCAAAACTTTCCCCATTTTACAACACAGCACAAGACAAAGGAAAATCATAATACACATGATTTAAGAAGACAAAGCTATTCTATTTGTTCTTTTCTTGTGCTCCTTGTCTGGTTATGCGGTTTGGTTAGAGAGCCATAGCAAAGCTTCTGAATTTGATTTTTAATAAAACATAACAATATGTCCCTTTGTCAGATGGTTATGACATTCTTGGGCAAATTTGTTATAATTTTTCCAAAATATGAAATAGTATAGGTTAGGGAAGACCCATCAGTGTGTAGGTCCTCAGGGCTCCGTGCCCACCCAAATGAATAGCTGGGCCTGTCCTTTCCTTTCTAGACATTTTCAAATAAATTGCAAACTAAAGGTTTTATTGTAAAATAAAATTAAAAATTAAATAAATTAAATGTTTTAAATTCTAGAAAAGCAAGATAAAGTAACATGTACACAGATTTATATATTTTACGTCAGGACTGGTCAGTTTGTACTTTAGACAGCAAAGATGTGTGTTTACATGAACTACATGGCTAGTTACCCACAAATTAGTGGATTTTGCAAAAGATGCAAATCAGAAAATGGCTCAAACTTTTGCCAACAGAGAAAAATATAAAATGGATTTTGCCTCTCAACCAGATGGTGTAGGGATGAAACTCCACAGTGTCAACTATGATGGTAATGTCAGTGCTAACACAACCTCTAGCTAAGAAGGTGTCAAAGCAGATGAACTGTACATGCAAACTGAGATCAGTGTTGACTTGAGCACAGATAAATGACACCAGGTTGTGCTGAAGGCATATGCAGCAAAAACATATGGAACAAGGAAACTGAATCTTTAAAAACATTAAAAAAACAAACAAACAAAATTCAGAATAAGCCAATATAGCATGCTATAGTCCTCTACATTGGTGGGAACTGTGAGGCATCAGAGTGCCTGTTGGCTATGACTTTCATAGAAAGTGGATGCAGAGTAACTGACAAATAGAAGAGATAAAAACTTGTCTGAGTCTAGACAAAATCTAAATGAAATGATCCACCCACCCTAAGTCACCCAGATTTGGCAGAGTCCAGCTGCTATTTCAAACCAGACTTGAAAAGCCACAACGGACTGAACATTTGGCTGTGGTCAAGTGTATTTTAAAAAAGCAACAATGATATATCAGCTTCTGTGACAGAGGTCGGCTGATAAAGTGGCAAGATAAAGACCTTTTGGAATTTCATGTTTTTTTGCATTAATTTGTCAGAAAATGTGATCTGATCTTAAGTAAAGAGTATTAACAAATATAATGTGCCTAAAGTAATATCAGAAGAAATCATTCTGATCTTTCAGAAAGGCTCGTTAGGTAAAACAATGGTAGGGGAGGTTGTGAAGGATGTAATAGTCCTGTAGTGGGTTGTTAGGTGTGTCCAACCTGGTGCAGGTGTGAATTGGGTAAATGGTAAATGGTCTGCACTTATATAGCACTTTTCTACCTAACTGGGACTCAAAGCACTTTTACACTGCCTCTCATTCACCCATTCACACACACAAGCACACTCACACACCAATGGTAGAGCTGCTATGCAGCTGACCTGACTCACCGGGGACAACTTGGGGTTCAGTATCTTGCCCAAGGACACTTAGACATGTGACAGGAGGAGCATGGAATCAAACCACCGATCCTATGATTAGCAGACAACTGCTCTACGTCTTGAGCCACAGCCTGATCTTTCTGGGGATGGATGAAAGGGAAGCATGATAAATGATAAATAGGGGACAGCTTACACCTCTGTTGAGTGAGGGGATGTTGATTTGCACATGCAAGAACCTCATACCTCTCTCAAACCAGTGCCTTGCCTTGCACGTGCAAACAACCAAACATGTCCATAAAGCTAAAATAAATAAATACATCAGAATTACTGCCAAATACAGTATGTGTTGATGTACGCTGCAGGTGCCCCATACAAACTGTATGGGGCACTTGTATTTGACTCTCTTTGGAAACCTCATAATCAATGTGTCAGTTTTCATTGATTTACATGAATTGTTGAGTTCTAAGCACCCTTCAAGCCACTGACGACGCACGTCGACATGCCTGCTTATTTAGACTTGACTGCTGCTGCTTCAGTCAAGTCTAAATAAACTGAAGTTTTGGAGTCAGCACATCAGCAGTTGCATTACGCTGATAAATAATTTATTGATAATTCTGAGAAAGAAATGGAAATGTGGTGGAGGGCGGCGGTGGTGGTAATGTTCAGTTTGATTACATACCTTCTAACTACAGAGCCCCACATCAGCAAGGATTTGCTAACACAACAAAGAAATTTAGATGTCAGAGGGCTTTACATGTAGGCTGTGTTTGGACTGCATTTGTTTCAAGCTTGATTTGTTGAGATGGAATATTATGCTGAGAGCGTGCATGAAATCAAGGCAGGTGTAATTTGCCAGGCACATGAGATGAAGATGGGACTGAATAATGTTCACAGAAGAATGCTAACCTTTCTGTCCTGCTTTAGCATCCTTAAAATACACTATCTGTAGAGCTGTCTCCATAGCTATACACACCTAATCCCTCACACCTACACAGGAGTAAAAATATAGGAAATTCCACAGTTTTTTATATGACACAGTTGGCCTAAATAGAATATTTCATAATATGTTGACTGTCAACATTATAGGAGACTGATGTATCTTTAAAGCTGCTCTAATCAATTTATTTAATGGACATTATTTCGTGTCTTCCTCAGTTGTACTTCCTCCTCTCTGACTTTCTGGAATAGTTGTTTTTTCTATATAAATCTGAATACATGTATATTAGATATATGGAGTTTGATAAAATACAAATAATTAAATAAATAAAATACAATTGAAAGAGTATTTTGTCAAATAACATTGACTAAACATTGGTCAGCCCAGCTCTATGAGTGTAGGCATAGTATTACCACTAAAAGCTAGATAGCTGACCTAAACTGTCCTAAGTTGATATACAGTATATCTGTCATTTCTAAAAAAAAAAAATGTAAAATTTCAAAAAAATTGCACGTAGACCTGAAGGAATACACTTGAAGTGTAAAATACACGTTACACTGTGGGCTTACATGTGTTGCAAACTGATACCCAGGCAGTGTATATGCCTATATTGGTTGTGTGACACAGGACATATCTTATGCCTACATTTGAACTTTTTCTTTGCCTTTATGTCCACTTACAAACAATGAATGAACAATAATGTTTTTATAAGCTTCTGATTGGCTAACATTGCTTTTTGGTTAGGATTATATTGCCACCTGTTGTTTTGGCATACTCCTGACAGTGGTTTCTGTATAGACATTGTGTAGACACTTTTTTTAAAAATGCTGGTGGTTGTGTTTGGGTTAGTTCTTAGACTTAATCTAGCTCAATCAGAACAGACAAAGCCTTCATACTGCTTCTCTAAAAAATGCAATAATACATCACAGGAGTTCCCCTTTAACTTAAGGTCCACCAAGGTCACCAGCAGCTGTCAGCCACAACAGTGGAACGTTGTTTGCATGATAGATTGTTGTATATGACTAATTGATTCTAGCCTCTGTTTCTGTTTAATTGTGGTATTTTAAACGTGAAGTTAATATAAAATATTTCAGTTCCTGTATCTGGTTTTCACTAACTTAATCAGTGGTTATATGTAAGGCCTTTCTAAACCAGAGGTGATATACTGCTGTTGTGTGTTGCAAATAAAGTAATGTGTCAAATAAACACAAAGAAAACTTAAGTAACCTACATAAAAATGCTGATGGGGGTTGGGTATAATAAAGATTTATTAACACAGCAATAATCCCATCAATACAACAATGGAGATGTATATTCTGTTTTAGGTCAGTGCTCTCATTTAGTAATTATTTTCAGTTGCTTCTTGGTGAGTATGACACAACTGCTGTTATAGTTTAGAGCTGTGGATATTTAAATTATACTGAATTTATAGATAGCAGAATGAGCTCAATGAAAAAAATGTTGAGTTTGGATTAAACAAATCAAAAACAAATAAGAATAAGACTAGATCGGAAAGTATGGAGGCTTTTACTCAAATCTCATTAAAATACAATTTAAAAAAGGAAATTAGAAATAAAAGCATCTCTGAAATACGCATACTTCAAATAAAAACCTGACTCCCCTGCATATGAGAAAAATGTAAAGTATAATTAAGTTCAAAGACAAAACTAAGCATTGTTAAGTATTTCTTGCACATTGTGTCAAACACAGCACAATGCGGGACTTTTCAGCACAAAAATGGGATGTTTGGTCAACCTAATCCGCAAATAGAATACATGCTGCTTGAGTAAATTGTACGGTAAATGAGATTTAAGCTGTGGAGAATTTGTTTGAAACTTTGGATCTAGGTAGCGAATGAAGATCGCCTGTTGGGATCTGGATAAACAAACCTGATCCAGTCAAAACAACAGCCCAAATTAACGGGTTAATTGGTAACAGGTGAGGGTATAATGATTAAGTATAAAAGGAGCATCTAGCCAAGGCTCAGCCTGCAAGAAAACATGGGTAATGGCTTATCACGTTGACAATCTTCTCACAATGTTTGAATTCAAGTATTTCGGAATCTACAGTTCACAACGGTGTGAAAAGAGTCAGGGACTCCAGATCTAGAGTAGAGAGTAGCATAGAGACCTAGTGCTTAAACCAATGTTCATGGCCTTAAAGCTCATGTGGCACTGCATGAGAAACCCTCATGCTACTGTGATGGATGCACTGTGGCCACATGGGCTACAGAGTATTACGGAAAACCGTCACTTACCACAGTCTGCTGCTGCATACTGAAATACATCCTAAAAACTAGATGATTTTGCTGGACATGGACATGCCGGCACAGAGAGTAAGTCAAGCAGCAGCAGCACAACAAGAGTGAGTTTGTGGATGCTATCATTCATCTGCTCCACTGCAGCAGCATTCATCTGGGCAAGCCTGGGGGCACAGTCAGAATTATGTTTTTTGATTTCTCCAGTGCTTTCAACACCACCCAGTCTTCCCATGTTCCCTGCTTGAGAAGAAATTAAAAAAACATGCAGGGTGCAACATGTTTTTTTTTTTTTTTTGGATTATGGACTGCCTTACTGACTGCCGTATATCTGCATGCAAAACTACAGCTTCAATAAATATTATTCAGCACCTTTCAACTTCAAACATTCAAGAGTTTGCAATAAAGTAATTAAACAAGAACAAATTAAAGAGCTTAACACAAATTGCAACTTTTAATGACTACTGCAGTGAATAGATTTCCTCATAACAGCACACATTTGCAAACAAGGCATAGTCCTGAGCATATGTGATGCAACTAAACAAGGTTTCTATTAGTTACACCAGGCTAGCTTGAGCTAGAACACACCAAATAGTTGAACCGGCTAAGGGTTTGTTGAGTGTTATATTTGATTTTATGATATGTAAAAAAAATGTCAAAACAGTTCAGTCTCTTTTACATAGAGTACAAGGAAAAGGATACCATAGGGCACAAACCAAATGCTTAGGGTTTCAATGCCAGAACTCCAAAAAATATGCCACTAAAGATACAAAAACACAAGAAAAGTTAATTCCAATGTGCTCAAAATCATATAAATAAGCCTCAGAAGGTTTGGGATTTTGTTCTTCTTTTTGGGTCTATGGATCAATGGTATGTCTGGAGGAAGACAATCCAATATCAGGACAACCTACAAGAAAACGTGGCTGTTTGTGACAAAGCTGAACCTTGGGCATCGCCCCACCATCCTTGTGAAAGAGCTGAGGCGGTGGCTGTTGGGGGGAAAGGGTGTGAAACTTTGGTGATGTTTTATAGTAAGAACATATACTGAGGTTTATGACATGATTTGAACTCAGCAACAGTTGTCATACACTGTGTTTGTGTGTTAAGAATTACTGTTAAATTCAGCTTTTTTTAAGCATTCAGATATAACGTTACACTGGAGAATTGAAGAGACTCAAAGCACCCCTACAATGTTCAAGTAGCTGGATAAAGGCAGCAGAAGAATCTGTATCGGTATTTGGTGGCATAACCCAACCAGTCGTGTATTATTACCACAAACTAGACCCCAGTCTTAGTCCAATTCCAACTTTGTTTAGTAAATCTTTTCTGCTGTACAGCTGCACATCACTTCAAATCAACTGTGAGTTCGAATCATTTTTCAGATGTGCAAACTAGCAAAGGTATATGATGTATATCTGACATGCATGCTATAAGTCTCATACAAAGCTGGGATATCTTCGTAAAATTTACACTGGAGCGCCTTTGCGACAGTGTGGTACACCCCTAGGGTTGCTATGAGATCCCAGAGGTCTTGAATAATTACTATTTGTTGGCATGGGAATAAGAATAGGCTGGGTCCTCACACATATTGTAACATCAACTCTTACGTGTGTATTTTGTTGCCACAATATGAAAAAGATTTCTGAATGAGTGAGTGAGAAAAAAGAGAACTTCATTCCAACCTACATTTTTCACAGCAAATATTGCTGATGCTATCTAAAATCCCCTGTTGGTCCTTTGAGATGCATGGTGAATTTTGTCATCTTCAAGCATGCTAATGAAACAAAGGTCCTGGAACCTTAGCAATTGGGGCCCTGTAATTTATTCACAACAGGTTTTTAGTGCTGTTTGTTTTGATCAGGTGTTAAGGCATTATTCATCCTCTCCCACATGGAGCTGATTGAGCCCACTTCAATATGTTGCCAAGGTTAGATCATTCACTAGGCATGCAGTGCATAAATCAATAGCCAAATTGGGCCTTGATGACATGACCTCCCTTGGTGACTATGGAATGATGAATAGATTTCCAGCGATGAGAGCAGCGAGTCACTGCATGTTTGATGAATGCGTCTCATTATGAGTAATGACTGTATATACAGTAGCATTTGGTCTCTTCTCTGAATCCTACATTGAAAATGTTGATGTAGAGATCAGGTCTCCAGATATGAGCCTGCAGATGAAACATGTAGTGGTGAAACAATAACTCTATTTAGATTTGAAAAAAAGCTTATATATAAAAAATATTAAAAAGTGTATATATATAATATATAATCTGTATATTAAATGGCTTCCTATTCTTCGTAATGTGCACAATGTCCTGCCACGGTGAAGATGCTATGATGTTCAGTGGTAAAAATGTTACCTAGTTTTTCATAGTGGCCTTGCATAGTGTTCCAAGCAAAACTCCCCTGGCTCAAAAAACATGTTTTCTTTAAGACCACTTTTTAAAAAAAGCATCATATGTGAAACTGTTGACATGCCAATTCAGATTGAAAAACAACTTTTCTAGAAAAACAATTTTATCAGCGTGCATCATCAAAATGTGTAGCACAAAGAGGAACACTGTTGTTCATTACAGTGAGCCACACATGTGGAACCAAACCTAGAAGCTAGTAAAACCTTTTTGGCTGACATACTTATCATTAATTATTTCTGTGAAAGCTGCTTGCTGTCTAGATGTCCTGTATCCAGTTCATCATACATCTGACACGAGGTGAACAGATTTTTAGATGTTTGAGTGTTTAATTTATATTTTAACTGCATGGTTTATTGTTTGATTGCATGTTTTGTTAATTTCTGTGGTGCATGTGATTTTATTGATGTGTTTACCTACATGAACTATGAATTAACCCACTTTCCTCCCTAGGGTAAATTGAAGGCACCTGTAGTTAACTGGTAAGGAAGAGCAGATTGGAAGCAGAGATGGCGATATAGGGTGGTACCCACCTGTAAGACTGACAGCGTAGGAGCGAGGGGCGAGCTACAGAAAGAGTGTGCAATTTCACCGCTCACTATTATCTTCTGACGCTATATTCTTGTTCCAAGGTTTTGTAGAGTTTTCCAGCATTTTAGAACCTGGTGGCCTATAGCACAGGAAGACTCGACTCCGCCATGGCTTTTTAGGAAATGTTTGAATTTATTTTTGAACAAACAGCATTGTGAATAACATTGTCCTGACATTTCCTGGGTTTATGGTTTTATACATTTTATTCTCAGTTGATTGTCTTTAGATAATAAATTGTAATACTATTTTAATTGGCTCCTTTTTAATGGTTTGCTCCCACAGGCTGTGTAAACTTAGTTGTGGTTAGTTAGTTGTTTACTTTTAGCCTTTTATATATTAATATTTAATAACAACAATTATAATTACCTAGCCCTGGCCTTCGTTCACTCTCAACCTCCACCACAGACCACACATCTATAGCACAACACAAAGTGTTTGAATTAATTAAATATGGTGATTTGGATTGCAGTGTAAGAAGGTCTTGTTAGAGCAACGTTTTTGCTCTATGACTAAAGTCATCTATTGTCACAAATCAACTGCATCTGCACTGTTACTAAAAATGTAATGTTGTAACAATCTATATACACAGAGTGTTCTTCTTAAAGAATTGGCTAGTTTGGGCCAGTTTACTATTCCTATTAAATACTGGCCCAGATTGTGTATTGTTACGAGAAGCACAGAGGGTTGTAGTTTTTGTGTTACTGGCACAGACAGTACCCCAGCAGGATCTAGAAGACTCGGTCTATGAGAGGAAATAGTTGGCAGACCTGGCAACAGAGATGCAGGAATATGGTTGGAAACCTGAGGTCCACTCAGTGGAGGTGGACTGTAGGGGATTTGTTGGCACACCAGTATTCTCTTAACTGAACTGGGTCGAAGACATCAGGGTCTAAAGCCAGCAGACACTGCAGCCTTTTCATACCACAGCAAATAAAAATAATGATTGAACAGTTTGTGTGATATATACAAATATGTGCACTTTTTAATCAGTTTGTTCTGTTATATATCTGTTAAGGTGTCAACCAAAGCTTCTGACTGTAAACATGTGAATGGACTGCACATGCTGTAGTAAACACAATCCTAGCTGCCACTAAGCTTCATAACACATTATGAATAATGAACGGACACTGTAACCAGCAAATTGTCATAAATAAAATAAAATATAATGAACAGCCTTAAGCTGTAATGTCATGGTTCAGATTCTGTGTATATGTCTGCTACATAAATCCAAATTATTGTGAAAGAATAAATTACACGCTTGGAGAACAGCATTCTACACAACTGTAGTCACCATTCTTCACATTTCTCTATTGCTGGGAACTTCTAGAGCCAATTCCATATAGTGATTTAAAGGCTAATAAAAGAAGCAGCCATGCTGCACAGAAAGGGAAAAAAGAGTGGATGGACAGAAGCAGAGGCACAAAAAGCAGATTGAATTTATTAAGTTGAAGTGGCAGCATTACTTCCTGTTCATTCATCTGTAGTCATCTGATGTGTTTCATCAAAGATTCTCACATTTTTATGATAAATGATGGCCCTAAAGATAATCTGTCTGAATGGAAAAATGTAAATGAGTGAACATGCAAAAATGTTTATCACTATCCAGCAGCTCTTCAAATCACTCCCACCCTTATCATTTAACTCTCTAAATACACTTACCGTCCAAAAAGAAAAGTCACCACTTTGATTTAACTAAGCAAATAGGTAAGAACCTCCCAATTTTATCTTTTTCAATAATTACTGCATGGATGATTATTTTATTAGAGAGGCGGGTGAAGTGATTCACCCATCACGCCTAGGGCCCATTGTACAAGTGCTATGATCTAAGGTTGCTGCAATTGGTCAGATCTAGGTTCAGCAACATTATGTGTACAAAGAATGACCCAGCTGAGGTCAGCTGACTACCTGAATATACTGAATGACCAGGTTATTCCATCAATGGATTTTTTTCCTCCACAATGGCACAGGTATATTCTAAGATGACAATCCCAGGATTCAATCTTTTTCACACAGGGATTGGACACCACAGTGTCCAGACCTAAACCTTTCCAGGCTTTGGGATGTGCTGGAGAAGACTTCTCCCATGGCCTGTGAAATCATTCACTTTGTTCACAGTGGCCACTTGTAGACCTTCACATTCTGCTCTTAGCAAGTAATGAGCAACAAAATCCACACTCCCCATTCTGAACCAAAACATTTATTGAAATTCATACGGAGGAGGAATTAGTTTAAACAAGTAGATGTCTTCTGAAGTTACAGTTTTTGGTCCAGAATGGTCTTTTGTCTTTGCAATGCAACTGAACATGGAAACTAAAGGTTTTGTTTAATGCCTTTAACTCACCTACTCTATCAACTGAGGTATATGCTTTCTCAAGTGGTGAGATTCAAACCCACACCCCTGTAGAGACTAGAACCCTAATCTAGTGCCTTAGACTGTTTGGCCACACTACCACATTGTGCATTAGGGGAAACACAAAAACTGCACTCTCCAACTGAAAGTTTCTATAAAAGGTTGAAATGATGATCCAAAAAGAAAAAAAGAACCAAATTATGTCCAAGGGGCTTTAAGTCAAAATTCTTTTGATTGCACATCAGATATAATCCACACTGAACAGTTTGTGATTAGAATTGTGTCACTGATACTACATAGAAGAACATTGAATGTGTTTGGAGGCACACAGTTCACAGGCCAGCCTATGGCATCCATGATTTAAAGCAGGGGTCACTAACAACGCGGACCGCAGTCTGGATCCGGACCCAGAAACTGTCCCATACGCAGCTGGAGCTACAGACCAAACTGAACGTTTTGATTCCAAATTCAGTGGGGCACCTTAAATTTAAACAGCGCAGCTATTGCGATCGTTATGGTAGTTATTTAGTGGACGCGAGAACGCATTGGCCAATTGAATGCGAGTTAAGCAATCCCACGTGACTTCACTTAGCCAATCGATTCTGTGGATCACAGGCGGTAAATTTAGCGACTCAACAGTAGATGAGAGAAAGTTCCAGGTTGGAAAGAATTAATAAACAAAGACGGTGATAACAGAGAGAGAGAGGAGAGATACAGACGACATAGAGGAGAGATACAGACGACAGAGAGGAGAGAGATACAGACGACAGAGAGGAGAGAGACAGACGACAGAGAGGAGAGATACAGACGACAGAGAGGAGAGAGATACAGACGACAGAGAGGAGAGATACAGACGACAGACAGGAGAGAGATACAGACGACAGACAGGAGAGAGATACAGACGACAGAGAGGAGAGAGATAGACGACAGAGAGGAGAGAGACAGACGACAGAGAGGAGAGAGACAGACGACAGAGAGGAGAGAGACAGACGACAGAGAGGAGAGAGATAGACGACAGAGAGCAAAGAGACAGACGACAGAGAGGAAAGAGACAGACGACAGAGAGGAGAGAGATACAGACGACAGAGAGGAGAGAGACAGACGACAGAGAGGAGAGAGACAGACGACAGAGAGGAAAGAGATACAGACGACAGGGAGGAGAGACACAGACGACAGAGAGGAGAGATACAGACGACAGGGAGGAGAGATACAGTCGACAGACAGGAGAGAGGGAGAGATACAGACGACAGAGAGGAGAGAGATAGACGACAGAGAGGAGAGAGACAGACGACAGAGAGGAGAGAGAGGACAGACGACAGAGAGGAGAGAGACAGACGACAGAGAGGAGAGAGAAACAGACGACAGAGGAGAGAGATACAGACGACAGAGGAGAGAGATACAGACGAGAGAGAGGAGAGAGATACATATGACAGAGAGGAAAGAGACAGACGACAGAGAGGAGAGAGAGAGAGACGACAGAGAGGAGAGACACAGACGACAGAGAGGAGAGACACAGACGACAGAGAGGAGAGAGATACATATGACAGAGAGGAAAGAGACAGACGACAGAGAGGAGAGATACAGATGACAGAGAGGAGAGAGATAAGAGGTAAGAGTTGATAAAAGGACGGTGAGACTTAAAGAGGAAGAGATAAATATACAAATGTCCAAAAAGAGAAGAGGGGACAGTGAAAATCGTATTTTTAATCCAGGACAGAATCCTTTCTGTTCGTATCACCACTGGGAGCAGTAAACCAGTGTGTCTGATATGTTCAGAAACTGTGGCTCTTATTAAAAGAGCCAATATAAAACGTCATTATGAGACAAAACACAAAGGTTTTGAACACACATACCCACTCAAATCTGAAGTGCGATCACAGAAAGCTAGTCTCAGAGCCCAGTGTGACCAGTCCACCACGATCTTGAGCCACATGCTCAGTTTGATGTTACATAACAATAAATTAGTCAAAAGGTTTTTGAATTGTACTGAATTAATTTAAAGTAAAAGTATTGATTACATGCAGGCTACTTGATAATATGTCGCAGTAAACAGTTCGACATTATAATCGAACTACTTATTACAATGGGACCAACATAAAAGGCAAAACCATTAAGGTGTCTAAGCCATATTCCAGATAACGCATGCAAGAGCTCTAAAACGGTACAGTACACACAAAAATCCTATGGACATCAATGTGAAGTAGGGCAAATTGAGAGAGTAAATGTAGTGTCAAGCCATTGAAGCATAAGGTGACAACAATGAGACAGGCACTGGTTAGGATGAAAATCAAAACAATACCCTGGCATACAGACTGAGACCCAGGCCTGGTCACTGCAGGTAGATCACAGGTGAGATGGCAGAGAAACTGCAAAACAATGTATACATGAAACTGAGCTCTCAGGATATGCGAATCCATGAAGCATGAAAGAACTTTTCAAAACTAAAGCCTATTCCTTCCTGAGGTTCACTGTCTCAGTCAAATGTGTATCATGTATAAAACAGTAACACAGTAACAGTAAACTATTGTAGTTGTAGTTTCTCTGATGTTTAAACAAATAAAGGGGAAAATATTTATGAAATACTAACTTAATAATCCATTTTATACAAAATTGCATTTTCTATAGCTAAATCTCAATGTTGTGTTCTGGCCTAAACAGCGTGAGGCTTTCTCTGCCACAAGCTCATTAACCTCCTCGGTGGTCACCATGTGTTTTTTATGTTGTGCAAAAGCTCCAGTTCATGAAGAAGAAATGTTGTTGTCTTTCAGGGATTATCAGGCTCTAGTCTGACCCCTAGTGGATAAATGTTTAAATCCTCCAGAGGTAGGTAATGTAGTAGTAGTAGTAGTAGTAAGTAGTAGTAGTGGTAATAGGACCTGTTTAAAAGAGGCTAGACAGTAGCAATCAACTGGCCTGCAAACTGAGGAAGGGATTAGATAAACATTTGTAGTTTTTATTCTTACTTATTCTCAACATACAGCAAATCTTCACTTCAAAGACTCATTTTACTGTAGAATTTATTTCTGACTAGATGTAGCTGATTTTCCTTATTTAGATTCTCACACAGCTGTAACAAATGACAATCCACTACACTTGTTGGAGCCGAAGTATTAAGTGCAGACATACAGAAAGGTCGGACACTACACCACTAAGTTGTCAAAATAAGACCCACTGAAATGTTGGTAAATTCTCTCCTTCAAATGTGCAGTGTATTTAAATTTCCTTGTTATACTTATAGAGTTATGTGCATGAAAAAAAAGAAAAATTGGAAGGAATTATTGGAGTAATAAGGTATCTTGTATTGCTGGCAAGCAAGGTAAGCATAGTGTGTCATTCCTGTGGGGGTGTGCTGAGCAGAATCAAGCTGAGCCTGGATATTAGAATGCTTTTTTTGGTACAGCACCAGGTAGACAGAGGACAATAGAGGAAGGAAAGGAACCTTGATAGTGTAATGTATACCATGGAACTCAAGTTGTGTAGCAGTTGTATTGTTTCTATAAAATAGAAAACATAATCAATTTATTTACCTATGTAATAAGCTGCAGCTTTTTACAGTACACATTTAAAAAATAATCTTAGTTAAACTTATTGTTATACTTACTGGTACTTTGCTGCCATCCTTCCTCTGCCTTGATCTTATTAATTTTCACTGCTGAAGCATTACATCTTTTATTCGATCTATGAATATCGCTGTCTCTCACTAAAACACTACACACTCATTGTGCTTGACAACATGGCAGCTAAAACACTGATAACATGTTGCTAATGCCACTCACCAGATTGAAATCTGCTCTCCCCCTTCATTTACCACTTGACACAACACCTTCCCAGAGCCAGTACTATCTGTGCCAAAGTCCTTCAGTGTGTCTTTATGTGACAATAAATCTGTTTTAACATCACCTTGTAACAATAAAACAAGCAGTTATGATTTTTTTAAATGTTCATTTTGATTTGTGCATAGCTGGCCCACTGCCATAAATCATATTTGTGTGGCAGCATGGCTGGACTACATTATAATCTACGCACTGTCAAGACTGTGTCACTGATGGCAGCTTCTTGGGTTGCTGAACTTCACCGTCTCCATGGTAACTATATAAATGTTTCTACACGCACACACCCACACACACACACACACACACACACACAATCCGTCCTTTGCCAGCACCCGGGCTGAAAAATTAGGTCCTATCTAGTGACAGGTCGGTATTCACCATGCGCTGTCATCTGTTGATCTTCAGTGTGTAATGCGGGTTTCTGCACTCACACTCTCCGTGGATTTCTCTTTTCCTGCTGCATTTATTCTTCTCTCTCTAAACAACTTTAATAATGCTTGTGTCATGTGCTGCACAGCAGTGAAATAAAACATCTCAGCACTTCATCAGCTTCACCTTGGATATTGCAATGAGTGTTTCAGATCCCTGCACTCCTGCTTTCATCTTCCATGTGTGAGACCCCAGACTAGGAACATGCATGAATCATGGAATAGAAGCCATAAACCGTAGCTGCAAACAAATCAACTGTTTGCCATCATGCCCAGAAACATGTTTCCACCTTACGTACGGTCTTAACTAAGTAAAGACACATAAATGTAAAGACCAGGCTTATTCATACTTTTCATACACGTAACCACTTTATAGATACTATAAAGACACAACCACACAACCCAAGCATTGTTTTACTAAGAAATCAAAGCTGTTTTTTAGTCTGGTGAGCAGCAGGGATGAAGGAAGTACAGGAAGTTTGTTAATATGTGTTAAGTGAAGGCTCGTCATAGAAAAGTAATCTACCAACGCCACACCTTCACAACAGACTACTACTACAACAGACCTGTTGCCAGATCCACAAAAACAAAAGCCCACCTGTAATAGAGCAGAATTATCCTTTAAACAGCACCTTATCAGTTTGGTTAAATCGTGTGTTTGAAAATATGCCCTTTACTTCTTTTAAAAAGGCCATCCTGTAGTTGTTATCATCCATATGACAAACGCCCACATTTATTAATTCACCTTCAAGAGTAAAGTTGTGCATTTCAATCCATTAAGGAGGAGATCATTTAATGACAAATGTGAAATGGACAGAAGTTAGACATAATAACCCTAATAGCCCTGATTATAGAAAGTGCTATTTCCCCCCTTTGAGGCCCCCAAATCATTTGAATTCATATGTTATTAATCAGTCTGGCTTGAGACTCATGCTGTGAAATGTTCAAAAAGCTTCTATTAATCAAGTGCTATTATAAACCGTGACAGGTGCCCACCTGCTGCAGCCACCTCACATTTCCCTTCTTTGTAACATTTATTAAATAGTGTTGTGTAACTGCAAGAATTTGTTAATCATATGTCAGCATGTAGGTAAGTTCAGACTCTTGGAAATAAGAGAAATTTCAAAAGTGATTTAAGACAACAGGTAGAACAGTGGCTTTAGGGCTTGTGTGGACATTTCTATGTGCATCATGCATTTATTACACAAACAAAGCAACGTCCTGGTGCTACTCTTTGTCACAATCCCTGTCTGATCCTGCCCCAGTTTGTTTTATTTTCCTGTCCTTGTTCTCACATTCTCTCTTTCTCATACTTTCCTGGCCTCCTGTTCAATCTTAATTAATAAACATAAAAAATCCAGATTAAAAAACAATAACACTTCATAAACAAAGCATAACACCGAGTGGAGTCCACAGTCTCTCTACTTATGAGTCATGGCTCCAGAGTTGCCATAACTTAACTGCAAGATAACTTCATCTGGATGACTGGAAATCTTCACAGACGTAGCTCACTACAGTTAACAGATGGCAGGAAGAGGACATTAAATTGGTTCACAAGCAGCACACACTGTGAGGTAACTACTGTTAAGTATACTGCAAAGAGGTGACAAACTCTCAGGAAAACAACAGTCATGAGTTCAGAAGTAGCAGGCAAATGACAACAAACAATTGTGAGCAGAGGCAAGTTAGGCACTGAATGCTGTTCGGCTGCTGGTTTCTGTAGATGATGTGATTGTGCTCATGTAATGTAGGTGAGTGAGAGGGTGGAGCGGAGCAGGTAGAAATGGAGGCAGAACAAAGAAATTGCAGGCAGGAGGGTGAGAGTGAATGATTACGTGGTGGAGGGCGCCTGATTAATCAAGCAGAGTGGCGATGGGCTTGACCTGCCCAATGTTTTTGCTGCTTGTTGTTGTTTTTTTGTTGCCTGCTGTTCTTGTCTCTCTCCTCTTTCCACTCACCCCAACCGCTCGAGGCAGATGGCCGCCCACCCTGAGCCTGGTTCTGCTGGAGGTTTCTTCCTCTAAAAGGAGTTGTTCCTCTCCACTATTGCCTAAAGCTTGCTCAAATGATATTGTTGGGTTTTCTATATCATTTATATATACAATTATGCAATTATACTCTGTAAGGTCTTAAACCTTACACTGTAAAGTGCCTTGAGATGACATCTGTTGTAATTTATATACAAATAAAATTGAATTGAATTGAATCGAATTGAATCCACTCACCCAACCAGTCCTTGTTGGACCTGTGGACTCCCAGAATCTATACTGAGCCCAGATTTAACATATTATTAATTAAAATAATCTTAAAAGATGCCAGTAATACTAATCATACTAATACTACTACACAGCATGCTTGTTAGGTGTGACGTAACTTCTGGATCTATACTCCCTCAAAGCTATCACCCTCTGCCATGGATGTATAGAACTCTGCTTATTACATCAATTATTATTAATTCTGCTTATTACATTCTTTGTCAATGAGATACTGTTTAGCCTGAAATAAGAGCTTAGTTCTTTCAACTTGACTAGTTAGTTTCCAATCTGTCTGTTCAGACATCACAGAAAAAGAGGATTTATGAGGTGGTTAGGGAAGCTGGTAAAAGTCAATATTTAAACATTAGAACATAATTATGAAGATGCAAGAAAATAAATAAATGGTAACTGGCATGTGATTTGACATTCAGATTGCTTGACAAGATTGTGTCAGATGAAAACATTGGGCAAAAATTTGTAACTTGTATCACCCAGCTTCTACAGAGTTTCAGCTACATACAGACATTCTCACATTTTGCTACATTTTTTTGATACACTTGGGAATTCGTCTTTCCACCAGTTACTGATGCAGCAAAGCAGGTTTCCTCCACCATACTTTATGACTGGGATAATGTTTTTTTTATGATGATTTGCAGATCACTTTTTACACCAGATGTAGAGCTGTGTGTTCTTTCCAAATAGTTTAACATAGTTTCAGGTGTTTAGAGTGTCAGTGGGCTCTTTCGCAAACTTCAAGCGTTCAGCAATGTTCTTTTTAGTAAGCAGCAGCTTCCTTCATGGTGTCCTTCCATAGACACACTGTTAGTTCAATGTTTTACATACTGTAGACTCATGAACACAAATGTTAACCAGTTTCAATGATGCCTTCAAATCTTTGGCTGTCTCTTGGGGTTGTTTCTGTAACTCATTAATAAGTGTTTGTTGTGCACTTCAGGTCATTTTGACTAGCCGCCCACTTCTTGTTAGAGAACTCAAAAAGCCAACACCTGATTCCGGTCATTGTTCCAAGGGTTCACATACTTTTTTCCACAGGCACCACAAGGTTTTTATGGTCGTCCTCAATAAATACAAAGAAGATCAGAATTTATTTAATTTTCCTGATAACATTTCATAAGAATTTAATGCTAAACACCACAAAATTACAGTTCACATACTTTTTCTTGCCACTGCATACAGCATTACAGAGACTGACGATTAATATTTTAACTGGTTTCAGACATGCTCAAACAAGTCCCACCACAGTATGTATTCACAGGCAAAAAGGTAGTGATCAGTAGTCACATACTGTATTTACTAACTGTACTAATGCTCCCTGTCAGTCCGAGGGACACAACAATCTGAGTAGTGATGTAAAAGTGTGTGTTAAAGTATGTGTATGGGCTTTCACTGTCATTCGGGTGAAATAATAGGAAGGGATGCAATTTTCCATCCTAAGACACCTTCAGGGAGAAAAGTGAAAAAAAAAAAAACTCATAAGAACAGTTTGAGGTTTGCTTTCCACTGCCAGCATTTGTCTCTAATTCTCTCCAAGTGCCCTGCAGCAAAACAGTGAAAAATACTCATATTGAAAAGTGTACCTGGCATAATTTTTTTTCTTGGTGAGAAACAATCTAATGCAGCTTTGTTCTGGTGCCCAGAGAACTTATCCGCACATGGCCCTTAACAGAAACTGAACACAAGTCTTGGATATTTTATTTGAACTTTATTTGAAGGCCATGTGTTCAATTGGCAGGAAATGTGTACCCTGCTTCGGTTACATTGCCAAGAAACATGATAAGGCTTGACCTTTAATACAGCCCCCTTCAAACAGGGGAGCTGCCAAAAAGCTTTTAGTAGAAACTTTGTGTTCCCGACCTGTTCAAACTGGGCTTTTGTCACCTTGAACCACTGCACAAACAATTACTGTCACACAAACAGTATCATTATCTGAAAGCATGGACTGCTAACTGCTGTAATGTGTGGTAGTTTTGTGGTTATTTTTTTCTTCCAGTGTACCACATTGTATTAGTTTGGCAAGTAATGCAGCTTTTGCCACTTAAGGTATGCCAACAGACAGGTCATATAATGGTTGTTCTGACGGCATCTATAGGGAAAAGGCTTCGCACTTGTATTAGTCTTATTCTCAAACAAAACAATGTCAATATGTTATATATTATAATAATATAGTATAATAAAGACTATGCAAATTATATGTATGAAATAGCAGGTCTGTGACTCCTGTTTCCTACATGAAAGTCAGTTACACCACACACTTATTTGTCACTCTGACCATGACACCTATATTTTCTGCTTTTCTACATAAAGAGGG
Source organism: Anabas testudineus (assembly GCF_900324465.2). Lineage (NCBI taxonomy): Eukaryota > Metazoa > Chordata > Actinopteri > Anabantiformes > Anabantidae > Anabas > Anabas testudineus. The sequence goes on from NC_046621.1 coordinate 18,328,741, forward strand.
AAAAAGCTGCCTTGACAGACTTGACTTATATATTGTAATTCCTAGTTATAGTGATCACACTCAACACAAGTGTTCATTAGCCTTTAATCAAAATCAAAATCTTTATCTAACTATAGGCAAAGTTCTTTTGTTGCCTGAACTTACGAACACACACACACACACACATGCACAGGACTCTGGAGTTAAGTCACTTAATAAATGTAGTTTCTTTAATTCATTCCTTCAAAAAAATTGTGCAATGAACAGACAAGAACATTGGTCAAGGTCTGTCTCTTGTCTGTAACTGTACCTTTCGTTGTCCCATCTTCAGGAAAAATAAATAAAGTTTACTTTCCTTCACAGCCAAAAACATTTTCTGTGATACTTGGCAACCTCTGCACAGGTATCCGGGTCGGCCACAATGCAAAAACTTGTTCAACTCAGGCTTTGTAGAAAGTGTTGCTACTGTTGTTGTAATGGGTTTACCAAATAATCACTCTTCATGGAAGAAAATGAAAATGAGATAATTAGTAGGTAGAAACATCTCAAGACTAGTAAGCCAAAGTACTAAACTCTGTACATAACCAACTAGGTACATATAAAAACAAAGCATGAGACAAAGTCTGGGGAAACAGGGCAGGAGACCAGGCAAGGACCATGTAGAGAAGGCATTGCAACAGAGGACCTGACTGCAGGACTGTGTGACTGCAGGGAAAAGGGTAGGAGGTGGAGTGAGACTTTGATTGACTCTGTGTGGACAATGTTTGGCTCCCAAGATACATAACAACACTATGGTGTTATCTTTTACTTAAATGTGATGTATGCTGGTGTAAAGCAGATGCAGGGGTCCTGACCTCCTTCTTGTGACATTTACATGTCTAAAAAGGCATTATTACTTTTAAGGCTATTGATTTTCCTGCCTGTGTTTACTGTTTTCACTCCAGTAAACACAGCAGCTTGTTACATTTTGTTTGGCTTAAACCTACAGCTTCTAATAATCTCAGTTGTCTGCGCGCTGTGGCTGCAACATTGTACGTCCTTGTTTGAGTAAACCCTTAGAGCAGGAGATAAATCTCTCCTTGCTCTCAAGGAAGTTTGGCGTTTACTGCAGCCCTCTCCTTTGTCTGCCTGATGGATTATAGTAGAGAATTTATGCACACTTGACTTATAAATCTTGATCAGACACTCTTAAGCATCATGAATCACTACTTACGCCATTATCTGTGCTGTGGAAGGGCCGTAGGGATGAAAAGAAGTGTTTCAGAACACTTTTTAAATATTTAGCATGTTCCCATTCATGTAGTCATAATAAATCAACCTACACTGCAATTATAAAAGTTTCTGAAGTCATGAATTCAACAGTTATTGTATTTTTTCTGCTTTGCTCATCATATAAAGGCACTTGTGTTTTTTTATAACACCTTTCTTGGCCATGATTTGCCTTGTTAACTCTGGAAACCGCTCACCACCTACAGGGCCCCAGCCGCAACTAAATGAATCACTCTGTGGGACCGACATCTGTATTTGAACTGGCCCAGGGCCCAGCTCTTTCCCCTGTTCTCAAGCACAACACACCATTTATAATATATAGTATAATCTACATTCTTGGATTAAAGAGAAAGTGCCACTGAAGCAAAAGTTGCTTCAGTGAAACCAACAGCTGTCTTTTCCAGTTGGTTCTGTGCTCAGTCTTTCTATGCAGGCCATGTGCTGTGGTTATTTGGTTTGGCACACAGATCATGTTCACATCCCTGCTCAACTGTACATCCTAAAGATGAAACACAAGGCTCCCCGTCCAATGTTTAAGCCAGGCATATCCACGACTGTGTTTAAAGTAACAACATGCGAGATTCTCACCACTCGCCTGTTGGGATGTTTGTTGTAGTTTCTGCGGTCCCAGATTCGGTGGATATGGGATGGAATTTCCAAAAAGAAAGACAAGAGGGCAAGAGAAAATGATGCACCCCGCTCTGGTGGAACGTTTTAGAGCAAGAGTTGATTATGGTGTGGTTAACTAGTGTGTTTTGCAGATTTGGCCTGGCTGGCTTTGAGGGAACAGGCAGATGCTGAATCTGCTCAAGACATTTTAAGATCTTGTTCCAAGTTCAGTGTTATTCCTGTAAATCTCTGCTGGTACATGTGATGCAAAAGCAGGAGCTCTCACTGAGTCTTTGGAGCATGTTTTATTATACTGAAGATTCTGATTTATATTTTACTGTGGGTGGGGGAATTCACTGAAAGTTTATTCATTTGGAAAAAATGTTACAAAATAGAAAATGTATTCAAACATATACATACAGTATGTTAGCCATCTGTATAATCAGATATCTGCTTATTAACTCAAATCATTTACCTAGTAAGTGAAGTTCTGCATTCAGAATGTAACTTACAGCCATAATATGTAAAAACATTTACACTATAGTATAAGGTAAAATACGGTAAACTTTATTTATCCATGAAGGGAAAATCAGGTAATCTTGTAGATAGAAAGATTGTAAAAGTAACTAGATAAAGCATTTCCTGAAGAAAATGCACTGTGAATGCTGAAACGCTGAATCGATTCATGAAGAACTGCTGAAAGTTGATGAAGAGAAACAGGAAGTGTTTTAACAGAGATAAACATATGAAGAAGAAGCTAAAACAGCTGAATGTTAACTTAAAACAGCTGAAATCGATTTGCTGAAGTTGATAAAACATAGGTGAATTCATCTAAACAGTTAAAGATAAAGTTAAATGTTTAGTTAAAAAGAGCTTAAATAAATTTGCTGAAGTTGATAAAACATAGCTGAATTTATTTAAACAGTAATTTAGATAAAGACTGAAACATTTAAAAACGCTGCTGAAATTAGCTGAAGAGAAACAGGAACTGTTTAAACAGAGCTAAACATATGAAGAAGAAGCTGAAACAGCTGAATGTTAACTTAAAAAAGCTGAAATAGATTTGCTGAAGGTAATAAAACATAGCTGAATTCATCTAAAATATAAAAATTAAAAGAATAGTTAAAGTTCTTTGTTAAAAACAGCTGAAAATATGTAGAAGAAACTGAAGCAGGTTAGCAAAGAGCCGCTAGCATAAACATGCTAACTACACACGAGCCTGACGCTGATTTATAAACAGCCCTGATCACGTGACCCGACACAGCCGTTGCCACGGAGACTGTAGGGGAGAGGCGGGAAACGGTAAGATTTTCACTCGTGTAAACTGATTTGGAGCCCTTACAAACAGGCTTTTTTCAGCAAAACTACGATAGATGCCGTCATATAAAGTGAACCACGTCAGAGCCAAGACTTTAATGAACCACTAGTGTGAATTTTATGTTTGAGGACTGAAAATTGTGGTCACAGGAGCGAGAGATCCAAGTGGACTCTTCAGCTTGTCGGACAGAATCTCATATCGAATTTAACATTGGCGCTAATGGGAGAGCGGAGGGGGACTCCCGTCACTCTGAGGCTCACAGAGAAAAAACGATTTGTCTCTCAGATGTCAGAAATAGCTTATTAGAATCAAGAGAAGTATTCCTACATTGTTGTGAAGAAATGATTCAGAAAGAGTGAAAATTGCGGCCGTGCTGACAGTTTATTGAGAAAGATTTTGGTTTTAAAAAATCGGCCTCTCCACTCTAAGCTGTGACGTCATCCACTCTAGCTGCACCAACGTTCCATCATTCACTCCCATTATAAAGTCCAAAATCAGACAAAAACATCAAGTTACAAAAACTGTAATTATGAAAAAACTATAAAAGATATTAAAAAACTGAATGGAAGATTAAAAGAGCAGAAATAGCTGAACATTTTGATACCTGAATGATTTCTGTAGCTGAAAGTATGCTGAAGTAGTTAAAGCTGAAAGAAGAAGAAGTTGAAGAGTTGCTGAAGAGACTCTCCCATAGGAATCCATTATAAAAAATAGTTATTAAAAGTTAAATATTTTAAAAAGTATAAAAGTTATAAAAATTCTGAATGGAAGCACACTTCTCCTTAAAAAGCTGAACATTTTGATACCTGAACGGTTTCTGTAGCACAAAGTATGCGGGACTAGTTAAGTGCCAAAAAACGTACGGAAGAATAATAATAAAGACTAGATAAAGCATTTCCTGAAGAAAATGCACTGTGAATGCTGAAACGCTGAATCGATTCATGAAGAACTGCTGAAAGTTGATGAAGAGAAACAGGAAGTGTTTTAACAGAGATAAACATATGAAGAAGAAGCTGAAACAGCTGAATGTTAACTTAAAAAAGCTGAAATAGATTTGATGAGGTTGATAAAACAGCTGAATTTATGTAAAATATAAAAGTTAAAAGAATAGTTACAGTTTTTGTTAAAAAGAGCTGAAAGTAGAAGAAACTGAAGCAGGTTAGCAAAGAGCCGCTAGCATAAACATGCTAACTACACACGAGCCTGTACAAGTGTCTGACGCTGATTTATAAACAGCCCTGATCACGTGACCCGACACAGCCGTTGCCACGGAGACTGTAGGGGAGAGGCGGGAAACTTCAACTGCCAAGATTTTCACTCGTGAAAACTGATTTGGAGCCCTTACAAACAGGCTTATTACAGCCAAACTACGATAGGTATCGTCATAAAAACTTAACCACGTGAGAGCCAAGACTTTAATGAACCACTAGTGTGAATTTTATGTTTGAGGACTGAAAATTGTGGTCACAGGAGCGAGAGATCCAAGTGCACCCTTCAGCTTCTCGGACAGAATCTCAGACCGAATTTAACATTGGCGCTAATGGGAGAGCTGAGGGGGACTCCCGTCACTCTGAGGCTCACAGAGAAAAAACGATTTGTCTCACAGCTTTCACAAATATCTTATCAGAATCAGGACAAGTTTAACTACGTTTCTGTAAAGAAATTATTCCGATAGAGTAAAAATTGCGGCCGTGCTGACAGTTTATTGAGAAAGATTTCGGTTTTAAAAATCGGCCTCTCCACTCTAAGCTGTGACGTCATCCACTCTAGCTGCACCAACGTTCCATCATTCACTCCCATTATAAAGTCCAAAATCAGCCAAAAACATCAAGTCACAAAAACTGTAATTATGGAAAAACTATAAAATATATTAAAAAACTGAATGGAAGATTTAAAGAGCTGAAATAGCTGAACATTTTGATACCTGAATGATTTCTGTAGCTGAAAGTATGCTGAAGTAGTTAAAGCTGAAAGAAGAAGAAGTTGAAGAGTTGCTGAAGAGACTCTCCCATAGGAATCCATTATAAAAAATAGTTATTAAAAGTTAAATATTTTAAAAAGTATAAAAGTTATAAAAATTCTGAATGGAAGCACACTTCTCCTTAAAAAGCTGAACATTTTGATACCTGAACGGTTTCTGTAGCTCAAAGTATGAAGGAGTAGTTACGCGCCGAAAAACGTACGGAAGAATAATAATAATATATAATATATAATAACTAGATAAAGCATTTCCTGAAGAAAATGCACTGTGAATGCTGAAACGCTGAATCGATTCATGAAGAACTGCTGAAAGTTGATGAAGAGAAACAGGAAGCGTTTAAACAGAGATAAACATATGAAGAAGAAGATAAAACAGCTGAATTTATCTAAACAGTTAAAGGTAAAGTTAAATGTTTAGTTAAAACAGCTGAAATCGATTTGCTGAAGTTGATAAAACATAGCTGAATTTATTTAAACAGTTAAAGTTAAATGTTTAGTTAAAAAGAGCTAAAATCGATTTGCTGAAGTCTATAATACATAGCTGAATTTATCTAAAAAGTAAAATATGAATGTTAAAGGTGAAGTTAAAATGTTTAGTTAAAAAAGCTTAAATGAATTTGTTGAAGTTAATAAAACAGCTGAATTTATCTAAACAGTTAAATTTAAAGTTAAATGTTTAGTTAAAAAAGCTGAAATAGATTTGCTGAAGTTGATAAAACATAGCTGAATTTATATAAACAGTTAAAGTTAAATGTTTAGTTAAAAAAGCTGAAATAACTTTGCTAAAGTTGATAAAACACAGCTGAATTTATCTAAACAGTAATTTAGATAAAGACTGAAACGTTTTAAAACGCTGCTGAAATTAGCTGAAAAGAAACAGGAAGTGTTTTAACAGAGATAAACATATGAAGAAGAAGATAAAACAGCTGAATGTTAACTTAAAAAAGCTGAAATAGATTTGCTAAAGTTGATAAAACATAGCTGAATTTATTTAAACAGTTAAAGGTAAAGTTAAATGCTTAGTTAAAAAAAGCTGAAATTGATTTGCTAAAGTTGATAAAACATAGCTGAATTTATCTAAAATATAAAAGTTAAAAGAAAAGTTAAAGTTTTGTTAAAAGGAGCTAAAAGTAGAAGAAACTGAAGCATGTTAGCAAAGAGCCGCTAGCATAAACAGGCTAACTACACACGAGCCTGACGCTGATTTATAAACAGCCCTGATCACGTGACCCGACACAGCCGTTGCCATGGAGACTGTAGGGGAGAGGCGGGAAACTCCAACTGCCAAGATTTTCACTCGTGAAAACTGATTTGGAGCCCTTACAAACAGGCTTTTTACAGCAAAACTACGACAGATATCGTCATAAAAAGTGAACCACGTGAGAGCCAAGACTTTAATGAACCACTAGTGTGAATTTTATGTTTGAGGACTGAAAATTGTGGTCACAGGAGCGAGAGATCCAAGTGGACCGTTCAGCTTGTCGGACAGAATCTCCGACCGAATTTAACATTGGAGCTAATGGGAGAGCGGAGGGGGACTCCCGTCACTCTGAGGCTCACAGAGAAAAAACGATTTGTCTCAGAGCTTAGATAAATAGCTTATCAGAATCACGACAAGTTTACCTACATTGTTGTGAAGAAATTATTCCGATAGAGTGAAAATTGTGGCCGTGCTGACAGTTTATTGAGAAAGATTTTGGTTTTGAAAAATCGGCCTCTCCACTCTAAGCTGTGACGTCATCCACTCTAGCTGCACCAACGTTCCATCATTCACTCCCATTATAAAGTCCAAAATCAGACAAAAACATCAAGTCACAAAAACTGTAATTATGAAAAAACTATAAAAGATATTAAAAAACTGAATGGAAGATTAAAAGAGCAGAAATAGCTGAACATTTTGATACCTGAATGATTTCTGTAGCTGAAAGTATGCTGAAGTAGTTAAAGCTGAAAGAAGAAGAAGTTGAAGAGTTGCTGAAGAGACTCTCCCATAGGAATCCATTATAAAAAATAGTTATTAAAAGTTAAATATTTTAAAAAGTATAAAAGTTATAAAAATTCTGAATGGAAGCACACTTCTCCTTAAAAAGCTGAACATTTTGATACCTGAACGGTTTCTGTAGCTCAAAGTATGAAGGAGTAGTTACGCGCCGAAAAACGTACGGAAGAATAATATATAATATATAATATATAATAATAAAGATTAGGAAAACAATACTGTGAATGCTCAACAGCATTCACAGTGATAAAGATTAGGAAAACAATACTGTGAATGCTCAACAGCATTCACAGTGATGAGTAATCACTAGCTGTTAGCTAGGGTGTTGTAGAGCCTGATGGCTGTGAGGATGAAAGATCTCCTGTATCATTCAGTCCTGCAACGAGTGAGGTGAGTCGTCCACTACAACTATCTGGTCCATCAGGATGTTGTATAGGGGATGGTTAGTGTATTGCAGAATGATCTCTATCTTTTGTCCCTCCACCACAGCCTTCAGTGAGTCCAACCTGATTGCAGTCACTAAACAAGCTTTTTTCATCATTGCTCATCAGTGACACCTAGAACATTTTAGTCATTTAGCAGACGCTTTTATCCAAAGCAACTTACAAGTCATTACAAGGTACAAAGGGAGGCAGGGTGAGCGTGAGGAGGTCTTGCCTAAGGACCCCTACTGGAGGTAGCCACAGCTGGGATTCAAACCCCAGTCTCCCACATGGGAGGCGGTGATGTTACCACTACACTAACCAGCCGCTAGAAGCCGGTTAGAGTCCACATGATTGTAATCTATCGTCCATCTTGCTTACCCACCAACACACTCAGGCAGAAACTTTGCCCCAGACCGGACTCCAAAACAGAAGATGACTAATATAGTGTATGCGGTCCAGTGCAGTGAAGAATGCTCTGAGCTGTACATTGGAGAAACCAAACAGTCTCTACACAGGAGGATGGCACAGCACAGGAGGAGTAACACCTCTGGACCTGAATCAGTTGTGTACCTTCATCTTAAGGACAAAGGACACTCGTTCGAGGACAAAAAGATCAGGCCCAATTCACACCTGCACCAGGTTGGACACACTTAGCCACCCATTATAGGTGTTAAGAGGGGTTGGGCAGAGGTGTGACTATTACATCCTTCACAACCTCCCCTTCCATTGTTTCACGTAACAAGCCTATCTACATCATTTAAACAGACCCAAACTACAGACCTGTCTCTCTTCTTTCATTTCTGGCCAAGACCCTTGAACCAGCAGTCTTCAATCAGCTGACCGACTTCCTTTCTAGAAATGACCTCCTAGATTTCAACCAGTCCAGCTTAAAGAGTGGTCACTCCTGCTGAAGGTTGTGGAATCCCTGCGTGTTTGGCAGGGACTTGTTTCTATCTCTCACTGCCTCTCCACTGGCATGCTGCAGGGCTCAGTTCTTGGTCCTCTACTCTTTTACATCGACATCTAGGTTCATCAAACCACCATCAAACCCCTCCAGATGATCCAAAATGCAGCACCACGTCTCATTTTTGATCAGGCAAAAAGAACATGTCACACTACTTTTCACATCTCTGCACTGACTTCCTGTAGCTGCCTGCATCAGGTTCAAAGCCCTGACCGCTTGCTTTGTACCTCACTTGTAAGTCGCTTTGGATGAAAGTGTCTGCCAAATAACTAAATGTAAATGCCCCTATTAGCAACTAAATTTATGTCACACTGTACATTACTCCAATATTTGAATTAGTTCACGATATGCACGTTTATGCATCTTTAATCTTTACCTATTTTTCAGCTGGATGCGGTGGCAAAACTACTTTTATATTTTTGCTGCACTTTGGCCAGTACTGAAAATGCTATTTATTCAGAAAAAATTAAGAACAGTTGGTGAAAATACTCAATGTAAACCTTTGCTTACCACTACTGGATAACAGGTTAAACTCCCAGAACTATTAAGTAATTTTTAGAAGACTTATCATTCACAAAGAAAGTAGCAGTAGCCACCTGTACCAGTAGCAGATTCCCATAGTGACAGAGATGAACTATTTTCATGTTAGAATTTAACAAATGACAAGCATATAGAGAAACTCCACCTAAAAACCTTATAGATAAAATACGCATGCATCTATGGATGCAAAACCCTACACCCTCACTGCACCATGCCATCCCTTCTGCAGAAGTTGTTGTTTCCAATTTCAAAACATGTGTATGTTTAGATCTGGCACCCTGTCATTAAGTAATGTAATACTGGATACTTTTGGTTCACCTATATTTCCAACTTGAGGGTGGATTGCAAGTCCTATCCAAAACCTTATACATTATATAACAGCTTGACATGTGTGTATTGTAAAACTATCTGAACAACTAGAATGGCTGCAGATGTTTATTTACACAGAATCAGTTGATTGTGAATTTTTGATTAAGCGTTGTTCACAGATGAGCACAAAAAGTGTACTATTGCCAATATCCTGAGCTGACAAGCTTGTTGATTGTCCACACGTTGCCTGTGGATTATTTTACTTATAGTGGGAATGAACCACAACAGACAGGCAAAACAGGACTGAAGAAGACAATCCAGGCAGCTAACTCAGTTTGCCCAGATGTCTCTCAACATGGCTCTCGAATGTGCCAAATTCCTTTGCAGCAGTGCAGCAGTTGGGTCTGTATACCCTGCTGTGAAGGAAAGCAATAACACGGGCCAGGAGACCAGACTGGACATTTGGCAAATATTATTCCAGCTTCATGCTGCTCTTTGAACTGCCCCGTAGATCCCCAAACGTTTATTTATGTTCATATTAATTTGTGTTGATTTCTAACTGCTTTCCCTTCTCTGGTTTCTCCCTCCTGTTGTCTTGGGTTATTTTTAGGATAGCAAACTGTGTAGGCAATGACTGCACTCCCTGAGCCTTGATCTGTCCATCAACACTAGAGACGTGTGGATTAGAAACATGCCAGTTACCAGATGTGGAAAATATATGAAACCACAGTGCTCCTGCACCCTCTAGACTTTCTTATGTCTGCATCCCACGTGAACCCAGTAAAGTTCACAAGCAGCTAATTAGCAGCACTGATTGACTTAATTAGCTGTGGAAAGTGCCTGGATGATGCTTGTAAGAGTGGATTTGTTTAGAGTTATGCATAGTGCACAGTGAGAACCTGTTGCTCCTGGTCAAAGACAGTACAACCATCTGCTCTGGGGATTCAGAGTACCTGCTTAAAGTCAATACAATAAATTCTCTGCCAGGTTTCGTTTGCCATGTACTTGAGTAAATTTAAATATCTGAGGTCTGTAAAATAGTCAATTTGTGGCTTGTTATTGCCCAGGCCTTTGTATTCACTATAGCCAAATGTCCAGCCCTTACTGCTACTGGCTGAGTATGCATTTCCATTTACTTGCGTAAATACCTTTTAAAAGCTGTTTTTGAACTTTTTTAGTGCCATCTGTTTCTCACATTAACTATTTACTCTCAGCTATTTGGTAGAGCACATTTTGAGTTGCTGTATTATACTGTATAATAATCATACAATACATAAAAATACAATTTTATAGTTTGTTTGATTGATTGTTGTTCTTATTGCCCAGAAGAAATTAAGCATGCAACAAATTTTTTTTTCCATTGCTTTTTTATTGGTGAAAATGTTAAGGAGGATTAAAAAGGTTTATAAGCCCAACTAGTTAATTCTTAACTATTCATTATTAATGTGGCATTTATTGTGAGGTAAAATGTTAACAGTGCATTAATAGGTTTTCACCACAGCTCCTTTTTACATGAACATTTCCATTTTATGTCACCTTATGCTTATCCGCTACATTTCACCTGAATTGTTCTCATGCACTTAACTGTCTCAACCCAGACTATAAATTAATTGTTTTCCCAGGGATGTTGTCATGGCTCCATAATTCCTGGATTGTGTTCACAAGAAACTTTGTTGTTGTCTTGATTTTTTATGATGAGGTTCTCCATTTCTTAATGGCAGTGAGGTGGTTGAGGTAGATGGCGGTCATACAAAGTTACATCAGTCATACCAGAGACTATATTCACAGTCCTGATTGTGGTTTAGACAAAAGAAAAAAAACACATAATGATCTTGTGTATTAATATACTGTATGTAATATAGTATATCATACTGTATATTAGTTACTGTCAGGGACAGGGAGATATGAATCATCAGAAAACAAACATTAATCTAAAATAATAAGTAATAATATCAAGATATTGGATCACTGCACACAGTATATTGTTATTTAGAACATGTTGGCAGATATCTGATAAGAAATTGCAGTGCAATAAAAGTAGCTGAAATAACTGTAACCTCAAGCACACTGAAACACACACAAAAAACTAAACATAGTGTGTGATGTAAAATCATGTGAATTATTACATTTAATGAAAAAGACACATCTGAAGAATTGATGTTACATTGTTGTAACTTTTGTTTATTCAGGGAACATTCATTGGGGTCACCTCTCACAATCACCCTACTCATATTCACACAGTTACACTACGACCACTCAGCAGCTGCAATTAGACCCTTGGTAAAGGGCAATTAAGCTCTGCCACAGTGGTGTTGGTGACAGAGGTGCAGAGGTGTTTTTTGTCTACTTGTCCTACTTAGATTTTTCCTTGTCTGCCTGAGAATGTGACCAGTAACTTTCTAATCACAAGTTTGTTTCTATAAACGTTTACATTTAGTCATTTGGCAGATGCTTTTATCCGAAGCAACTCACAAGTGAAATACAAGGTAAGCGTAAGGAGGTCTTGCCTAAGGACCCCTACTGGGCAGCAATGTTATCACTACACTATCCAGCCAGGTTTGTGTTATATGTAACTGCAGGTATAACTGTTTCAGTGTTAGTACCTGGCTGACATTGCAAATCTGGTAAAGGTATATGGTACAGGTACATGTATTATCATGGATACAAAACTTCAAAAAAATGGCATAGCAAAACAGTATTTCATGCTTATCTTCATCAAGGTCAAGAGTATAACCAAATAAAATTTGCCCAAAATAATCAAACAAAAACAAAAAAATCTGATCTTTCATGTCTTTATTGAGAACAACCATGAAAACCTCATAGTGAGAGTTGTCTTTAGAGGACCTGATTCACAGCTGTGTATGAAGACAAATCATCAGAGGGTGTGTAGTTTAAGAAAAAGATGCCTCACAGGTCCTCAAGTGGCAGCTGCACTAAATAGTACATGTCAAATACCAGTGTCAGCATCAACAGTGAAGAGGAGACTTCAGGATGCTTGACTCTATGGCAAAATTGCCAAGAAAAACAAAAGACTGAGATGGGCAAAAAAAAGCACAGACATTGGACACTGGAAAACTGGAATAAGGTGTTGTCTACATGTGAGTCCAAGTTTGAGGTCTTTGAATCAAACAGAAAAAACAATTCTGAGAAACAGAACAAATGAAAAGATGCTAGAACAGAGCTTAATACCTTTAGTCAAGCATAGTGGAGGCAGCGTGATGGTCAGAGGGTCCTTTGGAGGTGCTGAAATAGGAGATTTGCACAGAGTGGAAAGGACCGTGAAATTGACAGTTGCCTAAGGTCTACCAGACTGTAATTGCTGTAACTTTCATACAATATGCACCAAGGAAAATAATATTAAAGAAATAAAGTCTGACATTGTCAGTTCCAGAGCTTTAGACCTGTAGATGTTTTTTAATCCTGTTCTTGGTAACTTTTCTGCCTCTAGTGGCAACTAAACTCTGTTTCCCCTTAGCCAACAATCTCAACTCTCCTATGGAAGAATGGCTGGAAGTTTGGTTAGTTGGAAACTTTATTGTCCACATTGCTTTTGGCTTCACCACAAGAACCCTATATCTAGCCACACTCTATCTCTCTAGTATACTTGCTCTTTTGCACATATTTTCATTTTTGAATGACCAGCTCTATCTGGCCCCATGCAGTCTTTGGAGTTGACCCACAGGGCCCATGAAGCTTGAGGGCTAGTAGTGTGCCAAACAGTTAGAAATGAATCATTGTTTTTGGTCATTTCAACCTCTGAAACACTGAGCTGACAGGAACTCAACTGAGTTGAGTTGATAAACTGAATAGAGAAGACAAGTCAAGGTTTGAAAACTATTAAATCAAGACAAGCAATAATTTTGTCATTTCAAACTATTGGTTGTCAAAACTACAGGACCTACATCCATCATATTGTAAGGAATTGCAAGAAAGTGGTATGTCCTTTATGTCCTTTGTTTTCTGCTTTAAAAGAAAATTTTGTTTTAAAGGCTGCAACCACTGACTCAGCTGGTGTTAGACTCTGCAGTTGCAAACACTCTGCCAAACATTCAGTGACAAAATATCTTGTCCATGGGATGGACAGCTGAAAACTGAATGTAGGATGTTAATATTAGTAACTTTGTAGTAGCCTTTAACTAGCTAGCACCTACTACATTGGATGACATTGTTTTATCATTAATGCTGCTGTTAAATCTAATAAATGGCAAACAAATGCTTATTTTTAATAAAATAATGATGACATACTTTATAAATGTGGAGAAATTGTTTGGAAAGCTGCAGTAGATGATGGTGCTACGGTGGGGACACCTCAACATGTAGCATATAGGAACTGGGAGTCAAACCACTGACCCAGGGATCTATAAATGATTGCTCTACCAACTGAGCTACATGTCACCCAACACATGATGCAAGTTGTTCTTAGACCTAGAACAGCCTAGAAGTGATGATACTTCTAAATCGAAAGCCATTACTTTTAGCTGTCAACATGTAAAAAACGGTTTGCTTTGTTTTGTTCTGTGAAATTAAGCACTAGTTATGAACCAGCCATAGAACTGGTTTGATGTTCAATTACTATAAATTTCAGCTTTATTGGTATCAGAATGCAATGATGGATTCACCATGCTTCATCACCTCTTGAACAGCAGACAGTTGCTGAACAATCGGCTTTAAATATACATATAAATGAATAAAATATGAAACAGCACTTTTGCTATTTTCCTGACTCAGTTAGCACCACTTTCTTATTATTTAACTGTCCTGTTGGGTTTATGCTCACTAGTGGTGCCTTTGAGGCTATTTTTGAAAGAAGGATTATTTGGCACCTTTCACGAGGCCAGTTTCAGACTCCATTGCCAGAGACCACACAGAAGCAAAAATTAGTTTAAAGGGTTTATTACAATAAAGATACAAGTGATAGTGTGACCAATCTCTGTCGGATCCCAGCAGGAGGTGAGGGCATCGGGTGAGTGAGGCGGTCTAGGAGAGGAGACAGAGTTAAGCAGGGTTCTTTAAGAGCCAGGGATACGAGGAGGATTGGTATACTCACCTATGAGTAGGACGTGGTGGTCCGAGTAATGATAGACCTGAGGGTAGTGGACCTGGATGAACTGCGGTGGAAGTCCAAAGCCAGAAGAGTTGTAGTGTTGGTGAACCAAGAGGTAGTTGACAGGAAGAGGTGGTCTTGAAGTCACAGCCAAGATGGCCGACCAAACGGAGAGCATGTGGAGTGGTTGATGGCAACTGAGTGAACCGGGGTACGTGGCTGATATCCGTGGATTGGTAGTGGGGAAGTGCAGAGGGTCTTGGCGGCAGCACACTGCGTCGTTGTCCAACTCCTAACACAGATCCTGGTGAAACAAAATCCAAAATCCAATCACAGGGTGATATATGAAGTCATAACACAGAAACAGAGCAGGGTAATGCGGAGGGGAATAGAACAGACCAGGTGTGGGAGAAACACTCGCGGTACCAGAGGCTCAGACAGAGGCAGGTTCCAGGTTTGCTTCCAATACTAGGAAAGGAGAGAGAAGGAACTGATCTGGTGGGATAACACTCACGGTACCAGAAGTTTAGACAGGGGCAGGAAAGATGGGGTCCCGGGCCGGTGAAGGTAATCCGGCAGAGGAAGATCATGCAGGGTTCAGGTCTGATAAAGGGAATCAGGCAGAGATAGGTTATGAGTTCAGGCAAGGTTTGTCACAAGTAGGCAGTCCAAGAATAATTGCTGGATAGTCGTTCTCTCTAGTCAAAATGAGACTATCTGGCAATTGAGGAGACAAAGGGAACTGCTTATAAAGGGTGGGAGAAACAGAGGTGCAGGCAATGAGCAATCAGCAGGTCACATGGCAGGGAGGAGAAAAAAAACAGGAAGCAGACCAAAAAAGGAAGTCAGTGACAGACAGGTAGGAGGAGCTGGAACCAGGTACCTCTATCTTGTTCTTCAGTTGCAGATTAGTTGCAGATGCTTAAAGCATCAGGAGCAACAACTTCAACAGCAACAACTCTTAATGTTTTTTTTTTTAAGTTCAAGTATGCAGCTTAAGCTACCACTAGCATGAGACTGAAATTTAGTCCTGTCCTTGCTCCACTGTGCTCTTTCACACTCTACCAACCTTGGTACAGCTCTTTAGGGATTTGTCATTGTCAAATTACAATAAATAATAAGCTGCAAAACTTAATAATCAAGCAGAAATTGATTAAATTCTCATTAAGAGAATATGGATCACTGACCCACCAAATCATTGTGTGTGTTGCTACAGTGTCATAGTGTAAACACATTTTAAATGACCTGAAGAGACAATGCAACACTGGATTATAAGTGGTTAATAGGTGGTGTCATAGACCACCCTGTCGGTTAGGTTTAGTTAACTAAACTCAACCAAACTTCATGCATAGTGAGGGCAGGTCAAAGAAAAATAATCGTTAAAAAAAAAAAGCTAATCTTTTTTTTTTAAATTACCTGGAGTGTTGTAGCATAGACATGTATTAATAATGTTGTACAATTTTAGTTATTGTGCTCAGAATCTTTTTTCACATAGACTCATTTTCTTTTTCCATGGGTGTTGTTCAAAAGGACAGGGGTACTCCTGAATTTCATCCATCACAAGATTTTGAGAATGAGTATCCTTACGCATTATGCAAGAAAAGTTGATAGAGTGTCCAGACGCCACTCACTGGCACTGGTTTAATTTAGCTTCTTTGTGTGGACCCACCACTGTTTTTACTCTCCAGACCTTTTTGCCGCTACACTTTGTCCAACAGTTCGATCTTTCATGTGTTTCTTTTTAAAAGATTGAAAAGACTACTAGAAATTAAATTCAAAATTATGTGCGCAAAGTTGATGATTATTTAAAGTTCATCTGTTAAAGGATAAGGCATGTATTTTTTTTTGTATTTTCTTACTGTATGTAGTTATTTATTAAGACGTAACATACAGTATACAGATCTAAAACTGTGGAATAAACGGCTTTTATTCTTAAATGTATTTGGTATAATAATTAAGAATAATACTATAATGTCTGTAGGTGACAACACATTTCTTCATGCCCTATGATAGACTGGTGACCTGTCAAGGGTGTACCCTGCCTCTTGCCCAAAAACAGCTGACCCTTAAGAGGACAAGTGGTAAATAAACTAAATAATTATTTTAGTTTAGTTATTTCCAGGTCTTTGTTTGTGTGCTACAACAAGCTGTCACGCAGAAGATAGGTTTGTTTGCTATAAAATAGGAATTAGTTTGCTGCATACTGTACAGGTGGTGCAGAACATAAAATAAGGGAGAAGAGTACAATCATAGTATTGGTAAGAGACTGATATTTGTAGCTGCAACTTTGTGTGATGCAGTCATGCAGTCATACATTGAAATTTGGGAAAGAGATCCCCATTTCACGTCTTTTGACATTGTACCCTGATGGCAGATGGCAGGCATCATTTGAAATAGGGGAAACAGTGCCCCTGTGGCAGCAGGTGTAACTTGAAATAGCGTTATTATGGTAGCTGGCATTCTGAAAGTTACTTATCAAAAATATCTGAACAAAAATTGTGTGATTAACAAAAGCTGAAAACTTTAATGATTTCTACCTCAACAAGGCTCAAGGAGGACATGACAAGTTATTACTATTTAAAACAAGTTTTGTTTATAAGAAGCTTGAGTGTGACAAGGGAAATCAGGGGACGTAATTCTAGTAGCTTCGGAGAGGATGGCAGTGCCTTGGTTCTCTTGCCTGCAGAGGCTGGTGGCAGCTCAGTCAATGGAGCTCACATGGGGTGGAAATGCACTCTACCAGGTGGGGAGAGCTATCAGGAATTTACCAGTCATAGGTCAGCGGCTATGGGCTTGGCCACTGGATGGAAGGACTTTGAGGGTTTAGGTCTCTCCACTGGTGGTCGCTACTATCCAGGGTGCCCGGGCTGCTTTGTACACCAGCGTCTTATGCTGAGAAAACCACTGCGGTATATGATATGTATTTGGACATGACAGAGAGCACTCACACAGTTGAAAGGGGTTTGACAATTTTCTTTTCAGCTGCTGGCATACTCCTAGAGCGAAAGCCCAGGGGCCTGCGCCCAATTCGCAGAAGCTTGGGTTACAATACTTAAACAACATCAGCATATGTGGAAGTATGGGAGACAATAACTACACAGTGAGAAACTATTAAACTCACTGTGAGAGCTGGCGTCTGAACCTTAGACCAGCAACTGCATAAAAGTCAAGTTTGGCGTTATTGGCCACCGAAAGCAGATCTGATGGATCAAATCAGGGCATATGCACATGCACACACAAAGGTACACATCATCTATTGCATCAATGAAATTATATTACATATGTGTATATACACAATCCTTTAGTAAATCGGGCCCTATATGAAATCCAGTTGGACTGATTACTGAGGACAAGATGCAGTTTTTGGTACTAAGGGTTGAATCAATTTCTCCCTTTTCTTGTCAAGAGAAGACAAATGCTGCTTTAAAACCTCTTTTTTTGGAAGCAAAGACAAAGGATGCCCTCTCTCTCCATATTGTTACTCTCCCACGCAACATAAACAGACACACCTCCCCCTCCAGCAACATCAATTCTCTGAATGTAATGTATAGGCCTCCCTTGACTGCACGCATCAATTTGCCTCACAGCCTGTACAACTTGAATCTTGCCTTCCATATTGAAAATCAAAATGTGCTTTTTCATTAAAGCCCATGACAGAACCAAATACGGTACCTTGAACAATCCATCAGCACCATGTCACTCAGCTACACCAGAAAAATGAAGTTGCTCTTAAGTGGTGCATGCTTTGGTGAGCGGTGTATGTAAAGCTCAGCATCAGCACATGTATGAAAAAACACAGTACACTTTAAATTCAGCAGGGTGAGCGCTGCAACAAGAAGCATTGCTGATGGCAGGCCTTTTCATAGTGTCAGAAACATGTGTTAGTCTTTAATCTCAACTGTTCAACCATCTTTACTTAAATTTGTGCATCTTCTTCAAATGGAAATGAGAGAATTGTAGCTACCACAAATAAGCCAGTCTTGACTAAGGAATTTTAAGTTGTAACTAACTGAATTAGTCACCGTGTAATGCTTTATACATCAGTAATATTTAGGTGTATTAACAACATTTTGGTTAGCTTCAATTTAGTACCATTAAAAACTAGAGAATTGAAGTTAAATTGAAAAGTCAAAGTACATTAAACAAGCAAGACAATAATAAGGCTTTCTCTGTGCAGCACACTTTAAACAGGTCAATTTAAAGTACTTTTCATAATGTAAAGTAAAAGAAATCATTATACTGTTTTCAGGCTGCATAACATAAGCCTAACAATAGTCCCACCTGTGCAGACTTAGGGCGTTAGACATGACAGCCATGTTTATCTCATATAGATACTAAGATATCTACATCTGGGTCTTCGCATCAGCTTCCACATGTTGGGTGACGCTGATCAATAGTACAACAGAGTGCTACCATGCATGACTGTGAACATGTCAAAGTGAAAGAGGAATGGGTCCCGCATTTTAGCCTTGCTGTTCCTAGTCTATGTCCTTGAGTGTTCAGATTATCATTGTGAATATCGCTGCCTTCACCTTCTAGCTCTTTTCTAGCTCTAGCTTCCAGCTTAATCTCGGTATTTCTCAAGCTTCTCATCAAACTTGCCATCCTGATGCTCCTGATGTGATCTATCACTACAAACTTTCTTCCTCTGTTTTTCTGTCTGTATACAGAGGGGGCTCATAAAAAAGTGGTATCCCGTTTTCTGTTCTCTGTTTTAGCCCACTTAGCACAGAAACTGGAAGAATTAGGAAACCTACAGCCCAGCCATAAGCTCTCAGTGATGTAAGTTCACACCAGCTTCCAACATCAACTTTAACAGTTTTTACGTGTCAAAAAGTGTGAAACAAGCAAAAGTTAAGCTAAATGTTATAGTGATATTGCCACAACAGGTAACCTATCTTTATAGTGCATTTCCATTTTTAAAGCGCATTCTGATGAAGCTGCAGACAGATGGTGAGTGTCATTTGCTGTGGTAATTTTACACCACCAAATGGGCCAGATACATCTGGCCTGACACCAAGCGCTGAGGTGCAGCAGCTGTGGTGCTGTGTATTCCTGTCAGTCAGCAGCAGTGCTGCGACATAAGAGCATCATTTAGCCTCACAGCGTCTTTTAAAAGTCCCACTGGGTAGACAGAGACATAAACCTTGCTGTAAGTGAGAGGTCAGAACAGGACTGGGTAGGTTGTTGCAGTTAGAGCTGTTTTATGCAAATTCTGGGGATGTAAGAGAAGGGCAACATGGCTTTAAATCAGAATGACAAATCTACTTGTTGAGTTATTAGGTGCAGCAGTGCCATCAAAGCGCCTTTGACTGTGTATGCTAGGATTTTTACGAATTAATATAATGGCTTTTAGGGTGAACATGCAGTATCCTCAAGTCACTCTAGTATTACATTCATGTGGAACAATAAGGTCTGTTTTCACGTGAGCATACACACGCACAGACAAGCAGACTTTATTGGCTCTCTACACTAAGGAGATATACACTAATCAGTGGGTCAGTTCACTGGATTCATCATACATAAATCTATACACTCAATCATTTAGCAATTGATTGATTCATTTTTTCATTTTTCTGTGGGACAAGAGTGAATCACTGTGGGCACTATGGGATTCAAGGTGATGTGGAATTAGTCAGCTAAGTGACCAAAAAACTGTCAACAGAGAAGCTGCAGTCTGCCAGTAAAAGGCTGTTGGCACAACAGCTGCATTTTGAGAATGAGATCTGGCTGTGCAGCCTTGCAACACTCAACAGACTCAAAAAGTACCCAGTTACAGTTACAGGAGGTAGTTGTGAAATGCTCAGCTTTATTGTTTATCCTCTACTGCACTACAAGCAACAACCATGAGTTGTTTACTGCCCTACTCCACTATGACAAAGTAAACTGTAGTGAGTTTAGTTTACTTGTCATGCTGCAGAATAAATTAGGGACTCGTCAGATGCTTCCCTTAAGGTGTTTTGTTATAGATAAGAATGCAAACATATAAACATCTAAACTACATACTGTTTGTTTTAAAAGACACATAGAGGAAATGTTAGTTTAGGGTGTGACCTCCCATTGATATGCTGTAACATTGCTATGTTGTCTGATCTTGATTTAACTAACTGGACTCCACATTAACTTAAAGACATTAACTGTTATACTGGACTGCCTGCTGCCTACACAGCATATAATCACCCATATGAGGATGGGTTCCCTGTTGAGTCTGGTTCCTCTCAAGGTTTCTTCCTGTTGCCTTCTCAGGGAGTTTTTTCTTGCCACCGTTGTCCTCGGCTTGCTCATCAGGGACAATCTGATTATCATGATTCATACACATTCACTGTTCATGTACTGTTCTTTGGTTGTGTAAAGCTGCTTTGTGACAATGTCAATTGTAAAAAGCGCTCTACAAATAAAATTGAATTGAACTGAATTGAATGTCCACTGCAAAATATTGTATATTGTATGTTTTAGAACTAAACCTTGAACTTTTCAGTGTGTGCCATTATAATGTATCATAGTGAAGATGGAAATGTCTTTTACATCACCCGTCACAGGCTGTGACACATGTAAGAAATCTTTTGAACCCATTGAGTGTACAGTAGAACACTGCCAGTAATGATGTTTTTTTTTACTGTTGATTGCATTACTGTAATGTTGTATAATGTAAAAAATTTAAATGATAATCTGAGCAGGCTGTAGAAAACAACATTATGGCGTAGATGGAACATCCTTGCCACTTTGATTTAGATATGCCTAATTGCATACCTTCCCTGATGAGCATATGGCACCTAACAGCTGAAGAAATAGCTTCTCCTCAGCAGAGTGGCATATTTGATGATGATGAGACATTAAATCCATCCAACATTTGCTATGAAAAGCTGTGAAAAAGGCACCAGTGCTGTTCAGTACACCATTTCTATAAAACTGTTTGTCATTACATACAGTAAAAGTTATGGTACTCCAGGAAACAATTCCATATATGACCAAAAGATCATGGGAATATATTCATCCCATACTTTCTTTTCTACAATACGGGAAATCAGGGTCGCATCAAATCAACTAATTCAGCTTAAGAATGTATATAAGAATGTTTATGCCACAAGTTTGTTCAAGTTTAAATATGGTAT
The DNA here is from genome assembly GCF_900324465.2 of Anabas testudineus. Lineage (NCBI taxonomy): Eukaryota > Metazoa > Chordata > Actinopteri > Anabantiformes > Anabantidae > Anabas > Anabas testudineus. The sequence continues at coordinate 18,350,289 of NC_046621.1, forward strand.
TTATTCTAATTAGAATAATTCAATATGATAGGAAGAGATTCAAGAGTAAACCTAATTACATTTTTTAAGTAAAGTTACTTAAAATACTTTATACTTACTACAGATTATCATACTTGCTTTATCTTCTTTTTCTTTTGGCTCTTCCTTATAAGGGGTCCTTAAAGTGAATCATCTGCCTCCATTTAACTATATCCTCTGCATCCACTTCTCTCGCATCAACTAGCTTCATGTCATCTCTAACTACATCCATACACCTCCTCTTTGGTCTTCCTCTACCCTTCTTGCCTGGCAGCTCCAACCTCGGCATTCGTTTAACCAATATGTTCACAATCTCTCCTTGTCAAGTCCCACCTCTATCTGGCATCTCAGACTTTATCTCCAAAAACATCTGACATGGGCTGTCCCCCTGATGTACACTGATCCTGGTCCCCTCCATCCCTGTCACTCCCAAAGAGAACCTCGACATCTTAAGCTCTGCTACCTCCAGTTCTGCCTCCTGTCTCCTTCCTTGCACACCCCTCTTCACCTCTTTTCCCCACTCTTTGTTGCTCTGAACCATTGACTCTTAGTACTTAAAGTCCTGCACCTTCTTTACCTCTTTTCACTACAACCTCACCGTTCCACTTGGTTCCCTCTCATTGATCGATTCATCCATTCTTTTTTTTAACCCCTTGTCCACTCAAGGGTCACCAGATTGCTAGAGCCTATCCCAGCTGTTACTGGGCAAGAAGCGGGGTACACCCTTGACAGGTTGCCACTCCATACCTGCTTCCTCCATAATTCCACAGTGGATTGTCTTATTAATGCATGTCCTCTAATAATTTAAGTTTATATTTTCCTCTACAGGGAGATTAAAAAATTACATAACTAAAAATGGCCCAACAAAAACAGCTTTCCATAAAAACTCAGTTTGTACTTCTCTTGAGAAAGGAGATACAGCTAAAAAAATTAAGATTTCTTTAAAAGGTGAACACCATAGTCTCCAGAGACATGCTGCATCTGGAGCCAAAGAGAAGAGAAGATGCAGTGAAGGGCCTAATTGCCTAACTGTTTAATATGACTTAAGTATTAAGAGTTTTCTTCTTGAGAAACAGGTGAAGAATATACAGTCCAGAACTGGGGGTGGCTGTGGCTCAGGAGGTAAATAATTTGTTAACCAATTGTCGGATTGGCGGCTTGATTTCCGGCTCCTCCTGTCACATGTCTAAGTGTCCTAGGGCAAGATACTGAAGTCCAGTTTCACCCGGTGAGTTGGGTCAGCTACAAGACAGTTCTGCCATCAGTGTGTGCAAATAGGTTAATAAGAAACAGTGTAAAAGCACTTTAAGTACAAATGAGGTAGAAAAACACAATATAAGTGCAATTTGTTTACCATTTAGTTGAGGTGCAGAGCTCATGAAAAGGTGATAGATACCTGCCCAACACCATCAAGCAGGAAGGTAAATGTAATGACGTGGGGATATGCTTTGGTAATGATAGAGTGGGTGATCTGCATCTATACTGAAGAGGCATGCAATCACCTCTAGGCAATGACTAATTGGAATTAACTTCATTTTGCAGCAAGACGATGACCCACACAAATCTTTCTGATTGTGTAAGAATTACTTTGAATAAAAAGTAGCTGCTGGATGGCATAGCCAACTCAATCACCAGATCTGAACCCCATCAAGTTGGTGTTGGAGAAGCTGGAACAAAGTGTACAGAATCACTGCCAAACCTGCACATCATCACTAAAAAAATCAGCAAAAACTGATCTGTAAAGCAAAGTTGATTTGACCATTATTCTGTGCTCAAATATACTTAAAATGTATTATTGTTCATTTGTGTTGTGTGTTGTTCTGTGCGATCCATTTAGTACTTAGTTATTTGATTTATTAAAGAAAAAAAATTATAAAAATAAAATAAAAAAAATAAAAATAAAAATATGAATAAAACAGTGTCTAGGTGTTTCAAAACGTTTCCCTTGGCAGTCTACAACAAATCAATATATTTGGATGCACACACTACTTATCGGAACACAACTCAATTTAGTTAACAATGTCAAAATATAGAATATTATTAGACTGAACCTTTGCAGCATCATGTTAAATATAGATCTACAGTCTGAATTTTTTTCATTACATGTCCTGTATTTGGATTACCTCAGCATTTATCTATTTTAATTTATTATACAATGTCATTTACACCTCCCTTGAGAAAATTGGCATGCAGTATAATATGTCACAGTGTCGAGCCAGATGGTCACTGAGTGACAAGGTGTGCATATTATAGTGATTGCAAACATGGGTAAAGGGAATACGGATCCACAGTGCCAAAGAGAAATATTTAATAATGGCAAATGTGAGAAGCAAGAATATGATTCTAGAACAATGTTGGAAGTCAATATAGGCTACAATATCCTGTTTATACAGTATATGAAAATAGCATGCTAGTGACTTTGTTGTAACACACCTTTTCTCAGCAGTGATGAAAAAAAGTAATTGTTGTATGGTTTTACTTATACCTGTAATTTCTTTGACCAGTAAGAAACTTTTTTCTATGAGATTTGCTTCAGTAAAATTATTATTTGTTATAACCACACAAAAATCCAAATACTCTGAGTTTATAACTAAACCGCCAGCTAAATTGCACAAAGACTATACAGTGCTACCAGCAGTGTGATTACACATTCGCACATCAGCCTGCTAATTTGCTTTTATGTTGGCTAAAAGGCAATCACCAAATGTAGTACAATGAATTCTCATGGGGGCTATGAAATTCTTTGTCATTCAATTTAGTATTGGTTTATTCTGTATATTTCAAATGTCCAATATTTGTGTTGGAAAGGTATGTGAACCTTAAGTATCGTATTAATCTGGTATTTGTTCAATTCAATGACTATCTTGTGTATAGAGGATACATCTGAAACTGATTAAGTCTAAACTTAATAACAGATTAGTAGAAGAGCGCCATGGATGAAATGCTAAATTTCAGAAGACATTAAAAGAAGACTAATCGATATTCACCAGGGTAACTGTTTCATATTGGGTCAAACAGGTTTGGACAGCCTTTTTCTCTTGATAAATGAGATCATCTTCTAAAAACATTTATACATTTTGTATTTACTCTGCTACCTTGGTGTACAAATAAAAATAGTTTGGTTATCTGAATCATATAAAACAAAAAAAAGGAAGTGGACAAATACTTTTCCATAGCACTGTTTTTCTGTAATCATTAAATACATAAATTAATATATAAATACAAATCTAAAAGGTTCTCAAACTTTCAGCTTCCTTTCATCTTGCAGAAACATTGAGATCTACTGAGTATGCTTATAGATGACCAATTTAGGTAACCCTGATCCTGAGATCTCTATGTCCTTATTCCTCAGTAAGGAAATTGGATATCTTCTGCAATGTGGACAGAATGAATATGCATGCGAGTATGAGGTTCCACCAAGCTAAATGTCCAGAATTAATCGGCAAAACAACTCTTGCATGCAGTTTTTCATATCACTTTTTGAAAAGGTGATTATATTAATGTAAAGTGTATGTGTTAAACATAAAGCAGATTGACAGATTATGAGTGATACTGCTACTGTACAATTAAGTTGGTTAAATATTGCTAAAAATTTTAAAGGTGTGGCTCCAGTCTAAACTAAACAGATCTTTAACATCAGCTCCAGTTGTGTGTTAGCTAACACATGCAAGAGTGATACTCATAATGTTTAACATGAGATAATGTATACAATGTAAATTATGTATGTGTAAAATCCACTGAATCATCTCAATTTTATGTCAATGTATTATGATTTTGTAAACCTTCACACACACAGTTCACGCACACACCGCATGTTAATTACCAGTTTTTGCAGAATAATCCTCATGTAAAGAAGCCTGCAGCGATGTGATAATTTGGAAAGGGCAGCAATGAAAGATATACTTCTCAGCATTGACTGGATGATGCTGTGTTGCCTGAAAAGTCTGGTCCCAAATTGATTTGCCATTTACAGGTGACATTTTAAGCTTCTCAACATCTGCTTTTGTTTTTCACTCTTGTATGTACCCCATCCAGGTTATGGACAGACCTTAGTTGCTCAAAGTGTTTGTTCGCTATTTCTCTTTTTCAAGTAATGACATTGCTTTAGTTTCTTTGCCACAGTCTTTTAGACAACTGTTGCCAAAAAGGCAATATATGTTCATGCAATTATCATTGAAACCCCAAAGGCTGGACTAGTGTTACTAATGTTTCCCTGATGCACTGACTCACCTATAGATGATGGAAGGAGTATTCATTTTTGCCCTCCGACAGTTTGTCAGCATGTCAGCAACATTTTAACATTACATCCTTGGGTTTTTTCATTTTTTGTTCTGTGTTGTATTTTCTCCTCCTAAAAGTTGCATTATCTTAATCTATACTTATAGGGATCTTTTTATAAATATGTCAAATGACAATGTGAAAACATAATCACAGTGACAAACCTACAGAGAACTATTATCTCAAACTTTTCCCTTGCATTATTTTTTAATTTTAAGCTGATCAGAATACAGATATTGAATACTTTTATGGCAAACCAGTGGGAAGGAGTACATAACTTTTAGACTTTTTTTCTTTTTAGCTTCATGCAGGTCAGTGATATGACAGAAAATAACACTTGAACATCTTATTTAATCAGTCACTTTTACACTGGCCCTTCATGCCAATGAGCAAAGCAGCTCATTGGCATAAGCAAAGCAGCTCACTGGTACATTATCTCCTGTGCAGGAGATAATGTACCAAACTGGCATGGAGGGTTCTTCCGGATGCTCCTTTAAGCCACCTTGTGAGGTAGTGGCAGAGGTGAGGCGAGTATGCCGCTCCATCTCTGTAAAAGAGCACAGGGGTCTGGTATAAGGGGAGGGATGTTAAATTATTGTGACATTATATTGTGAGACCAGCTACTGGGGTTGGTTTTCCTGGAAGAATCTCCCACATTCACTGTGTGAGAAACAACATTTCTGACATGATTCAAACTCATGTACAACTGTCATACACTGTGTATATACGTAACAGTATATTACATCACTCACATGTTGCTGCAGCAAACTATATTGTCAACTATAAACCTTTATGCAAATTTATATTTATTAGTCCTTTTGCCACTTTTAAGTTATTTCAGTGACCATTGGTGGTTTCTCTATCTTTAACTGTGTGTGTGTATTGTGTCTTTGAGTCGGGAGACTTCATATTCATGTGGGAGGGTATGTATGAGTCTCAGAGGGGCAAGAAGAAACCTGGGAGCCCCTGTCCCTGTTCCAGGTTTATAAAAGGTCAAATGTAGTTACCGTACACAGTTGAAATTATTGTGTCAACATCTGTGGGAGGTAATTATACTCATATACTTGAATTACATTTTAAAGATAAAGGCAGTGGGTACATATTAACTTTTAATCTAAAAATGCAATAAGTTCACTTATTTCCCCCAAATTCCTGTTCAGTGGCAGCTAGACCTGTTCTTGAAGACATTTCACCTTCCCTCCAGAAGATGGAAGAGTTACAGTGATCTGTTCTCAAATCTGATGTTCGGGTTTATCAGAAACAAAGATGAAATTATTAAAACTGAACCAACTCCTGAGAGAAATATTAACTTCTCCAGCTGTTAAATACTCCACCATATTCCATGCTACTCTCTAACTGTGTCTGTCTATTTGGTGCAGAACAGGTAGTGTAAAGAAGATGTTTACACCTGGGGAAGCTAAAGCACATACATCAGAACTGGTGACGCCTTCTAGATGGAAGGTGAAACATAAACACAAAAACTTAAAGCAAGTAGCATTGCTGCAGAACATCATGCCACAAGCATTAGCATTAGCTACAGAACAACTGTTGTGGGGATCAAATACTGCCCAAAGTAGATTAGCACTGGAATTAATAGGAGACCCTGTTCATCTCATAGTGACACTTTAAGGTACCCGTAGCATTGGTATCAGATTCAAAGAGGCCTGACAGTGCTGCGAATATGACACTGTGCCAGTAAAAACAGGTTGTAATTCCAACTTTTCACTAACAACAAACATCAGCATTAATGTCTTATGTGCTTCTCGTCACACAGTTGAGTCTAAAATATCACTGTGTGCTATAGCATTAATTGCAAACAAATATGTTATAATAGCTAGAATCATAACAAATATCATCAGCCATGCCGACTGTATCAAGGGCAAGTAAAACAGAAGTTTCACAAAGGATACTCCTACTTTCCAGCTGAGCGCACAGGTTGATGTCTGTTAGAAGGAGAAGAAATGGGAAGTTGTGACAGATGGAGGTACCACTGTGCCTTGTTGTATTTCCTCCAGTGCCTCACACTGTTCAGCTGGTGGACCTCTTCCCATTTTATTACTGACGTAATTCACATAAGTTTTCTGTTGGACTAGATATCTCAATACTCACCCATGTGGACTCTCCCTAGCATTGTTCTACTATGCGTGCTTCAGTTTCACCAGATGTAACGAGAGGATCACCAACACGAAAAGACGATTACTTGGAGGCATCACTCAAGGTTGAGATGCGCGGTTGGCACTAGCGCTGTGAAAACCTGGCTTCAGTGTTCGTCCAATCGACGAGCTGCACCTGGCGCTTCATTAACTTCTTCTCTTTGTTTCTCTTTTCTGTTCGCGGGTACACACAGAAATCCAAATGAATTACAGATTGTCAAGGCCTGCGCTGCTGCTGATAATAACATCCAAATGCGAGAAACTTTCTTTGAAGAAAAGTTCATTTGAAGAACAATAACATTGGTCTCGATAACACTGCTACGAATGTAAATGTGCTTTGATATAAAGCTATATGTGTGTTGTCTTTTGTGCAACCAAACTCTCTGTTGTTGTTTTGGGGTTTAATTCCTGTCTTCTTCTGAAAGCCTCTCTCAGTATTCCACTTGTTACGAATGCACTCTTTTGATATTTGAAAAAGAGTAGCGACTTTATTGTCTGCAAATAACATGGTACAGTGCCCAAGACAACTGACTGATTGTCTGAACATGACGACACCAGATCTTTGAAGAAACAAAGACTAGGAATCATAAATACAAGCACGTACATTAACCCTAGTGAGAAGGTTTTTCTGGCTCTGACATTGTTGTACTCGACACTCAGATATACATGCAGTCCTTAAAATTCAATATGAACATATATAAAACACTTTTCCCTCTAGGATCATTAAAGTTATTTGAGTCTTAAATCATATTGATTAATAAATGTTATACCTGAATATTAACCACTGTAACTGAAGCGAGAGCACTGAAAATCTACAGTACCGTTGACTCGGATTGGCCTCCAGATATAATTGCTTCTTGTGGCAGGAATATATTGTGCTTGGACACTTTTACTCATTATGGTGTTTCATCACAGCATAAGCAACGTGTAATCCAGTTTGTCACAGCACAGATGCCATCATTTACATTACAGAGGACACCCACTCATAAAACTGCCATTGCCCAGAGGGGGCATGCAGAGCCACACAGCTGTATATTCACACAAAGCTGCACTTTACTGTCACAACATCCACTATATAGTAATCATACATATGTTATAGAGAGAATTAGACCCACCTCTTATTCTATAATTAATATGTCTGCTAATTAATTTGTCTTCATGAGGAAAAGGTCATGTCATGTGCACTCCAGCTGTTTTATTAAGAACACCAGATCTAAACATCATTATTAAACATACAGGGTAGGTTCACAGAATAGAACAAAAAAGCTTAGTGCATGTTCAGCTCAAGTATCCAGTTTTACAGGCAACAAGTCTGTGAACCACTGGACTGCTTTAGGAGAGAGAGAGAGCAGCTCAGCTGAACAAAAATGTGTAATAATCAAGGTTCTAGATGATAATTCATAGACTGTTGAATCAAGTAAAGCTCAGGTAGATGTTCTTCTTTCAGCCATGCTAAGAGCTACTGCATTCTGTTCTCAACAAAACAATTGAGTGGACTGGAGTGGTGAGAATATCTGTTCCTTTTGCATGGAGCTCCCCTGCTGATAGCAGCACCAGGCTGCTCATTCAGTCGCTGAGTGAATGTCTCCCAGAGAACCTAAGAACAACGACTCACAACGTGCATTCTTGGCTTGGGTAGGTCTATTATTATGCTAACATTTCTTATGTAGGACTCAACAGGAACAGTTACATTATGCAGTTTTAGTTTTAATTTAAAATCTGTGCACAAAGGTTTGTGCTATTGCAACCTGAAAACAGAAACAGAGCACAGTAAAAGACATTCAGAATATTGACCCTCACAACCCTAACACTCCCACCACCCTCTAAAAGCTATACTGTAGGTATTGGTGGGTTAAAAAGTATTTCACAAATGAAAACTTTAAGGTTGTTGATGGTTGAAGGTAAAAAGGTAAAGGATCACGTACAATCCCAGCTGGGAAGCTGTGTATCGAATGTTTAAACTGAGAAAATGTACGATCATAATAAAACATTAAGGTAATACTGAAATTCTCCCTATTCTTGCCTATAAAATTCTAACTGCTCAACAGTCCTGCATCTTCTTTTTTGCATTTTCCACTAAATATTTTTGAACAAAATGCAAAATATCAGGACACCCTGATTTCTCTAGATTCTTAGATACTTTTATTGTTAACAACTGTACTACAACTGTACCACTGTACTGTAGATGATGATATAGTCAAGTCTTTTTTACATATATATTTTTTTTTACTTTACGTGGAAGAACATTATTTTCAAATAATTTGATTATTTGTAGACACAGCTTTTCCCAGATTGGTGAACCTCTAACCATCTTTACTTCAGAGATGTAATTGCTAAATATTCTTCCAACCCTTGTTAGTATCACTTACTATAATATACTATGAGTGTTGCCTTTTAACATACAGTTTTTCCGACAACCTTCCTTGCAAACCATAAAAGCTCTGCAGTCATTGGCACAGTGAGTGAATTGGCATCCACTGATGAAGCATGACAAGTGACACAATGATAAAAGCCTCGGGCAATGCTAAAATGGCACCCTGGTTGATCTTATAGTTTAATCCTGCTCTTTGGGGTAGACAAACAGCAATCACTATTTAAGCCCAGCAATTCCAAACACACAATAAGAGGCCATCTGGATTTTGCAATGTTGGGATGGCTTTTTAATGCATGTTTGCCTTTTTGAATGGGTGTGTGAGTGTTCACTGGGCAGACAGTGGAAAGAGAAAAGGTGGAAGGATCGAGGTGGTGAAATGTCACATTGGTTTCAACCTTTGGAAGTGTGTTTATACTGTTCAGTGGTAAGTTATTCAGTGGTAACGGATGATTCTGCAATGCAGGATTTGCACACAAACAAAAAGTTTGCCATAATCTTGACAAGCGGGTGAGTAAATGTGTAGCAGAGAGGATGTGGTGGTTTTGTAATGCTGTGAGGGGCATAACTTCCTCCTTAAGAGTGAGGTGTCAATGCAGATCAGTACAAAGTTACTGTGCGTGATCACCACAATGCTCCTTCCATACGGCACAGGGGGTCCCTGAACGGTATGCAGAGTATGAAAACGGTATGAGTCATATGCTGCTGCATTCACTAGATGTCAACCCAACTGGACATGGGAGATTTTGGACTGGCGAGTTTCACAGCACTCTCCCCTGCTGTCACCAAACACCAAATAAAAACATGGTTCTTTTGCTTCAGTACAGTTCCAGGGAATTAGAAAATCAATGCCATTGTGCAGGGAAGTTGTTTATCACATGGTGGTCCAAGAAATTCAAACCCAATTTAAATACCGGTTAATGTGATCAGTTCAGTATGGGGAACATTGTTCTACAGCTTAAAGCTTATGAACTTATGAAATTAAAATTGAATTAAACAGCTCTGGCCCCAAGTGTTTTCCTGTGGGAAAATGTACTATAATACAATATCAACAGGCATGATCAAGGCTGTAATGTGGATGGTAATGAGGTGGTCTTTATTATCTGCTATTAAGGTCCATGTCCTTCCTAGAATAGGGCCCTTGTATAAAAATCTTAGGGTAGGTAGTACAGCACATACATGTTCCATGTTTCTAAATTACATGCACCCACAGCCAAGTATTGTCCTGGGAATAATATACACAACACATAAAATGAGGGACAACTTCATGAAGGTAACACTGACATGTAGTATGTGTCGAGCTAAAGCCAGGTGCAGACTGCAACACTTCCAGAGTGTGAGAAGTGACATTTAGTAAAGACGTTTTAGTTGCACATGCTTATCATGCTGGTGTGAGGGTGTACGAGCTACACAGCTGAACTCAAGAATGACTAACTGGAGAATTCCACGACTGATCACAGTGACAGAAGCAGAAACATGGGAGGCATCGTTGGATAGTTGGTGTCAGCTTTTCATGACAGGTGTGACGCATCTTGCTCCACACACTTACAGTTGCATGCAGGTGTTTGTTCAAACGTCTGCAGTAACAGCCCCAGGTGGATTTTGAGCATTTCAACAGATGAAGTATGTTACTGTGATAAATATTGTAGTGCCACTATTGTAATACTTTGGGTTGTGTTATTGAGGCAGTTGTAGTTCTCTGCTTTCCTGCAGACATTTACAGTCGCACAGTTTCAGCCTCTCACTGTGTCAAAAGACACTTTTCCATTGTAAGAGTCACAATAGAGAAACCTATGGGTTTAGACAATGGTCATGTCTATTCCTTTTATCTTATGATGTCAGATGCACATGTCCCATATATTGGTCCATTCTGTGTGATAATACAACCACATGGAAAACGCTGCACCTTAATTACATTTATTTGGTGTTTAGTTGGAGAATTGTGAGAAGGCTATATTAATTAGAACTCAATTTGCATTCAACTGACAGAGAATACAAACTATTTCAACCGGTGATATCATTAAGGCTCTCTGCTTTTCCTTCTTACATTAATTTCTGTGTCCATCACCAAAGGTTTGGCTCATTAATCCTCAATAATCGCATATCAGTTTTTTGTTACTGCTGTTAATTACACACACACACACGCACACAGTACTGGCTTTGATTGCATACTGTATGAAGTGTTGAGTGGGCAGACGCAAGCTGTCATTGAGGGAAAATAATGCAGTGTGCTGCCTATTGACATCTCTGAGGAACACTTTCCTTGATTTAGTTGTGGCCAAATGAATTTGTGTCCCCACCACATGAAATACAACTTGTGAAATAGCACTGTATATTCTTAGGTGTGAGTGCAAATGCGCAACAGGCACATAAACACACCCCCTCCTCTCACACACGCTTTTAAATTATCTGTGATGGCTCCTCAATTTTCCAAGATGTGAGTTCTGCATTGATTCTTATACTCAGCTCTGCTCGGCAGTATGCCCATAGACAGAGATGAATTTTGTAGAAGCTGCCTCTTATTTCGAGGTGGAAGCAATTAGACACGGACCAGCTGTTAGGAGGGTGATGGACAACACACAGATCCTTGGATTAATTAACATTTTTCACCTGGGTTGTAGACAGAAACTTATGCATAACTGTGGTCATCTATGGCAACCAAACAATTTAATGACTCAGCTACAAAGATAAGGCCACCACATCACAATTAGAACCATATTAGGGCTGATTTAGGGGACATAAGATAGACCAGGGTGCCATTTTAAGTGAATGAGCCATACGTGTTACAACATTCAACTCTCTGAGACATTTTAATGGCCAACATTTGCTTTCTAACATAGTCTAACGTCTTCATTCTGCATGTTCATGCAGAAACTTTAATGGTTAAATCACCAAACTGACTGATCTTTTTAAAGCGCTTGCAACTTAGTTCAGAGGAAATGTAAGTATCCAGTTTTTTTGTATATGTTACCAAGGATTTCCCCAAGAGGATCAAAACAGTAATTAATTTCATTAATTGTACAGTTCCTTATGTTAATATTTTGTAGTTGAGAAAACTATAAAATGATCTATCAAAGCTGCTGGAGTACCAGTAGATTTGTAAAATGTGGGGAGAATCATTTGTGCTGTACTACACCCATGCAGACCTTGCTCACATACTGTATGTTTATGCAGTGATATTCTGTCCCCACAGAAAGTGTAAAATGTTCTTTTTGTTTAAAGAAAAGTGGATTTTCTAACATCCTATTGATCAGAAATACAGTGTACGCAGTGGTAATATTGTGAATAACTAATGGAGATAGAAATATCCATACAAGTAAACAGAGGCCTGTTATTAGCAAACATTAGTGTTGTGTCTTAGTGCCATATTGTGTTTGTAAATGCAGGTTAATCAATTTAAAAGTCTGTTATTTTGTTTATTTACTTTACTAATCCCTTCCAGGAAGAATAATGTCAAATCACTGCACCAGAATGTCCAAGGTGCAAGGCTGCTATTGCTGTAAATGCAAGATTCTTTGATGAAAACAAAGTTTGAAGGACTTATTTCTAGTAAACACCATTAATAGAATGACTCAATACGCATATGTTTCCATGAAAGACCAGAAAATAAACTGGAATACTGCCTTGTAGTACAACTGACCAAGAGCATGTCCATGTTCCATTTTAATGGAAACGCTACAAGAGCTGTGCAAATAAGGTCAAAACAAAGGTAAAGGTAGCTTGACATTGTTGCAGTGCTCTGAAATATGTGAGGATGCATCAGATTTCAATGTGTTGTATTTTTAGCCCATGGTTGGGAGTTGTAGGGTAAGTGGAAGGGTTTTCACAACTTATTTGGGGTTTTTAAGAATTTATATCAAATATCTATTAATTATACATTAATCTCATAAACCTTGGAGTCATGAACTGGCAAATAGACTCAAACCTAAACCAGTTGTCAGGCATGTAAAAAACAGAAAGAACAAAACAGGCTCATTCGTAGACACAGGGACATGGGAACAATCAACCAGAGGATGAGTCTGGTAAAAACAAAAGTACAAATGGAACAAAAAGCATATGTGGAGAGAGTTTAAAATCAAATTGTTGATAAACAAAATGTTATCAAAATCGGTCTCAAAAAACAAAAAGAGGGCAAGGAGAAACCAGAGAGTCAGAAAATACAAAACAATCACCAGCTCTGTGTGGCAGAGATGCAGCTCAGAACAAATACTGAGGCAAACACTGCAGCAGACAAAATGTTAGAGCATGATGTAAAGACAATCCAGCACTGAATAAAGACAGCACTCGGTTTATTAGTACTAGGGCTGGTGAGGATCAGGAGCAGGTGAGTGGGGCATGCATAAATAGCAGGGGCACCAAAGCAGGACAAACCGTAGGGCAGGTTCTGAAACATATTACAGTGGGACAACATGGTGAGAGTATGGCCAGCTCTACAAGGCTCATGCTTTCATTTAACTGGTAGTCACCAATCATACCCTCATCTCCAGCCTTGCTTCATGTTTTTGATCTGTTTCTAAACAAGCAGCACATTGAGATGGCGAGGCAGTTGGACTTTTTTTTATGCTGAATGCCGATTAATACTGTGAGGGGCTGTGGTTATCTGAATGGCATTTAAATCTTATTCATGTCGACTGAGATCAGTGTCACGAAAGGAAGCTTCATCCAGCCCTGCTTAAGTAATGAGAATCTTGTAAATGCATACATTACTGTCAGCCATCACTGCAACCTCAGCATTATGACTCATTTATGCATGTCATATCTAATTTTAAAGTAGCTTCTTACATCCATTGATTTAACCAACTTGCTTCAGTTTGTCCTTCAGGCTTGTAGACAACAATGTAATTTTATTAACTTCTCCCTTAAAAAAATAAAAAAATAATGTCATAAAGGATTCAGCTAATATGACCTTAAAGATACTGATGATTTTTCACAAGGATTCACTGATGACAATCAATAGGTTGCTGCAGTATTTATAATGTATTAGCAATTATGAACATACTGTAAATCATTTTCTTTTTATCCAGCAATGTATCATATTCAAAAGCATCCACAACATTAAATTCAGCTGGTGGTTTTAATGTTGTGTTATGAAAAGTTGTAAGCATGGGAAAAATGTAATGCTTGCCCTGTTGCTGTAAATGTTGAAGATCATGGACAAGTCATCCCTGTTCATCACAGCATTAAAACCACTGGGTAGATCTAATGTTGTGGGTTTGTGTCAGGTAACCCATTAAATTGACAAGTGACCTCTTGTGACTGTGTGAATGATAAATTATAATGAAATGAGTTGATTTGGCAAATTTGGAATGGTGACTATTGGTGGATCCTGTTTACAGTGTACATTGAATCTACCAATCTACCATCAGGATTATTATAATACTGAAGAAATGTTAACAGCTTGATGATATTCAGGGACATTCTGTATCATTATTTCTAATAAGCAGATTTACTGACATTTACTCTCAACAGCAGAAGTAGGTATGTCATAGGGGATCACTAAATCTAAAAATGTGTGTGTCATTTTGATGTGTTGAGGTTTGACAGAGGTATAATTCAAGGGAGTACAACTTGTGATGCAATTTGCAGCAGTTATTGTCACTGTGTCAAAGAAAACCCAAAAGGTCATACAGTATAAGGAAGTCTCACTAAAGCAAGAAATGAAAATAACCACAGCAACAACCGGTAATGTAATAAGATGTGTTAAATTGTGCTCACTTTTTTATATTGTGAATGAAAACAGATGTATTATTGGAAGAAAAGTAACAACTAAGACAATGGAATGGAATGTCCATATGCCCCTGTTCTAACTGAAGAAAAGATGCAGATTAAAAAGGGGACAAATCAGATGTTGTTGAATTTTAAATTGAATTGAATTTCTTTATTTTGAATATGTAAATCTTGACTATGTAAAGACACAAATATATATATATATATATATATATATATATATATATATACATATATACAGTACTGTGCAAAAGTCTTAAGCACCATTTGCTTTGACCAGTATTTATTTCGCTTTTGCCTTTCCACAAAAACATTTCTGGTCAAGCTTCTTTAGGCTGCAGAAGAACCAACTTGGCTTCAACATGAAGCTGCCAGATGCTGAACCAGGTCCTTGCTGGACTTCTAATCTCTCAAAGAAGAAAATCTGGGAAACTTCTCATCAAATCTTCCACTTCTGTTTTTGTCCTTGACCCCATATTCCTCTACTAAGGTTACACTTGACATAATGTTAAAACAAACATGCTTATTCTGATATTTTTGTGTTTTTTTATCACTGTGAGCATATTTCCTATGTACGCTAGCTGTATTCTAATCATGTGACTAGAGTATAAATTTATATTATAGTTTATAGTTATAATAGCACTGCCAAACCAAAGAAAAATATAATGGTGCACTAATATGCAATATATACATATAGACACATACACATATGTGCATTGTTCACTGAATAATTTCTGCATGTTTCCTGGTAGTAGATTTTTTTTTTTTTTTTGCCTTAAACGGTATTTGTGCTGTATGAAATATATATTGTTACACATATTACATATATTTCTTGGAGAATAGACAGTGAATGTAGTGGGTTTTACTAATTAGTGCCCCAAATCTCTGAACAGTAATTTAAATGAGATAACACTATTGAACAGTAGAGAAGGTGAAAGGATTTTTGATCCAAAATCTGCTTTGCTCTGTTTAATACGGAGATGCTTCTTGACAGTTTAGACTTTACTTGTTTTTCATTTCCTGTTAATTTGGTCATCCAACAGTTTGTTCAAGGGTGGCAGCAGCTCAGGTGGTAGAGCAGTCATCTAAAACCCCTAGGTAATAAAGCGGTGCATCAGTCTGCTAAAAGTTACTTGAATATTCATAGTTCTCACATGATGTCACCCCCTTACCACTCACCTAAAGGGCAAAATAATTATTTCATCTGCTGCCCATCACAGCAGTTTATTTTCTTACTTACTTACTCCAGATGCAGGCCTCATCTGTGCAGTTCCACTCAGTGTGTTTACAGCTCTTAGCACAACACTAACCTTGTTGCACTATCCCTGGTACTTCTTCTCCACAATAACACAGGCTGTTAATGGTGGGTCATTTAAGCTGTCGGAATGGTTTACCTTACTTTAGAGTGTAAGGTTTAGGACCTTAAAGAGTATAATTGTTTATAAAATTATGTAGAAAACCTAACAATCCCATTTGAGCAAGCATTAATCAAAAATGGAGAGGAAAAACTCCCTTTAGAGGAAGAAACCTTCAACGAACCAGGCTCAGGGTGGAGCGGCCATCTGCCTTGACCGGTTGGCGTGAGTGAAAAGAGGAGAGAGAAAAGAACAGCAGGCAACAAAAAAACAACAACAAGCAGCAAGAACCTTGGGCCCTGACAGAGAGTTCACTGTTTTTAGTGACTTAAATACAACGGTGGGGGTATGAAAAAAGAAATGGTAATGTCTGAAGCTTAAATTTGGTTCTCAAATCTTTCTTTTTCATCTGCCTATGTGGGAAATTAACAGGCCTATGCTGCAGTTTTATAGAATGAATGTATTCCATTCTACATTCTATAGAATGTAGAATATTTTATCTACCTCCAGGGCTCCACATTTTAGGACTGAAACCTATCAACAGCAACATTATCAATAGTATGTCAACATTTCTTATTAAAGATCATCACTATGATCACTGGAAGCACTGCCAAGCTCTTCTGCATTAGGAGTGAGGACTTACAAGATGTCCTGCCAAGATAAGATGCATACATGCAAGGTAAAAAACACAAGTGGTGAAAATGTTAAATAGTGGACAGCATGCATTACCCCTACCTTCTCTTGTGTCTGACATGCCTCAGTGGATCTCAGTCAACATTCATCAGCAAAGCCAGATAATAAACACACAAGCCACCTTTACGTCTTCAAACTTTAAATTGAGCATGAAAAAGTCTGGCCTGCTGAAGCAGATAGAATCAAAACTGAGCGGCTTTCACTGCCTATGTCCCATTTAATGTGCCTCCAGTTTCCCATATTTGTTTCTGCCTTGTTAAAATCCGTGAAGACAGGAATCCTTGTAAAAGTGCCCTGCAATGTCTAATAATGTGGCTACAGCAAGACACACAATTTTATTTACCGTCCGTGTAGTTCTGCCACTTGTTTAACCCACAGGATGTAGATACTGATTCTTATAAAACAGAGGGTTTGTTTTCAGGCTTTGCAGTTTAAACCAACCTCTTACTGCATATCATAAAACATTATGTCAGCACTTTGCAGTGGGGTCTTTTTAGTACTGGAAAACTGGGTCTGGATGTTATGAAGGCAATTATTTTTAGTACAAACAAGACAGTTGTATCAGACAATTGTCTCAGAGCAGAGCAACTAGAATTATTCAGACAGGGACCATTGACCTTTATTGCATTTCTGATCACCCTATCAAGACTAAAGGCTTCAGCATAGTTGGATCCAGTTCAGTGCTTATCAGAACCTCTAACTCTAAATCAGGCTGATTTGCAAAACAGATAATCTGACAGTGACACCAGCTTTATACAAAAGTTGTTCAGGAGTGCAGAAGTCACAACGTTGGGTTTTATTTCCTCCTGAGCTTGTTTTCTTTTTTTACCCAATTGTTCACAGAGCCTGTCGCAATAATCCTACAAACCACTGCTTGGTGCCTCTGGAATAATTGGGGATAGGGACGCTGTCTCTATTCCTCCTAAAAGCCACAGCCATCTCCTTAGGCTTTGTCACATTTAAGGCTCATCAGGCCTCATCGACGTCACTGATAAACCAACACAACAGAGTCATCTGAGAACATCTGCAGATGACAGGACTCAGAGGTGAGATGTAATGAAGTTTACAGGGTGAAAAGGAAATGCGAGAGGACAGTCACCTGTGGTTCTCCTGTGCTGCTGATTACCTGCTCACAACCTCACAGCGTACAAACTATTGTCTGTCTGTCAGGTATCCAGGAGGCTGTAGATGAGTCAACCAAGAGCTTCTCTCTTCTCTCTGGTTTATATTAAAAGCCCTGTAGAAGTCAAAAAACATGATCCTCACAGTGCTGCCTGGTTTGTCCAGGTGAGAGAAAGACAGAGCTGAAGCAGGTATGTGATGGCGTCATCTATCACCTGGGGGCAAACACGTTGGAGTAGATGATGCCATCACAAAGCTGCTAACACGTTCCAATGGAACTATAGGCTCTGTTACACTTGGAAAGGGAAGGGGTGATGGGTATTGAGTGGGTTGAAATTTGCAGCATGGCAGGTATAGGTCACTAAATCTTACACGCTGTACCTTTAAGTCAGACCACAATCTTTCACAAGATCTGCAAATGCCTAAATCTAAACATTCATCAAAACACTTCAATAATCAAATGTTTTTCATATGTTCAATATTAATTTATTTACATCATTTATATTTATTCTGAACATATCATCAGTATGGGTGCAATAACATTTCATAGAAAATGTATATATGATTAAAATGTAGTTATACAGTTATTATATAGTTATAGTAGTATAGAAGCCAAATGTGAAATCATCATTTAGACTTTGAAGAACATGCACAGGGGGTGGAGAGGTGAGACTAAACACAAAGACAGGAATTTCACAGGAGAACACGTGTCTCTGAACTATTTCTATTTTTGAAGGCTAAGTTCAGTATTGCTTTGATTTTATTATTGAAAATAAACTAAATTTTATAGCACTAAAAACACAGAATTATGGTCAATATACTTAAGTATAGGCTGATGTGGTTACAGCACTGATGAGATCCTAAAAACAGCTTTTCCAAATAGTTTGTTTGTTACTTACTGTCGTCCTTTTCTGCTGTTTAAAATAACATCATATATATTTATGCAAAGAGCTCACACCTGTGCTTGCATTGATTTGTAGGAGACGAGGTTGAATTGAGCGACACTCCAGCTTAGTTTGTTTGAGACATAGCTGGGTCTTGAAGGACGTTAGGCCTGACAAGAAAGACGCAGAAAATACATGAGAGCAACTGTCTGCTACTAACTTTCAAAGAGTTGGTGCAGCTCAGTTAGCCCTCACTAAAAGGGGAATGTTTTATACAGGATGAGACATAAAACACTTTGGTAGAAGCCTAGAAACAGGGCAAAGTTCACCCTCACACTTCAGTCTGAATGAAGGAGCGGTTCTACATAGCCTATTTTGTTAACTGCTAGTCCACTTAATATGCTGTCTAATCAGTCTAAGGTGTTTAAGTGTGATCACTGGAATTCATATTTGAGCCAACAAGCTAGTGCTTGTACGTAAAGGAGGAGCCACTCTGGGTTCTTCTGATAAATATAAATGTTTTGTTTTTTTTAGCAACAGCCATACCCCATACTTATGCATTTGCTCTGCTGGTCTCTGAGCAGCTCTTTTAAGCAGAAAGGGGGTTAACTACCCATTTGAAGGGCACTACACTACAGCAGGTTAATTCTATGATCTCTGAAAGATCTCCAAACAAATGATATACACTCGGTGGCAACCTACACATGTATAATCTATTGCAATTTAATGCAGCCTAACTAATAACTGTCATTTTTTGTTGAAATTGGACATAGTCTTAATTGTTTACAGTCAATAGAATACCTAATACACAGTCAGCGTGGTTATATGCAGAAAAGTCAACAAAATAGAGCTGAACCAATTCATAAATTCAGTTTATTTATATAGCAGAAGTCATCTCATGGCAATAATCACAAAATATAAATGTATACAGAATAAAATAGAAACCCCAACAATCCCACTTGAACAAGCATTAGGTGACAATGAAGAGAAAAAACTCCATTTAGTGGGAGAAACCTCCAGTGGAACCAGGCTCAGGCAGCACGGCCATCTGCCTCAACCAGTTTGCAAGTATAAAAGTTTCACTCTAAGCTAAAGAGATACTCTGTGGTTGACATTTTTATCTGACTACATATACATATTTATGAATATTATACATTTCTACTTTAGACCCCTCTAAATCCTACACATTGCACATTTATATTCATCAGAAGAACCCAGAGTGACTCCTCCTTTACATACAAGCACTAGCTTGTTGGCTCAAATTGCACCTTTATGGTGGACAACTAAAAATCACGGTGCAGACAGGCTGCTATATATTACAAACATTTACATTTAGTCATCAGACGCTTTTTATCCAAAGCGACTTACAAAGGTAGGCAGGGTAAGCGTAAGGAGGACCAAACACAACATGGAAGGTGGTGATCTTACCACCACACTAACCAGCCACCAAAATACTAACAGCTGCTGGTTTCTATTAAAGCACTACAGTGTCATTTTAGAGTGTGATGAGGAACAGTGTGCAACTGGAACCCACAGCTAGATGCTAACATGGATGTGTTATTATTGGTTCCCCACAGTTCCCAGTTCTGAAGGAAAAATGAGGCAATAAAATCCCAACAGTGACCTTTTTTGACATGTATTTTTCCACTGCTGATATTCTTTTTCCACTACTCTTTTCCATCCCAGTCATTAACAGTTACACAAATTCTAAGTTCAACACTGACAATTTTTGGCAACTTTACATAGAATTAACCACCAACCCGAAGCAACAAATATTTCTCATTACTCATTGAGTAACGTAGACTTCAGAACTGCACAGTGAAAGGCAGCCTCTGTGTTTATTGCAATTTAGACTTGTTATTAGTAAATTTCCCACACATGTGCAGGAGATAATGGAGGTTTTCTAGTAGAAAGCTCTAGAGACAGCAGAAATCACAGGCCCAGGGCCTATTTATTAGTTCCACAGGGGGAGGTTGCTACAGAGAGCAGGAGTGGGGACAGGAGATTCCTCTGTCTCTGTGGGAGCCAGCATGGCAGCAGAGGAGGGAATGTACAATCGCTATGATTGGTCTTAAAGAGATGATTTTCTCTCCTTTGGACAAAATATCAGACCATCAGGAAATGATTGTGATCAAGGTCATTACAGTTACAGTTGTGTGTGAATGAGTGAAAACAGTTCTATAATGTTTCTATGGAAATGATTCAACTTAATTCAATATAATTTTATTTGTATAGCGCTTTTTACAATTGACATTGTTGCAAAGCAGCTTTACACAACCAAAGTAACTATGGAAGTTTCCATTTAAATGATCAGTTCTCTTCTTGCATTGATAAACCTGTATTAGCAAAAACAACATAAGACAGTATTGATGTTTGCTGTGAGGCCTTTGCACATCTATTTAGACGGAATATACATCTATATTCCTTTGGTATGTAGTGTCTTTGGAATATACAGTACCCCCAAACTTTTCTCTCTCTGTTGTGTCTGAAATTTTCCTCCACATAATAAATTCCATAATTGTACTTATAAACTATGTCCATCGTCATGAACAAGAAATTAACTTTAGTTTATTTTAACTTTTAACGTTTAAGTTTTTTCTGAGTTTAATGAACAGGGCATTGGTCATATGATAATTGGTGGTTTTGTTCATGAAGGAAATAATGTCTATTTGTTTGTCCATACTAGAATTCAGAATATGATCATTCTGCAAAATGGTCCCTACAAGTGTAGTTGTACCTGCTTTAAAAACACTTGAAATGTGACAATGTATGGTAGATTAAGCTGTTTGTGATGCTAACTAAAAACGTTGGGAACAGTGTTCTGACATTAATCAACTTATTTGATTTAAATATGTAAATAAGTAGTAACTGCATTATAGCACTATATATAGCAGTAGAGGCATAAAATGGAAATACAGTAATATAAGTAAATTGCAAGTAAGATCCACAGCCAGCGGTCACAGAGAGACACACTTGTTTCATCCACTACTGCTTGTATCTGTCAGGCCAGAGTGCTCAGTTTAAAATACTCTGACCACAGCTTCATACTTAAATCATGTGACGGCAACTGAGAATGTCCAACATAAGTGAAAGCAAAATATACATAATATGATAATGTAAATACGTTCATGTAAAAATTACACTGCTTAACATTAACACTGGTGGAAATGATTTTATTTATTCAATTTTAGTCCAGTACTGATCTATTAACAAAAAAAAAAAAAAAAGTATCTTTCTTTGACATGCTACTTAAACTATAATGATAAGCTGTTCTTTTTTAAGTAGAGTGAGAGTTTTGACCCAGTTGCTGTTATACCCTAGGCAAATGTGGGCACTTCTCTGAAGTACTATATGTAAACATGTGCCAACAAACTGATTAATTAACAGACTCTAGATGAAATATGTGAACCCAATTGAATTTGATGACTTTTGACGCCCTGCAAACTTAAAGCCAATTAAAAAGTGCATCATTAGAACATGCTGGGGTATACAGTAATACTAAATGATTTCCTGTCTCTTTTTTTTTTTTTTTCAGGCCCATAAAGCTGAAGTCATGCTGTGTTAATGAGCACAGCTGCCTTTGCATACCCATGAGTTTCCTAATTGGCTGGGTGACCTGACATACACACCTGTAGGGTACAAGGGGTCACAGCAGAAAGAGAAGAGCTGGCTGGACATCCACCTCGGCTTGACACATCTGCAGTGGCAGGTCAGTAAGTGTGACCTGTGCAGTGACCTCTCCAGTAAGAGCAGAGATAGTAAACGGATATGTCACTGGTAGAGGAGCACTGAGTGAATTTCCTGTAAAGGTTAGACTGAACTTTCTCCACATGGGGTGAAAGGCATTATGTTTCCTAAAGTTCTTTCTGTACAAAGGCTCCACAGTTGCATTTTATCTTCATCAAAAACACATCATTATGAAGATTCAGTGGGAGTATATTGAAGCAATCACTGACAACCAGGCTCCAAAATCTGATAAAGACTGTGGGAAATGTGTCTGCACTGGTAAAGGAGGAGATTATAATAGACTGACAGAGATTTGTTTTTGCTGTTTACTGAAGACATTTGGGTTTAAGATCAAAAGATGAATATGAGATGAAAGTTTAAAAGTTCAGCTTGTATTTACACCTTGATATGTTGTATAACAGATGATAACACAGTTTGTATCACATGACCCAAAAATTTTAAGCGAGCAAAAGTATTGTGAGTGTCTTAGAAAAAACAGTACTCAATGTTTGCTGCACAAACTGACTCTCCTAAAATATCTCATCCATTTTTCTTTCCACTTGCATGTTACAATAACCAGGTTGGGCTCAGATGCACCTGAATGACAACTAAAGAGAAATGCTAAAAAGCAAACGTGGTTTAGAAATGAAGCTTGTCTGGCTTAAGATCTTGTGAGAACCATGAGTTTTTGGATTGTCTATGTGCAGGTAGGAGCATTAGAATATGTTTTTGACCAAAGCACATGTGTACAGGTAGGTGATACTTGAGTACTGCAGTATAGTGTTCATATAACTGAACATGCTTTGTTCACTTGATGTTTGCTCCTGCTTTTTGATGTGGCATTCGGGGATCACACGGAACATAGGTCAGGTGCATGTCAGAGCAAAATGGTCTATATCACTCCCAGAACCTCTAAAATAGGTTTGGAAATTATGCTTTCTAGTGTGTGATGTCAGAGATATTAAAGATAGTTGGTTCATCGTTTGGAGCTGTTCAACTTTCTCTCTGTGAACTCATTTTCATCTGTGTGAAGTGAACTTTTAGCTGAGAAAGTTTGAGAACGCCTGTTGCACAAATAGTGAACAGTAGATCTGTTATGGTATGGAAGGTATGGGCCTGGGCAAGTGGAATAAAATGTGTAATTATATTTATAGGTGGAAAGTGAATTAATGTTAAAGTCTTCATATCCACATTACCAAATTTATAAAATGTTACTATGTCAGATGTTTTCATTTCAGCTTGCTCTGCTGTCTCCAAGTGACCAAAATAATTTATAATTTATTTTAATTTTAATCCAGTTTAGTTTAAAAATAAATAAATTTATGGAAGTATTACAGTACGTATTTTAATATTACACTGCACCACATTACATTGCCGTCTCCAATTGTGCTGGGAATTCAACATAGTACACACATGACAGCAAATATACATTAGAAGACTGACGTAGAATGAAGAGTCGAATGTAATTTGCATAAGTGTTGTATGTTCGAGAGAGAAACAGAGAGACAAACCTGAGCCTGCCGAGGTGCACCTGGGAGAAGAATATAATGACATTTAAATGACACATTTTACTCTCCTCTGTATTCAAAGTGTGTGGAGTATAGGCCTGTCGGTCACCACACGCTGAGCAGCTCACAGGAGCACCACTGATCCCAGGCTTTGAAGTATTGTCCGCCACATGTGGCAGACAGGAGAAGCGATCACTCCTTCACCTCCTCCTCCAGGTCCAAAATCTCCGATTATTTCAATCAGAGAAGCCTTCACAGAGTGTCCCTCTGCCTGTTCCCCAGAGCACTGCTGTGCATAGGTGAGGCAGCCAAGCGAAGTAGTAAATGTGTTCATTTGTAAGCTGCCCTCATTTTATCGACTTTCTAGGCTGGCTGATAGATGCTTCTCTGGGCTTGCTCAGCAGGGAGAGTCACTTAACCAAAGGGCATCTGTCAGCCCCCAAAACAGGTTCACTCATTCCCCACCCATAGCTGATGAATCTTTTAATAAAAAATGTCTTATTAAGAGATAAGTCTCACATGTGGCATCTCACACTTCGCAAACAAGAGTGGAAAACTTGCACCAACTTTAAACCTCATTAGCTCTGTATAGGATTAAAATAGCCATAATATACGGAAGCCGAGAAACATCCATGACTAGAATTAAATTTTTATGTTGTTACCTTGTCATAATTAAATATCTTTTTTCATTATCTCAGGAAAACAACGCTTGTTTACTTGTCTCATGATTAAGACAGCTGATTAAGATTATAGCAGCTGACCAGACGCACACTCCTCTTCAGCAACCAACATTAGTTATAGCCTAAATATCGAGATTGTAAGTTACTTATTTTTTTGTACTCCACAAAGAACATAACTACTTGAATATAAAGAATAGTAATTTAAATCAGTTGAGAAACATTATAGTACTTTTTAGAAAAAAAAGGAACTTCCTCCTCTACTCCAAAGGAGTCACTGTTTCTAGTTTTGCAGTTGATGTGCAATCTAGTGGCTAATGCACTATGCACGTATGCCCATATTTTAATACATAACATATAAACTGAATTTGATGCTGTTGATAACATGAATGCACAAGTCTAATCCAGATATGTTCCATATGTGCCTCACAAATAAGGATTCTATGTAATAAACAAATTCAAGAGAAGAACCACTTCAAAAACCTGATTTCTGAACATGTACTTGTTTCCACAAACAGACCCTTTAGTTGGAAGCAATAAAAAAGCAAGGGTTGAAATAAGAAACTCGACTAGAGACACACAGCGACTAAAAGACAGACAGAAAGACACAGCGCTAAAGTGCAAACAGTCTGAATTGAAGAAATACGTGGTGAAAAGTGACTTATTTAGGGGTTGATTTTGGGTAGACTTGATTTAAATCACTCCATGTAAAGATCTCTCCTTTCATCCAGCTGACCTTCTGAGCTGATAGTAGTAAAGTGTCTGCAGCCTTTGTTCTGCACATTCGCTCTTGCAGAAAGAAAAAAATTAGACACCCGTGTTACACGTTTACACGGCAGGGTAATCTGAGTTCTCTGGGAGAAATCTACTTTGGGAAATCAGGTTTCTCTAGTCCCCTACCCCGATTACGGTAACCAGGTTTCCCGTTTACGTGATACTTAAGAAATCAGCTTTCTCAAGAAAGAAAGAAAGAAAGCCCACTGTAACCTGGTTACTTGAGTGCATGTAAATGCACTGAATGTGGGAGAAGTGCTATGTGTTAGGCTGACAAGCCAACACTCGAACTTGAGGAACAGCTTCTACAGAGTATAAACACGCTTGCCTACAAACTAAACTGTAACTTAGTTTTTTTTTTTTTAAAGCACACTGAGACCTTTATCTAAATTAACAAGCCTACTCAAAATGTAGACATTTTTTGTCTACATTTATCCAGGTGCAAATGCCACCCAGGTGGGAATGTAGAGCAAATGGGCCTGCACAGCTAAAAGAACTCAAATAATACTGGTAAACACTTTAAAACTGCAAAATGTTATGCAAGCATACATTTGATAATAGCAATAGGTCTGTGTAATTAGGGGTTTCAAAATGAAGCCAACTTAACCCAGCAGTAGTTTCCAATGTGGAGTCCAGAGTGAGACTGTGATCAGTGGGCACACGATGAAATTAGAATGAAAGACAAACTTCTTATTTTTCTTATCACTGCTCACCCAGAAACTCTTTTTCCTAGTGAATAATGAAATTAACATTCAGTTAAAGCTTTTGTATTACACCACTGAGGACACAGTGCTATTTTTTATTCTTTCCCTGAATTATTCATCAAGAAAAATTATTAATTTGCTTTCCAGCGTAAGAGATTTGACACACGCAAGGCTGTGAATTGGACCACAAAACGGAGGCCTCCTTGGTTGTCATACCCAGTAGCGGGTCTCATAATGTAATCTCAGGCAGGCAGCAGCAGAAATGGACCTGTCACAGCTCTGATGAGCTAACCATAGGCATAGATAGAAGAGTTGAGTCAGGACGTTAAGCTTCAGCCTCTGATTCAGATTAAATCTACATCCTGCATGTGGTATATATTGAGATGTCAATCATGTAGTTCGCTGCTCCGTCTCAAACATTACCCCATTATTTTCCTACTTTCAAGACTGTTTATTACTCTGGGAATCCATATGTCACCAGCAGTCTGGGCTGTGTTGACTTATCTGTCAACTCAGTGCTTATGAATCAGATTTACAGTGGATATGTACCGAATCTGTTTATGTACCACAATAGAGACTACATTCATATGCTTCAAAAACATTCGAGCTATGGATGATGTGATAACGTCATGTGTTAAAGCTGTCTGCCTAACCAAAAGCACAATAGGAAGCTTCAAGGGAAAGTTGTTATGTATTTGACAGAATAAGTTGTGTCAGGCACTGTTTGGAAGTTTTCTAAACACTAAAACAAATTCAAAAGTTTGTTCTATGGTAGTTTAAGTGAGGACTGCATTCAGAGAACCTAAAATGACCAACATTTGCTGGACCACTTCATCATCCACATCTCACCTACAAGAAATAATTTTATGATGTGATTTTCTGTGTAATGACTTGCATTAATCTTAAACATGTTGGTATTAAACAACATTTTAAATTGCTGTTTATTGCTCTAATGAATGTCTAAAACAAATATGTTAATTAATCCAATAATTGGCAAGACATTTAATTTAAACACCTGAACCTTGCCTGAAGAGCCCTGATGAGCTGGTTCTCCTCGCTGCATTGAACTGCATCTAATAGAGGGTGCATCCTTAGACCTTACCAGCATCTGCCTCAGTGTATTACGGAGTTTGACATGTACAGGTATGCAAATGTTATTTCATTTGTAGTTCTCGTCTTCTCTGTTGCTGGACAGTTTGGGATACCCACATCCCAGATGAGTGGACTGACATTCATTGCAATTCATGCAAGAGTTGTGTTGGTACAGTAATTCTTAAAAATGTAACACAAACACGTTAGCTGTATTAAATGAAAAGAATGCCAATCTAACTAAAATCATGCATAAAACCCTAGCATTTAAAATTAACAATTAGATTGTTGAAAATCTCCCCATGCATTGGATGTTATTACGCCATTCAATTGTTACGAACAGGCTAACGAGCGGACCCAGAAGCAGAAAGACAACAAACAGAGTGGAATTTCCCAATAAGTTCATTGGCAAAAGACGTAACCAAAAATACAGAACAGACGTAATGCAATGTGAACAAAACAACAAAACCCTCAAAAGGAGGAAAACTAAGGAACTCTGCAAAAGGCAGGCAAAACTAGATACTCACTAGAAAAGAAACGCGCAGTAATCGCAATACTAACTGGAAATCAAAATCACAGCCAAAAGGCTGGAAAAGAACAAAGCAAAAAAGGAAATCAAAACGCAGCCGAAGCTGGAGCTAACAAAAACCACAGCAAACGCCGGGACTAACAAAAAAAAAACCAGGCAGCCGAAGCTGGAACTAACAAGAACAGAAAACGCAGCTCAATGCTGGAACAAACAGAATTAGTACAGCTACACTGACAAACTAACAGTACGCAAACTCACAAACTGTGGATGAAAAGCCAAAGGTCGGGGAAAAGGTAAATGGAGGAATCGGGATATGAACAGGTACGACGATTGACACTCTAGCAAATGACCGACAGACAGACACCAACTTAAATACAAGACACAGTAATGACAAACACAAGACACCTGCTAA
Organism: Anabas testudineus; assembly: GCF_900324465.2. Taxonomy (NCBI): domain Eukaryota; kingdom Metazoa; phylum Chordata; class Actinopteri; order Anabantiformes; family Anabantidae; genus Anabas; species Anabas testudineus. The sequence goes on from NC_046621.1 coordinate 18,378,309, forward strand.
AAAACACACACCTGCTGCCAGTCAGACCAGCCGAGACATGTCCCCAGATGTGATGGGAAACCTAAAACAGGAAAAACAAAAGTACAGAGACGTCTGGGGACACTGCCTCAGCTGGCCAGAGGAGGGAAATGTAACATCAATAACTCAGTGATCCAATGACAGGCTCAGCAGGTCATTTTCATAAGTATCATGCACCACTATGTCACCTGGTTTTGTCACAAAAAGAACACGCTTATTCAAGATTCAAGAAAAATGGGTGGGTATAGTTACAAAAAGTAAGAAAAGCAACAATGACATAACATGAACTCATGCCTCTTGCTTCAAAGTTTAGGGGTTTCTCTATACAAAATACTTTTTATGGCTCTGCCTCCTTCACAGTTGGTACACCTGGGCTTTTGGATTAAATGATAAACTAATTAGTTTTTGGACCCAAAGGTCAACAATCAAGGTCACAGTAATCTGTAATCTACAGTACACTGCACTCTTTATTTGCAGATGAGTCTCACTTCTACTCCAGTGTAGGCTTTTTATACTTAACACTGCACAACTCAAACCTATTATAGCACTTCCTTAGGAGATAGTTCAAGGGTGTCCCTTTATTGATCTGAATCAGCCTCTCCACATTTATATCTCTAAGATACAGCAAATATTTGCCTTGAGCTTGAACACTTCAGGCTGGCTCTGAATAGCAAAGGGTAAAACCCAATTGAAAACATCAAATCCTCCCACAAGTACCACTGGGTTTACAGACACTAGTGTGAAAAGAGATTACATTGAAAAACTAGTCTTTGGAATTTAATATTATCTCAAGGCATGACCTGACCCACTGTCCTTGTACGGTCATGAACTGGTTCTACCCAGCTTATTTTTTGGGGCAGTGTGACGATAATGTGTAAAATATTTGTTCATGCTACTGGGAACAAGAAATGTTGGGAAATGGGAGCCTGCTTACAAACAACTGAGCGAATAAGTCACGAGTCATAAGAAACTGCATACTCCAGCTTTAATTTACATATTTCAAGTAAGGAAACATTAATTTCCTGCTTAGGTGTACAGACCTGGACAAAGCATCCTGACATTGATGCGGTGATAGAATTTAATCATAATCCCATTCTGCCCCGACTCCCTGATTCAAAATATGGTTATTTCCCCACATATGAGTTTTGCAATAATCCAGTAATTGGAGTGTTGTGTTCAGGACAAACCAAGGATATCAGCACAGTGTAGTGTTTTAAATCCAACACTTAGTCAGGTCTGCGGTCTAATTTAAATGAAGTAACAAAGGTACCTCAGCATAAGGTGAATGCTGAATCTTAATTAAATCTCCAGCCCCAGCTGCTCTTTAATTCATCTTAATATAAGAGGATAACATAGTGTAATAAAGTCAGGGCCAAATTAATCATAGCATAAGGCTGTCTTTGAAGCTGTTGTTGTTACCCTGGATACTTAAAGCCATGACTTTTTATGACCTGGTCATTTCGCCTCCTGCTTAGAAATCTGCAAATAAGCAGGAGGCCAAGGACGGCAACAAACATTTTTTTTTTTATTCTGCCTTTATTGAACTTCATTTAAGCGTTTATAGACCAACCTTAAGAAATGTAATTATGACCGTATTAGGCTCAATCTAACACATACACACTCAGGAAGTCTTAGGGGTCCAGGTAGGTTTTATTGTAAGCATGTTAATTTAGTACTTGTTTAAAAGGTTACGCCACATCACTTAAACATATCTCCTACTGTATGCTAATAGAAGATCTGTGTTTGATTAAGTACGTTGATTTTGATTATAGAAGGATGTGGGTTGTTTAAATATTAATACAGCTATTATGTGTGAAGTTACTGATTTTTGTCTATTAACCCAAACTACAGTCTTTCCCTGACTTTAACCCAGTGTTGTGAAAGCCTGAACCCAACCATAATACATGTTAAAAAAGGTGGAGTCAGATATCTGGATGTTGTAGTTCAAGATCAGATATTTTTGCAGAAAAGAAAACAGGATGTTGTAGGCAGGATATTTCGGAGGACAGTTTCAACGCATTTGTGCAAAAACGTATTAATGATTGCAGTTTAGTTGTATAGCATCATATTTTTTATGAACAGGTGTACAGAAATGGATAACTTGTACGTCGTACAAAATTGTCTTGTATTTTCTGTATTCAGGAAAGCCCTACACATAAAAACCGACCATGCATTCCTACTCAATGTTGATATCCATTTATTTAAAAAAACATTGTCTAGTCACAGTTCTTCACGGGGTGACATGTTTAAGCAGTTTTACATTTAAAAAATGTTGGCCCAAATGTTCCGAACCACCACAACCTCTTACAGCAGTCTGAAGTAAGTAAGTAATCTCCAAACGTCTCTTTTCCAGGACAAATATCTCAACATTTGAACGATATATTTTCAATGTTTTTTGGAATGAAAAAATGTGTCAAGCAATAGAGCTGTGTTTTTCGTTGGCAAGGTGGATTTACACTATCTCTGAATGACACTTAGTGGTGTCCCTCAGCTCCTGACTGAGAAAAGCAGACGCTACACTGTTACTTTACTATAAAACTACAAAAGCAGATAAAAAATATCCAATTTGATTGTGTGTTTAAACCCATACAAGTCTCTTTCATTCAGCAAAAACAATTATATTGCAGGGAAACCCCTGAATGTGACAGTATTACCCGTAGCCCACCCAAAGCTGAGGCCATCAAGCTGAGAATGGCAGGTCTTCAGCATAGATAAATAAAATAAGTTGCAGACTGATGCTCATCATGTATGAGTAGAGGCAATTCATTGTTAGTTTTGGTGTCAGTCTGAATATTGTTGAAAGGAAATTACCTATCATGTAATCTATTATAGTGTAATAACACAATAAAATATATAGTCTCAAATGAAACCATGTTGTGATGTCGTACATGTTGACTACCAGTGCTGCTAATTTTAGTTAACTGTTTTCTGGATCTTTAATACAGGCTGTGATGCCTGGCTGTAGTGTATTTTGCACAAACGTCAACTATGTAATCTAAAACATATTTCCTAAAATCGATTTGACTCTCAGATAGTAGACTGAATTGACTCTCTTAATGTAAAGGTAATTGCTTAATTATATTCAATTAGACTCAAGTATAATAATTGCAGTGAAAGTAATCCTTGATGTCCCAACCTGCTAGAGAGATGTCAGAGTATGGTTATATTTAGAATGTAAATGCTTTAAAGGTTTCTCTGAAGAGGAGTCAGTATGGTAGCAAGAAGCTATGAATTCAATCCTGACACACCAACAAAGCTTTCACATATAAACTTGTCTGCAGAACCAAGTGCAGGCATTTTTGGGATTGCTTTTTCACACTTGCAGCACACAACAGGGGATTATCTGTGTCAGATGTGATTTTGGCAAGTGGTGATCACTGAGTTGATTGTACCAGGGAGCTGGTAGGGTAATGTCTATTTAATGTCCAGGCCAACTGACTCGAACATTTGTGTTCTCACGTACAACCACTTGATGTACAACTAAATTTATGTCCTTAGAACCTAAAAATATAAAGCTTAAAACCTACAACTCCATCCAATGAAATTGTTTTAGATGTCTTGTTGTTGTTTGTTTGTTTTATACACATTATCTTAAAAATCTCCTTCATGTGTTTGGGATTACTGGAAACATTGGCAGAGCCATAGTGTAGTTTAAGATCCAGTTCTGCTTGACATAAGAATGTTTTATGCAAGTTAGAAACAGCTAGATGATGTCTTTTCTGATCAGATAACATTATTACAGCCTGCTGCACTGACCTCCACTGGGTCACAGTCTATTAGGTAAGTATTGCTGGTTTGGGGATTTACACCATCATACATTCCTGCAACATTTGGTAGCACATTCTATAAGAAATGTTAGAAAAGCCTTTCTACACTCAAGAGATGGCCTGTTTTATTAATGTCAGCTAGAGGTGAGCTTTCTAAATATAGACTGTCTAGTAAAGGTGATATGTGTGACAGGCTGGGGAATGAGCTGTCTGTTAGGGAACCACTTTCCCTAATTTGGCACTGAATATTATAATTCCATTGTGAATGATGAGTCTAGTTACTGATCATCAAAATCCCCTATCAATATTAACCCCAGCTGAATGGGGCAGTAGATGATCTCTTGATGGTAAAGGTTGAGTCCAAAGTAGTGTTCTTCAACTGATCCCTGAACTGCAGATCAGGTTCACTGTGTCTACATGTAACTTTTACAATTCAGCAACAGAGAAAATACATCTTGTAGCCCTTCTTTAATTTTTCATCACCTTTGAACTTTTTTCTCAGTAATGGAACAATCACTAGGACAGATTTGATCACATCATCACCTTATCTCAGTGTTAGATATATTTGACAGCATATCTTTTGTAGTGTGCACATTTCATGCGTCCTTGTGTGCCCCTGACAATAACATTACAGGAAATATCTTATCAGTGCAGAACAATGATGCCGACGCCCCCTTCCCAATCCAATGGCATGCTAGGTGCAGCTGGCTCTTTAACATCCTGATGGTTAAACTCTATGTCGTATGTTCGTGGAAGTGAATGGGTCACTTCTGTCACAAAGAATGAAATCTGAACACAAGCAGCAGTCTGCTGGACACCTTGGAGACACGTGTATATGGACAGGTGTGAACAGTGATGTGTTTAGGCCGTCTACTGTGATCAGAACATCCAAGATGATTTTAAAACCAAGTGAGGTGGAGGAACTAACAACAAAACAATAAGATCTAATAAACAGAATTCTGTAACACCTTTTCTGGCTGAACATTTCCAAATGAGATGTAGAATTCAAATTGCAGACAGATGACAAATGCTGTAAACTCGACTTCTCCAGGAGTCATCAAACCCAGGTTATAATTCCAAGTGGAAGAGAGTAATACATTATTTGCAACCACCTTTCTAACTAAGCTCATTGTTCCAAATATCCAACCAACCACAAGGGGTGGTTCTTTAATAGAACAAATAAAAAAAAAACATTACCCATATAAAAAGTAGTTATATGTGTTAGGTCTGCCCCCTGATAGCTGTTGATAGCTACTCCCCCAAAGCTGGCAGTTAAATCCCTGCACTTCTATTTTTTTAGAAGGAGCAACTGTCACTAGGCAGGATTCAGTTGACATAATTGATCTTTATTCTAATTTCAGCAAACGGAACAGTCACAGATCAAAACTACCACACATGCATAGATTTAACTAAAAGTATTTACCAACCTCTGGGATCTCCTGCAACAGTGCACCAGATCTGATCAGCCCAGTCTCCTAAATGACATTTCTATACAACTTAATTGCAATCAGAAATACATTTTGTGGAGAATGTAATTGCATTTCATTCTGTTGACATCTTCCATAAACATATAGATCAAATTTTCACAATATGTTAACATTTCTATGAAATGTACACAGCCAATGTATTTTTGTCCACTAAAATATCCCATTTCTTTTTGTGACTCCAGTGTTATTACACTTTTTATGGTTGGATTCAGGCACTGACGGGCACTGGTTTAAGGTCAGAGAAAGATTGTGAACTGGCTTAACTGAGACAATTTCAGCAGTCATTTTACACACAATGTCTGTATTCAAATTTAAAATTTGGGCTTCCTATAGAAAGAAACCTGACGCTTAACTTGATGTGGAAGTAGGGAAGGTGTTGTGTGTTTCAGTTAATCTGACATGAGATTGGGCCAAGAGGACTTAACTGCAGTTCTCCACAGCACTGATGTATGGCTTCATCCATACATAGAGTTGGAGTTTGTATTTCAGCAATTTTTACAAAATACAATTACATTGGTCCGTGAAACAAATAAAAAATCATTTTGTATTTCACCACCACATAATGTGTATAATTAAGACAGAGGTTATAGAAATGTGCTATAAAACAATATCTGGGTTACACAAAAATAACAGAGCAGAATAAAGATATAAATGGTATTAAACATCTTAAGAAGCTGAAAATATACAGCACAATTGCTGCAAGAAAGATTTTTTTTTCTTCAGTTGATAGTTATACCTGCCTGTGGTGTGGCTGGTTAATTCCTTTTTACATGATGGTGAGGTGATGGAGGCTTTTTGCTCACTCGTTGAATTTAACTCAAGTCTGAGTTGACGTTCTTATTAATACAAAACAGTTTTCACATCGCACTTCCAGGGATTTCCCTGCTTCAATACAATTTTTCTGATGCATTTAGTCATTTTACTCTTAATCTAGATGTAGTTTAACCTTCTTAATGTCTTTATGGAATCAGTGACAACCCAAGAAGAATAGATTAAGGGAAAATAACCTATGATATATTTAATATATGCACATGAACTTTCCTTTTACGTGCCCCTCACAGTTGCATACACATACTGACATAAAAGAGAACCATCTATGGTACATTCCCTTGTACTTGTAAGATGTCATGGTGTGGTAAATCATTTTCTTTCACAGGGCAAGGCACTGAATAGTGAGAGGCATGAGGATCACTTTAACTGACTCATAGGCATAAAAATAATCACCCACTCTTGCCTGTCACCATGGCCACCTTAAAGCACATGAGTTATTACAGATTCAGCCTGGACAGTGCTCTTGAAATGGACAATAAGACTGCAGTTATTACATTGGTTACTTATTATAGAATTAATAATTATCAATCAGTTGATTTCATAACACACACATCGGCAGGTGCAGTACTGTAAAGCAGAAGCAGTGAAACGAGAGAGCGGGACCAACAGTCTCTCACATTAGCTCTAGCATGGTGTGAGCAGACACCACTTTAAAGTTGACTGGATTAATTCAGTAATGCAAGCTTTAACATCATTTGTGCTGGCAGATGAAATGAAAACACTTTACATTAGTCCATGAAATAATAAGGCAATAATGGAGTAATAATTTAGGAGCAGAAGGATAATACTGGTCCTGTTGGAGGTTTCTTCTGTCAAGTTTTCCACCTCACTGTTTTCTAGTGCTGCTCAATTGATTTCTGAAAATATTCGAATTATTTCTATATGTACAGTGCATTCAATTGATTGGACATGATATGAAAAGGCATACACCTGTCTATATAAATTGTCACAGTTAACAGTGCATGTCAGAGCACAAACCAAACCACAAAGTCCAAGGCATTGTTTTTGTAAAACCTCTGAGACAGGATGTATTGAGGCACAGATCTGGGGAAAAGGTACAAGATAGTTTCTGCAGTATTGAAGTTCTGTCAGTGGCCCCCATCATACGTAAATGGAAGACATTTGGAATCACCAGTACTCTTCTTAGAGTAGGCCATCTGCCAAACTGAGCGATCAAGAGAGAAGGGCCTTGGTCATGCAGGTGACCAAGAAGCCGATGGTTACTCTGGAAGAGCTCTAGTGTGTCTCTGTAGAGGAGAACATTCCAACCATCAAGAAGAACAACCATCTCTGCAGCACTCCACCATTCAGGCCTGTGTGGTAGAGTGGCCAGACAGAAACCAATCCTCAGTAAAGAGCTCATGAAAGCCTGCCTAGAGTTTGCTAAAATACACACCTGGAAGACTCTCAGAGCATGAGAAACAAAATTCTCTGGTCTGATAAAACAAAGATTAAATTTGGCCTGAAAGCCACAAAAGTGTCATGTCTGAGGGAAACCAGGCGCCACCGAGACTAGTCAGGATCGAGGGAAAGACATCCTTAATGAAAACCTATTCGATAGTGCTCCAGACCTCAGACTGGGACAACGATTTATCTTTCAACAAGATAGACCCTAAGCACACAGCAAAGATAACAGAGGAGTGGCTTCGGGACAACTCTGTGAAATCATCATCATAATTTGCAAATAGGTGTTTATTTGCACAATGAAAAAGAACTGGTAGAGCAGCTGCCAATATGGTGTTATTTCAAAAGATTCCTGCTGCCACAGGGACGCCATCTGAAAAGAAACACTGCTAACTGCCATAAGGGGGCAATTGCAACAGATGCCTGCTGCCAAAGGAAGCACTATTTGAAAAGATACTCCTTTAGGTTATATGGAAGGGTGAGGATAAATGATTGGCATTTAGGTTGGATGGCTTGTTGTCTTTAAGGCCAGTGTTCACTCATTTTATTAAATGAGTCATATTTTCAGGCTAAATATAGCCTATTGGACCTGGATGTCTACAGAGGGTGTCTGTAAGTTTTCTTCCTGTAAGACTGTGCAGATCACCTACAGTACACTGACCTGCCTGAAAATGTGTGCTTCAAGCCCTCTGTCAGAGCCAGCTGTTTTTAGGGTGTGTCGCTTAGTATGCAAATAAGATGTGGTCCCCACGCCACAACGAGGTAGAGCCGAGGCTGACGTAGCGGAGGTCTGGCTACAGCGTCCGTCTTGTTGCCCTGGTAACAGGGATATGGCTCAAATATAATGGACTCAGTTTGACTTAGTGAGAGTGGCTGGTTCAGCTGGAATCAGATCCATAGAAGCACAGTGGTTTCATGGAGACACTTTTCAGCCATGCACACGTACAAACCTTTTCATCAAGACCTTCTAACAGTAAATCTAACCATGTTTAGTGTAATATGTGGCTGGCACTAGCAGGCAAATTCTATATTATATATATATGTATATTTTTATATGATAATATTTATATATTATAATTCTGGTAACTATTTTGGTCGGTAACTATAGAAGCATAACTAACTAGTATAACTAGGTAATGTTAGCTCAGGTCTAAGTTGGTTACATATTAAACCTAACTTAGACCTGAAATCTGTAAATAATGTTTGCATAGACGTTTTAGAGAACAGGCCATTTAAGAACATTTAGTAAACAAGTTTCTGAAGTTATGACCGTACTTTGAGACATACAATGTGGCTAACACTATCAGGCTTATTCTGTTACTTTCTCTGCTCTGTGTTGTCTGTATTTTGGTTTGTAATGACACAATTACAGTATAAGTAGTGTAACACAATGTTAGCTCAGCCTTTAGAAGTTTACTTATGTTTCACTTGGAATATTTGTCAATTATGATTTAGAACTTAATTCAGCTTGGTTTCTGTGACATAGACCTACTCTGTACTGTATGCTGCCTTTATATTGAGATGCTGCTACAGTAATAATAAAACACACAGTTACACATGGCCTGTTTGAAATTGTCACACAGCGTGTGTTTGGTTTAGTTTCATATGTCTGATATTTGCTCATATTTTATAAAAATAGTGTATGTTTTATATTTTGCTAACATAATTTCCTGGCTGCATTTGTAACATGACACCTCATCTAATTCACACTAGCTCACATGAGGCAGCAGAACCAATTCAGACTGGACTGTTTGCTGACTATGGGCATTTACAGCTAAGAGGAACACAGCAGTAAGTGTGATTTGCTTTATCATATCACATATTTTTCATGCTTACAGGAAACAGTTTTTATGATAATTAAAACATAACATGGCATGTCAGGCTGGTTTAAATTTCTTTGCATAATATAAAATTAATGGTGTAAAACTACCACCAGAAATTTATACAATAATATTTTTTGAACACGTTTGAGCTTTGTTGAGCTCAGGTGAGTCCTGAGTCCTCAGGCGCTAGTGCCTCCCTGGATGTAGAAAATAAGCTGTTATTCCAGCTGGTGAAGTTTTTGGATTCTAAGCAAGCAAGATCGCCCCACTAGACTAGGACACTAGGATGGAGATTACCTTGTACTCATCTTGTTGCTCGTGCTGTGCACAGGTTGGGTTGGTTTTATTTTATTTAATTCGTTCTGAATGTGTCACAAAGTCCAATAGCTACAGTAAACAACACATGTAAATTACAAATGTGTTGTTGATGAAAAATAAAGGAATATAAAACTTAAAGAATTGCAGCTCAGTCCTCATTGGTTTGGCTCAGCATTCCATCTTCCTGGTCTTTGAAGACCTGGTCTTTTGCTTGTGGTCAGTGAACACTGCCATTGCAAGAGAAGTGGGTCATACAATGTATAGTAAAGATAAACCAATTTAAATTGGTATTAACAGCAGACCAAAGACAAGATATTTTATCTTAAGATAAAAGTAATAACACTTTAAGTACCACCAACCATGAACATGTTCATCCTCCTTCAGGATCCTTTTGTTTGTCAGCATCTTCTGCAACATGACAAACTAATAAGAAGACAAAAGTGTTTGTGCCAACTGTAAAACACTATTCATTGGATGCACAGCTATAAATGTCATATGTACACTGCTGTACTGCTGCTGAACTCCGTTATAGAAAAAGGTGTGTCTGTTCAGCCTGCCCTCATAAAATAAACATCTGTCAGCATTCAGCAACACAGTGTAACAACAGCATGAGCTGAATACTCAATCCTAAATAACAGAACGTAAGAAGCTTCACAAAGGGAGGAAATATTGTGGGACTGCTGAATCAGAATTAGAGTGCTTTCATTTAGGGTGAAACACATAATTATTGAAAACTGGAGCAGCTGTCATATATTAGGCTACAGACCCTAGTCTACATAGACAAGGAGGAGAATACTGAATGGACCATTCTGGGAGAGGATCGGACTAAACGGGAAAATTGGTAATTCTAACTCGTAATGTATTGAAATGTCTGGCATTACAGGGGACCTTTAATTCATTAAAGTGTCTTTAACTCATATATACGTTCACTTTCTCTATACTATTCTCTTTACTTCGATGTATCACTATTTTTAATCAAGTAAAGGAAGGGAACTGGATGCATAATCACTATTCAGTATCAGTCTACAGTGTCTGGATACTGTACCAGTTTTTCAAGAGAAAAAGCTTTAACAGTATGTTGGGCTTAATGAATGCCTGTGGGTTGTAAAAGCTAAATAGAAACCATGGAAATCTCTGAAGAGGAGAGGGCTTAGTTTGAAGGCTGTGACATGCTGTTGTCAGTCTAAAATCTTCCCAGCGGCTTCAGTCCACATGAGCTGTCATCTCTTATAATCAGCTTGTTAATTAAGCTGATGTTTTAAAGGAGCCGTACTGATATTCAAATGTCTTTCCAGACAACGCTAGCTTTTGACAAGATTTAGCCTAAAATATCCCGGTGATCTGTCACCATGAACAGTCTGACCATTGGTTCTGCTGGTTCATTTAGAGGCTCACGGAGCCTTCCCAAAACAGTTGGACAGAAGCGCCAGGTTATCATTAGTAGACTAAATTAATAAGGGTGTTGGCTGTGCCTTATTCAAATGTCAAATTTCACTCTAAATGTCAGTACACACTTTGAATTATAGTGTAATGTTTGCAGTGTATTAGTGTGTTTTTATTATATTTGATTTAATTGAACATCATTCTATAATTTACATCAAAGTTTAAAATCTTGACTAGAAATGATAACACCATGCTGATACCCTCAGTAAAGCCAGTAAGACCAGACAAAAGAAAAGCTTGCAGGGTTAGAGAACTTGGACCAGAGTTTAACGAGCAACCAGCTGCTGCTAACCTGCTGTTCTCTCCTTTGAGGGAACATTTGTTTTCTAATTATCAAGTGGAGCGGCTGAAGATACCCAGGAGGACACTGAGGAAATGGGTCTTTAATATCTGCTGATAGCAAAAACAGAATCCTGGGCCTCTATCCCTCCCTCCCTCCCTCTGTCTCTTTGTTCATACAGCACAGTAAAGTTCTGGCTGTTTACAGACGGTGTTTTAATTGCTTTACACACAAATATTTGTTGAAGGTAGAAACAGAAATAGGTCTGTCTGAAGTTTGATTAGAGGTGTCGGGTGGTAATTATTTGTATTGATTGGTATTTGACTTCTATGTACATGATAAATGTTGCTCTCAGGAGGTACAGTAACAAGAAGGAGGATAAGGGAAAGCAATCACTGTTTTTTTTTTTTTATGTTGCACTGGGGAACTGGCTTTATTTAAGTTCTAAGAGGACTTCCACAGTAATCTGCATTAATGCACTGATGTATAATTCTGTGCTCTACATTTTAGTTCCAGTCTTTGTATTAGAGGGGAAACTTAGCTCCTCTTTATATTAAATCATCTTCTGTTTCTTTACATCCATGAAGCAAAGAAGTGTTTTGATATTGGAAATGTGTTGTTCCTTACAGCTTTAAGAGTGTAATTCCCACAGATAAGCTCCAAAAAAAAAGCAACATTTAACGTAGTCAGGTAAATTCAAGCAATTTACAAGGTATGTTAAGCATAAGGAGGTCCCAACTAAGAATCACTAATGGAGGTAGGCCTCAGCTGGCATTTGAACCTTAGTTTCCCACACATAGGGCAGCAATCTTACTACTACAGTAGCCAGCTGCTCAGGAGAGACCTGTCAGGAGATTTTGGTCTCATGATGGAAGTATAAGTATTATTAAGTCAACATGCTTAAAGTACTTAAGTGAATTTTGGTGGCATCTTGTGATTATGTTTTTAATTGTAACTTTACTTTAGAATACAATGATATGCTGCTTGATACTGGATATTGGCCACATGTTCTTTACATTAAAGACTGTATATAGAAACATTCAGTACAGTATTTGAGCAGTGACATCATTTTGTCTTTGTGCACCACTACAATTGATTGGAAATTAAATGATCAAAAATTGACTACTGTAAAATGTTGACTCTTAGCTTTATTTTAAGGGTTTGATCAAAAATATTGTGTACAGATATTTTTACTCATTGACTTTTAAATGAAGATCCCTTTCTGTTGTTGCATTATCACATTAATTTGCAACTCAGTCATCAAAGGTAAATTTGTATTAGGTGGACACGCAGCTCTAGCTCTCTTTTGAGAGACTAACAGCTTTTACGAAGCTACTCTTCTCTAAAGCAGGCAGACTATACTAATAGATTGGCTTTTCAAAGGCAACTTCAAAGCGATGGGGGATTCTCACCAAGAGTCATGTGTGATTGCCTTTAATTCAAAAAATGGAAAAGCTCCAGCTTCAAAGAGCAGTCATCATCTCAATGCTTCGATGCCATCAAGCTGAGATAGCTCATAGTCATTGGATGAGATTAGGATGTTGGTGTTTCCCAGTGCAGAGAGGCTGTAAATTGGTTATGGTAAAAGGTTATGAAGACGAATACAATACAACGAGCAGGGACAGACACTATGATGTTATGAGTTTTGTCCATATTACAGTAGGGCTTGTATTGTCACCAGACCAGCTTTAACTCACCCTGGCGCTGGCTACAAGTCTCTGGACTTATGCTGGAGCAGTAGAACCAAAGTAGTTCCAAAAATATGATTCACTCATTTGGTTTTTTAATGATGGTGGTGGAGGTCTAACAGATTTGGTGACTGCAAAGGCCAAAGCATGTGATTCGCTTAATTTTAATACTCATTAAACCATTCAGTGACTCCTCATGCCCAGTGGATCAGGGCACTGTCATACTGGTAGAAATCACTTCCAAAAGGATAGAAATGTTTTATCAAAAGGAAAAAGGTGATCATTCAAAACTACTTTGTATTGATTTGCCGTGACATCTTTGTCTAAGGGGAAAAGTGGACACACACCAAGCCAACAAAATGCCTCCCGCAGCACAACAGAGCCACTCTCTCACTGTATGGGTCAAACATTGAGGCCTGTTTTCCACACATTCGATAATCCACTTGTTAGCAATATGATGAAAAATTAGTCTTTCTATTTTACAAGTCTCTGTAAACCAGTGTCTTTAATTTTTTCACTGTAATTTTTTTGTAGAATTCTCAAATGTGCACTGATTATTTGTAATAATTTGTTCAAGAACTCAAAATTTTTATAAGATACTTTTCAACATAACTGTGAATGTCCCGACATTGACATTCTCAGTCATCTGAGGAACAGTTACTCTTCTGCTTTTCCTGAAACAACGCACTGATGCATGAGCATCACAGCTTGTCGAGGTCAACTTAATCATAACTATTTTGGTCACAGATTCTGTTTCCAGTAGCAACATGTGGAGGATGAGATGCTGGTGGAGAAATGCTATGTGCTGCTATTCAGCAGAAAAGAATTAATGGATAAAGTTTGAGTTGGAGTAAGACTGGGGTCTGGTTAATCATAATAATGCATGATTGTGCATGACAGTGAATGATAGTGTGAATGTCATCAAATAACTGACCATGTTTTTCTGCTGCCTTCTTTCAACTAGTTGAATGTACCAGTCATCATTATATCATGCAATCAGCACAATGTATAATGACTCTGCTTGAGTTCAAATCATGTCATAAACGCTGTGTAGCCTCTAACAACCATACTAGTCTCACAATAAACATCACCAAAATTCAACACCCCTTCTCCCCTAACACCCAACACCACCTCTGTGCTTTCACATTGGCAGTGGGGTGAACGTGCTTTTGCATCTGACACCACCTCTTGAAGGTGTGTTCATGCAGACCGCCCATCCTGCCTTGGTACATTTTATACAGCACAGACAACAACCTGGAAGACACAATGTAAACGTGGTTATTGGGTGAGAGGCAGGGTACAACCTGGACAGGTCACCAGTCTATCACATAGCCAGCATACAGTAGAGAGACAAGCACTCACACCTATGGGCAATTTAGAGCAACCACTTAACCCTAACCTAACATGCATGTCTTTGGACATGGACATGGACATAAAGACACCCAGCTGACCCGTGGATTCGAACCCAGGTCTTTCCTGCTGTGAGGCGACAGTGCTAAGCACTGCACCACCATGCCACCCAGATATTGAATTATGCATAAAATCCATAAAAAACTACATTAAACAACAAAATAGTATATTGCTTATCATTGTCACTTGTAAATTGGGAGAGCCCCAGGCTACCATATCGGCTACTGCTATGCTGTTATGGGAATCCAAATAAACAAACAAACATATGGCAATAATTAGTTGAAGGTATGATGCCTCATGCTGCACTTGGAATCCTTTGTGAGTTTCATCTCAAAGCAAACAGAGTTATGTCAGGGTGAGGTGTCAGAGAAATCTCCAACGGCTCTAATCATATGTGCAGCCAGATACAGTGTAGAATATACACTGGAGGACCCTGGGGATGAATGATTAATAGCAACAGCCCACTGTTCCTGCAGCTACAGCTTGGGATTGGAGTTCCTCTATTATCTACTACTGTCTCATTGGGTGTTCGAATAAAGCTGACATCCACTATATATCACGTGTCATGCTCATTGACACTTATCAAAAAAACCCCGACATATGTAATGCACACACCTTTCTCCACAGTTGTTGTGGTTCCTGCTTAGTGTTAGCTCATGAAGATACTAATAGCATATCTGGCTGGTGATTCTTTCTGCCATCTGTATGCATGGTCTCAGTGTGGCATTTGGCTGAGAGATATGCTTGTGCAGCATGACATTATGACAGCCTTGACATTTTAGATCTTAATGTTGTGCATGCTGTTTTGCATCACAATATGTCTCTCTAAAATCATGAATCTTATTTCCTCTACCTTTATTCTTAAATACCAACATTTGACCCTAGCTTTCAGTACAAATAACGAGAATTTAATGGCTCATTCTACAAGCAATTTTGTCTGATGCTAACAGCTATGTCCTCATTTATTTTGTTTTCTGGTGTTTCAAAACACAGTAAAGAATGTTATTTGGAAGCTATATATTGTCTATGTGCTGATGCAAGTTATACAAAGTAATGAAACCTTAGGAAAATTACACTCCCCTTTAAAAGTACCGGAAAAATGACGCCCTTCCTTTACTTTTACTGTGAATGGAAAACATTTGGGTTTGACATCAAGAGAGTTTGAAGATCAACAGCAAAGATAAAGGTACTCGCCTCACTTTTCCAATACTTTCCGAGGGGACTGTATATAGGTATGGGCAAAGTGGATCAGGAAGGAATGCATGCACACAGAACTAAATAGAGCCTTCTCCACTGGTGTCAGTAGGACCACCCCTGACCTTGTTGGTGCCTTAGATAAGTTTTAGTGTTGCTAGACTAACCAATGTTGTTGTAGATTACCTGTTTGCTGTGCAGAAAAGGTATTTAGGCTAACAGGCCCAATGTAGATAACACTTAAACTATCAATTTAAGTTAATGTCAGTAGTTATCAGTAGTGCATTGTCGCTCTCTCATGCACACATGTAACTATTCTGCTAACTTCCGGACACAGATATAAGGTAAAGAAAAAGAGCGGCATTATACATGTGTTACAGCATGTTAATCATTGACCACACCAATGATGTAACAGAAATAAAGGGTTCTAGGCATAGAGCCATGTAGATGTCAGTAGCCGGAGGCAGTAATTATTGGAAAAATAATAACTGATAAAGGTATTGTACTGCACCTCCATCATTCTAACAAAGAAACATAAAACAGCATTTTGCTCCCTCTTTGCTCACCTATGTTACCTATGTCATGGGTTGGCCCTGGTAGTCTGTGGTGAAGGACCAGAGACTAATTCTACTCTAGAAAATGATTCACAGCCTTATTAGAGCCATTGACTTCTTCAGGTTTTACCCAGTTTTTGTTCTGTTTTCATCATTATATTATTTCTGGTATATTATCTAAGCTAATTCAGCCATAATAATAATAATAATAGTTATTTTACATAACAAAGACAGAACCTTAAAAAATCATACAGAGAGAATCAACAATCCCCCTTAAACAAGCACAAGGAATCAGTGGAGAGGAAAAACTCCCTTTAACAGAAGAAACCTCCAGCAGATTCTGGCTCATCTACCTTGACTAGTTGGGGTGAGTGGACAGTAGAGAAAGAAAAGGGTAGCAGACAATAAAAAACAACAGACAGGACATGATCAAGGAGAATGTCAGCAGCTTCCTAATGCAGCCAGCTTGTAGGAACTGGAACATTCAACCTCTGCCCATGTTAAGGACCTGGAAGAAGGATAGGAGGTACAAGGGAGAGAAAGTGTGTTTGTTCTTTCTTTCTCATGTGTTTGAGAAAGAAAGAACAAAGGATTGGATGAATGCAATTACTTTGAGAAATTAATGCTATGAACTTGTCGGCAGGACTTTATAGGCTACGCTGAAATACTAAATGAAATGGTTTATTCATTTACAGAAACTGAAACCCACTTAAGTAGTAAGTACAGGTAACATACAAATCCATGCCACTAAATGAAAGTTAGGTCGTATAAGTGCTTTTAATGTTTAAATTTAAAAACCTCTACAGAGTACTACTACTACTACTAGTGTAGATGCAGTCATTTAAAATGTGAAGAAGTTGATCTGATCATGCTAACAAAAGTCTCTTTTTACCTAGTCTATCTAGCCAATGTTCGTCATCCTTTTAGCTTTATTTTGGTCTCCAGTCTTTTTATGGAAGTGGAGAGTTGCTACAAGTGACCTCTTACACATTACACAGTCATTTGATCCATTGCTAATTTAAAAACATTGATTAGTTCAGGCTTAATGGCTACCAGTGGCTCTAAACTAATTGCAAAGTGACAGAGGAATCAATGATATAGCATAGATACCAAAGTGCGTTGCTCTTCATTTGTTTCTTTCTTATTGCTATTGTCCAGTGGCTGTGCTTACCCAAATGTATTAGTCACTGGTAAGGACTGCATTGAGAACATATCTTCTGGGTCCCTTATCCCTACGTGTTGATACTGTAACCATTTACTGGAATAGTGCCACCGTGACAGTAGGCGCACACATTGTGGCGTCTACCAGATCTTTGTATGCATGAAAACTACATTAGTGTCATTGTGTGTAGATAATTTACCACAAACTGATGGTATATCCTGAGTATGTTTCCTTTGCTATCTCCAAAACACACAGGACACACTGCATCAAAGAACTGTGAAGAGAAACTTGAAGTTCTGTGCCCCCCATCCTTTTCCCCAAACCCTGTAAACATGGTGATGATGAAACTGATCACTGCAACAGCCTTCCCACCTCCCCTACACAATCACCACCACCACCTGGAACAATAAGCTTTCGGTCAACTTGGGAGTGAGGTAATCAGTGAATCAAATCAAGCTTGGCCCAGTCTGCCTCCAACAACATCACAGCAGATTTATTACATGTCCATCATGGGAGGTTGGGGAGGAGGTGATGGCTGAGTTCAGACAGGGGCAGCAGGGCTAGAAAGGGCTCGATGGAGCTATTAGCTGCTAGAGTGGAGTGATCAGCCTGTGATGAGCTATCGGACAGGCACAGGATTGGGGTAGTGGGAGATTCTGCAGAGGTTCATTATGGCTTGTGTTGTGCTGCATTTACTGTAGCATTCCCACCCAGGCGAACTCCCTGGGCAGAACAGGTCCTTATCTGCCTCAGTCTAATCTAACTCGCTTCAGCACTGGAAGCTTTTCAGAAGCGTAAAGTCTAGAAATAGTAGCCTGATTGCTTGACAGGACTGACATGGCTAGGTCAGACTGAACTTAACTAACTTTTTCATGCAAAAGGGTGTAAAATCATGTTCTGTGTCAGGTGATTCAATTTAAAGTTATATTCACATTTATTTTTACCAGAAACATTTCAAAACTCATAACGTGCAAACTTAACTAAACAATTAATTCAAAACTAATTTAATATATCTATAATTCAGCTTAGTGAATTCCAGATATCTCTTAATTTGATGTATTACATTTTGACTAGTCAAAATTCAAATTACAGATATCTTCATAATGTGGCACATTTATAAGATATCTTAATTATCTTTTTTGATGTCTCTTTTGATTCTACTAGTCACAATTTAATTGTAGATATGACATTTTGAGTTTTGTATTGTATTGTAGATATCTTGTAAAGGTATTTATAGACACTTTTTTAACATAAAACAGTTAGCATTTTTAATATATAAAATAGCTCAAGTTATCCACAACTTAATTCTGAGCAATATGAATGACATTTTAAGATATCTGCAATTACATTTTGACATAATCAGTGGCATAGTCACATGTATTTATGATTAGTCAAAACTGTAGTTGAAGATATTCACAACTACATTTTGACTAGTCACAATTCCAATTGAAGATATCTACAATTGAATTGCGACAAGTAGTATCTAAGTTTGAAACAGCAAATATGATATCTTTTAAATGGGCTCAATTAAAGATACATTTAATTGGAATTATAACTAGTCAAGATGTCATTAAAGATATCTTTAATATTCAGTTTAAAACGGATTATTAAAACAGTCTGCCAAAGTACTGTGCTATGTATAGTTCCAGAAGAGCTATCCTCAGTCTATAAATAACCCTGATGATGTCACTGTAATGCCACTATGGATATCCGAACTTGCCCTTTTCAAACATTTATTTCAGTAAGCCTGTGGTGCAAACTGAAGGTGTAGAGTTTCACAGTTTGAAAGGACTCACTAGACAGGAGTCTGAAAAATACATCGACTTACTTATTATTATATATTCAACCCTATTAAATATATATATATATATATATATATATATATATATATATATATATATATATATATATATATATATATATATATGTATATGTATGTATATATGTATACATTTAAACAGCCACCATAAATACATTTTTGTATTATTGCAACCAGAGGATATTTTCTATTAATATAATGATCAATAAAGAATGTCATTATTCGTTATGTTGACCAACCATGGTAAGTCGCAAATACTGTTCATTAGAACTGATACTGAGCCCACTCCCTTGGCTAGGGAGCAACCCCACATATAAATGGTCTCAGGAGGGTTTACTGTTGAGGACAGAGGACTGATGGTAGCTCTCACCTTTTCTTCTCTGGACAAGCTTTTTTTTTCTGGATGCCCTAAACAATTGGAGAGGGGATTCATCAGTAAAATGACCTGTCCTTAGCAGTTGGCTCTCCAGTCACCGCCGGGCCGTCCGCCCAAGACTGTCCTGTCTGGTTCGGCGCCTCCAGGCCATCCGAGGTTCCTTGGCCAGCTCTCCAGTCACCGGTTCTGAAGCTGGCTCTCTTGTCGCCAACGGGCCTGAGCTCTGCTGACTCCTGGTCTGATATGTCCTCCCTCCGCCCGTCCAGTCTGGCCCTTTTTTGTTAGTGGTGATGCTGAAAAACTAGTCCATGCATTTTTTACTTCCAGATTGGACTATTGTAATTCATTATTCATAGGATGTCCCAATAACTCCTTAAAAAGCCTCCAGTTAATCCAAAATGCTGCAGCCAGAGTTCTGACTGGAATTAGCAAGAGAGATCATATTTCTCCTATGTTAGCTTCTCTCCATTGGCTCCCTGTAAAATCCAGAATTGAATTTAAAATTCTTCTCCTCATATATAAAGCACTTAATAATCAGGCTCCATCTTATCTCAAAGAACTCATATTTTCATATCTTTCCAGCAGAATGCTCTGTTTTCAGAGGGCAGGTTTACTTGTGGTTCCTAGAGTTTCCAAATGTAGAATGGGAGGCAGAGCCTTTAGCTACCAAGCCCCTCTCCTGTGGAACCAGCTCCCAGTTCAGGTTCGGGAGGCAGATACCCTCTCTAAATTTAAGACTAGACTTAAAACTTTCCTTTTTTATAAAGCTTATAGTTAGAGATGGATCAGGTGACTCTGAACCATCTCTTAGTTATGCTGATATAGCTTAATCTGCTGGGGGACATCTACTGATAAACTGAGCTCCTCTCCTCTCTCCTTTCTCCTGTATCAATGCAAATGCCACCATTGCATGTCTTTAACTTCGTGTGTTCTCTCTCCTGTAGTTGTGTTTCCTCCTCTCTGTCCCCCTCTCTCTCTGTACTTTTCTGCAGGTATCCTCGGCCTGGAGCTGTACATCTATACAGAATCCAGTTGACCTGCCCAATGTCCTTGCTGTTTGTTGTTTTTTTTTGTGTTGCCTTCTGTTCTTTTCTCTCTCCTGCTACACTCAACCCAACCGGTCGAGGCAGATGACTGCCCACTATGAGCCTGGTTCTGCTGGAGGTTTCTTCCTAAAGTGAGTTTTTCCTCTCCACCGTTTCCTAAAGCTTGCTCAAATGGGATTGTTGGTCTTCTATATCATTTTTTTGTATAATTATTCTCTGTAAGGTCTTAAACCTTGTAAACCTTGCCTTGATGGCAACCTCTCCAGGGTGTTCTGTGTAGTCTGTTCCCTCATTGCTTCATGACTAATCAAGTAGATTTAAGGCCTGAAGGCAGTTCTGAGTGTTTTTATTTGATAGCTGTTTACTGGAACTCTCAACATGAATTCCGAAGAGGTGTCTGTAAAAAGAAACAAGGCCGCCATTAGGCTGAAAAACACAATAAGCCTATCAGAGTGATAACAAAACAATGGGAGTGGTGGAGGTAGTGTTATAGAATGGTCATGTGTTGGCGCCAGTGATAACTGATGTTTATTGATGGCCTGCTGATAAAAGTATCTAGTAGCTAAATTATCTGCTTGCATTGAGCCAAATGCTGCACAACTGAAAGGATGCCACTTCACACTGCAAATAAATAAATACCTAAAAAATACAGCAAGAGCTACACAATAATTTCTTGAGGTAAAAAAAATTGGAGTATCTTTACTGGCCAAGACGGTCACCTGATCTGAAACCAACAAAGCATGTTTTTCACTTACTGAAGACAAGATTGGAGGAAGGCACCTGCACTAAAGGCCTGCACTATAAGTATCTTAATGGAGGAAACTCAGCATTTGTTCATGCCCATGGGCTCCAGACTTAAGGCAGTCATTGACTAAAACGGATTTCCATCAATGTATTAAAGGCAATGTGTTTGTAATTGTGTTAGTTTGTTCCAATATTTATAAGCTCCCAAAATGTGTGTATAAAATGACTGCATTCGTTTTTTTTTCTGTTTCTGTGTCTCCAGATCGCAACCATTAAGACTTGAGTGCATTTCCTTTATAATTGCGTAATATTCTACACACAATTATCAAATCTATGATTAGACTCACTGTGTGGCTGAAAAGAATTCCAGTCACATGTGAACAGGCCTTTCTACATGGGAGGACAGCATCATCTCTATCTTGTTCTGTTATATTCCCTGGTGTAAAACGTCTTTCCTTGAGCGCCTACTGAGTCCTGACATATCAGGATCTAATTTAATCTTTGATGGAAGTGCACAAAGCTGCTACTCTATAGTGAGACTGTGAAGCGTTGGTTAGCCAGGTTACACCTGTCTGTCTTCTCTTGCTCTCACTGCAGCTGAGTGAAAAGCAGTAATTAACTGTAAATCCGTGTCAATACCAGATCAAGACAAAGTCTATAGTTGGGGATTACACAGTCAATACAACATCTCCAGCCACTGTCAGACTGTCTCTCTGATAAAATCACCACTTCATCCTCTATCTGAACAGAAACTGTGTGGCAGGAACTGTAATTCTTATAGCGTGAGAACCAAAGTACTACACTTGGAGAACCAATAATCAATGATCAGCTGCAATATTAAGACAATCTAGTGGTTTTAATGTTTGTGTAGATGTGCAGGTGTCAGATAGGTTGTGAATTGTTGCATGTTCCCATCCTCCTTCAAGCACTTCTGATGTAATTTTCTATGTGAGTGGGGATTATTGGATCCTAATGAGAGATGCCCTGCCCACTCACTCAAGTCCTTTCTTCTCTCCTCTTTGAAGGAATGACCAAAGCTTATGTAATGCTGTGAGTAAAACATATTAGACATACAATGTTGGTTGTCAAAGAAGAATGAAAATTGTCAGATTTACGTTAATATTTTTAGCATGGTAAAAAAGCATGCTGTATGTCAGCCAAATGCAATGAAATGCTCTTTTGTGTGTTTTAATTGTCGTGATATACTAGTTATTGTGATTATACAGCATAAATCTTATGGAAGCATAAGCTACATGCTGTTGGGATGAGTGGAAAGTGAAGAGACAAAGTAAGAGCTGTCATGGTTCCAGCCTTGTTGCTGCTGGTGCTTCCTCCCGTGCTTTTATTTTGGCGGTTTCCTGTTTCCCGTTTCCCGTTCTGGTCACATGCACTCACCTGATTGGTTACACCTGGTCTCTCCCACACTATAAATACCAGCCTGCTCACCTGTTTCCCCTGCCAGATAGTCTGTTCTTGACACCCGGACACTATCCAGTGTTTCTTGTGGAGTGATTTATTTGGATTTTTTAGACTTTGCCTGTTCTGGACCCCTTCCCTGCCCTGTTTTGGTTTGGATCTCCCTGTGTGTTGACCTGGATTGTTTTACTGTTGTGGATTTTGCCTGTTGGATTTATCCCTGAACTGCCTTCTTGTGTATGACCCGGATTTCCCTCGACCTCTGAGTTAGCCCTGTGGACTATTTCTTCGTGGTGCTTGTGTGACTGCCCTGAACTTTCTCCATCGTTCTCCAGTCTGTCCATGTGCTCTCTGTTGGTTGGCCATCTTGGCCGTGACGTCACTTCCGGTTTCCACCCAGACCACCATACTCACCTGACGTCATCTCCTTGCATCTAGTGACTCTTGTATCCTGTCATTTAATATTGTTCTGTTGGTATAAATAAAGATTCAAAACTCGGTCCTGTCCTGTCACATCTCTGGCCATGGAGTCCTATCTGCAGCACCTGACAAAGAGCAACAACTTGCAGGGGTGGTTAGCTCAGTTGGTTGAATCTTGGTAGAGTAGTTGTCTGTAATCCCCACGGTTATACTAGCTAGCTGTAAAAGTGTCATGGGCAAGAGTAGTGCTGTCATCTACTGCACCTGGCCAAACAACGATTTCCCCGAGTGGATAAATAAAGTAATTTATGTATACTTTGCTGCTAACCCTTTTCTGCAGTTTTTAGACGACCTCTTTCTGAACTGCAAGAGTTTTTACGTAGACTTTAAGTACCCTACTTTCATTAATATAACTTCTGGTAAAACCATTGAAAACTCTGTACATTATTTGAAAAGAGCTCTTTTCAAACAAAGTTGTTATTATTATTATTATTATTATTATTATTACTGTGTTAAACTGGAAGTTGTTTGTAGACTTACTGGTGTTGTATGTACAACTGTACTAAATCTTTGACACTTTTCAACTTAGGTATTCATGTGTCAGTCAGCAACAGTCCACTGCTGCTGACCGACAATGTTAAAAATACAAATGGTAGCTCAGTAAAAGCTTGGAAAAGGCTGGGTGATAGAGCATGACAGTGACCCTGAACACTGAAGTATATTTACCACAGAATGACTTCAGAGACCCAAAATCTACTTTTGGGAGTGGCCCAGTCTGAAATAAATCCAATAGAGATGCTTTGGAATAACATGAAGAGAAACATTCACACTAGACGTCCCAAGAGTATGTCTGAATTGAAGCGGTTCTGTGAAGAAAAATGGTCCAAAATCTCCTGGACGTTGTGCAAGTCTAATCCTGATCTACAGATGAGCAGAACTTACTGTTTTCAGTTTGTATGTGTAGTGGGTATGTTCACTACACATAAAGACATAAAACTTAGTGTTTGTGTTGTATTAGCTTAGACATTTGGTTGTTGTTATTTGTGACTTTGGAGAGGATCAGATCACATTTTGTGACCAAATCATGCAGAAACAGGAAATTGCAAGTAGTTCACTCACATTTTCTTGGAACTTCATGTTCCAAGCAATAAATCTGCTTCCATTTCTCTTAGATTAAGCTCCTAGAGGGTCATTCTAGGTTGCAAACACAATAGTTACTGCATGTATTTTGTAGTATGCAAAATTAGACATCAATTTATTATTCAATTTTGACCTTTTTACAAGTGTTGAATTGAAAAACTGACAATAACCACTTGCTGAACAGACTGATGACAAATAATGGTGACATATTGGAAAAAGAAAGTGCCCCTACTCAGGGATCCATGAGGCCTTAAAGGTGATGCTGTAAGCGATCTCTGTTTATTTATCAGTATGTACTCTTACCTAGAGCCTCGCCAATTTGGGGTCAAATTGGAAAATCATTGTCTGAGTCTGTCTGCTGTGCATTTGTGTTAAACATTTGCACGCTGTATTTTCAGTTGATAATTGATTTGCATAGAAATCAGTAAGGGTGGGGCGACTGGATAGTGTAGTGGTGAGATTACTGCTCTGTAAACCTGAAACCCTACCCCACTGACCACTATCTGTTATTTGACTCACATCACCCACTACAACACAAAATAGGAG
This sequence comes from Anabas testudineus, assembly GCF_900324465.2. Lineage (NCBI taxonomy): Eukaryota > Metazoa > Chordata > Actinopteri > Anabantiformes > Anabantidae > Anabas > Anabas testudineus. Next base: position 18,403,195 of record NC_046621.1, read on the forward strand.
TCGTCAGGACTTTGAACCATACTACTAATACTTAACCAATACTACTTCCCTTTTCATTTATCCCCAAAAAAGGCCAGTTCTCACCTGCACCAGGTTGGACACATTTAGCGACCCATTTTGGTGTTAGGATGGGTTGTGACTGTTCCATCTTTCACATCCTCCCCATCCCTTGTTTCGAGCCTATTCAGGCCGAGAGGTGGAGTGAAACCAAACCTGGAGTATAAATTCGTGGTCTCTGACAAACTATCTTCTGACTGAAGAAGCAACTTGGATAAGTAGCGAAATGTTTCAACCTAACCAAAAGGAAGTCCAGTTGCCATGACTCAACTTCCAGATAGATCTAGCAAAACAATAGTCAGTGGTCAACTAGTACAAAAATTCTGCAACTGGCTGAGAACAAATAACTCACCATACCAGCAGGTGGATATAGTCTGTGTAAGGCAAAAAGAGAAAGTGGAAAACTTAGGGGGCAGTGTGATGGCGTAGTGGTTAGCACTGTCAACTCAGAACAAGAAGGTTTGTGTGCTAGGTGCCTTTTCTGTGTGATGTTTGCTTGTTCTTACTGTGTCTGTCTAGGTTTTCTCTGGTTTGTGCAGTTAGGGTAGTGGTAGGGATAGGGTTGGGAAGGTAGAGATAGGGTTAATGGGTTAATGGGGTAACTCTAAATTCCCCATAGGTGTGTATGTCTCTCTCTGTATGTCAGCCCTGAGACAGCCTAGCAACCTGGGGTAGGCTCATGTGACCCTTTCACTCAGATTACCTTGTCACTGTGAAAATATTCTTACATTGACATATTTAAATTACATAAAGACGAAACATGCTGTGTTCTGCTTCTTTTTGTCATCTTTGTTTTGTATTTCATGCATTTAGTGAACAGCCTTAAAATGTATTTAACTTTAATGAAGTCAGAGGACATTGTTCTAAAATACATATCCAAATATCTTCAGATATGTATTTCACATTTCAATCATTTTACTAGAAACCTAACTGACCTAAGCCAGTAAGACCTGGATCAGGCCTTACTTATCTGGAAAATAATCCAATGTATTATAGCAGAGTTTCTAACTCTCACAGTCTTTCCACTGGTATCCCACAGGGTTCAGTTCTTGGTCCTCTTCTCTTTTCCATCTATACTGCTCTTCCTGTCCTTTCTACCAGATGATTACACTGTCTCATTATGCATCCCTGCATGTCCCTCTGACCTTTCTGCTTGGATTAAAGAAAGGCATCTTCAATTCAACTTCTTGAAGACAAATGTTCTAGTCTTTCCAGCCAGACCCTACCTTTCTGAAAATTCAATCCAACTCACTGTGTAGGCACTGGTCATATCTCATCTTGACTATTGCAATGCCCTGCTGACAGGGCTACAGTAACAGCATGTTCTAATAAAACCTCTATGATGATCCAAAACGCAGCAGCATGTCAAATTTTTTTATCAGCCTAAAATGACACATTACTCCACTCTGCTGATCTCTGCACTGGCTTCCCGCATCAGGTTCAAAGGCTTGACCCCTGCCTACAAAGTGGTCAACTCTACAGCACCTGCCTACCTGAACTCTCTCATCTCATCAGGTCTACAATTCCTTCAGCGCACTGCGCATTGCCAATAAGCCTTAAAAGACTGAGGGAAATTGATCAATTTTATGTACTCTAGAGTAATGGAGTCACAGCGGTGTGCACTATGTCCACTGAAGCTTCTCTTGCCTACTGCAGCATTTATCTGCCAACGATTTTCTTAGCCCTTGGTATAGTTGGAAAAAATTGGCTTATTACTATGTTCTAATACCAGGTCCAATGACCTTGGCAGCGTAGAGAAGGGGATGCTGGTGGCAGTACTGGAGTGTACATTAGAAAGATGGCAGCAGGTATTACTCTCAGCCAGTGTATGCTGATCTCAAACTTGTGGCACAGTTAATAATGTGGAAGTGACACACTTTCCATCACTCGTAATAGAGATATTGTCATAGCCCTGCCACTGCCAGGGCCTGCAGAGCCCAAATAGATGGTACTTGCAGTCTTCATCTCTCCTTTCTTCCTCCTGTTGAGATTATTTATTTTATACTGTTTGTCCAATAACTTAATTCGTTTATTTCCTAGCATTCTATACAATTATCACAAAGGAGTTTATTACATTACAAGCTGGGCATTTACTGGATACTCTTGGTATATAAAAGGACATAATAATGTAAAGTTATTTCAGGTAAAATGGTTATAAATCCAAGACTGAAACCACAACACACACATTGACAGTTTCATGTTGTCATTCCGACTTCTAGAGTGCCCATCCCCATCGAACCTTCTGCCAGCCTATTGGAGATTTTTTTTTCTCACTGTGCATGCTCACAAACATGAATACTCCCTAATCCTCTCAAATTCAAATCAATGTCCTGGAAAAACTAATATTTCTTTTCATAAGAGAGGACCTTAACTGAAACATTAACCAAACCATGGTAGTAATTGCTTGTTCACCTGTAAAGAATTTGTATCTAAGAATGTCAGTGTTGGTTAATTGCTTTATAGCTCAGTTCACTGGGTTATTCTGAGTGGATTAATATTATTTTTGTTTTCATTTTTGAGCTGAGATTTAGTTAAGCACAAAATCAATTTGTAAGTATAGACTATTTTTTACAGACATATGAATACCTATGGGTATAGGTATGAGACAGGAAACTAAGGGGAAAATAACATATTGTCACAAGCAATGCATTTAAACACAATTCTGATGTACTTTACTTAATTTTCATAGAACAAAGACAATTAGTTCTATATTTTATATTTTATTTGTATTTCAAAAAATACAAGTTTTAAATGTTAATTGTATTTTATGAACAATAAGGTGATCCAAAATTAACTACCGGTAAGCCTATGCAAAAAAGTGTTTGGCCTCTTCGACACCAAGAGACTGTATCTCCACAATTTGGGAATGCCAAAAATTAGACAGTTTGCTGCGCTCTGTGAGAGCCGGTTTTCCTGATCAGTTCCTTTAGTTTGTTGTCCCTTGATCTGATGCAAAGTAATTGCACTGGCTACAACAGACTGGTAAAATATTTGCAACATCTTGTTGCACACATTAAAGGACCTAAGCTTCATCAAGAAGTAGAGTCTGCTCTGTTCCTTCCTGTAAACAGCCTCTGTGTTGCATTTCCAGTCCAGTCTGCCCAGGAGGGGCGGTATCACCAATAACCATCACACTTGGAGCTAACAAAGAGCTACCAGAATGACCTACACATTCTCGAGGGGAATCCATTAGAGAAGCGGCTGGAGCAGGGTGAATGGTGGAAAGGTGTACAGCAGGTGTGTCAGCACATTGCACCCTGTCCTTCAGGGTGCTTTCACGCCTACAGGCTTTAGTTAGATTAAAACAAACTCAAGTTTTTTTTCCCTCTTGTTGCGTTTAATTTTGTCTGGTATGAACACGATAATTTGCACCATCTAGCAAACTCTAATGCGGTCCTCCTGGTGAGAAAGAGTACCAAACCAAAATGGGACCAAATGCTATGAATCGCATGATTTGAGGGCTTTGGGTAGTGTGTAGATTTCGATTTCTTTAGTTTGTCCTCCAAAAACATGCTCTCAGATTAATCTAGGACAGACGTGGAGATGTGATAAGGTGTCAAAGCAACCTCAGAGAAAAATAGAAGGGTGAATTAATTCTTCTTGTTCAACCATACATCCAACCAAAGATCACTGTGCTGTGCGCTTTGCTGCTACTGTTTTTTTTTTTTTTTTTTTTTGCTGTAGCAGGAAAAACAAAGGTGGACTGCAAGTTTTTGGCCATTTAATTGACCATTTAAGTACTAGTTTCCACAACAGTAAAATTAATAACAGGGTGAAATACACTTCTATCTATAGCGAATCATCAAAAATGACCAAAAGATACATTTTGCATAAAATGAGCACTTTCTTCGAACAATAAATTCAATGTGAATACATGACTTTAAGTCATGTTTAAAGGACAAAGCCCTGTGGCACACCAGTGGTGACGGGAGAAGGCTGGGATCTGAAGGATTTGAGATGGATGAACTAAGGGGCAGCAGTAGCTCAGGTGGTAAAGCAGTCGCCTACAGACCCCAGGGCGAGTGGTTTGATTCCCGGTTCCTCCTGGCTACTAGCTGAGGTGTCCTTGGACAAGACACCAAAATCCCGTAGTTTAGCGCCGACTCAGTCTGGCAGCTGTCCAAAACGAATTTTCCCCAAGGGGATCAATAAAGTATACATTATTATTATTATTATTATTAAGTGCGGCCTGAGAGACAAGCATGAAACCATTCTAGTAGGGTGCAAGTGATGCCAATGGAGAATAGTCTATTGAGGAGAATGATATGGGTGATTGTGGTCAAGAGCTGCACTCAGATTGGGGAGGATGAGAATGGGGAGAAAACCAGAGTCAGCTGCTATATTTTTATGAAAGCAGTTTCTGTATTGTGGTGGGAACAGAAACCAGACTGGAATGCTTTATAAAGCTATTGTGAGTTAAATGGGAATGGAGTTCTGGAGATAAAAGGTAAGTTAGAGATGGGGTGGAGGTTATTGTAGTTGTTGGGATCTAAACTAGTTTTTTTCAATTGTCAATAGCTTTGATGAGTTTGGGACTCCAGTCACACTTCCAGTGGTGAGTGAGAAGTATATAATGGCAGATATGAAGGGAAGCAGAATGGAAAGGCGGGATTTGACCGAGGCTGTGAGAAAGGAAACAAGCTGACATGTAGAAGGCTTGGTTTACAGAAGATGTCTGAGATTTCAGAATCATCAGACAGTTGAAAGCTGGAGAATGACTGACAATGCGGGAGAAGTTCAGAGGAGAAGGAAGGTGGAAAGTTAGACCATAGTTGGTGGTAAATGTTTTAATTTTTTCTTTGAAAAACAGCATTAAATAGTTAAAGGTGTCAGCTGAGTAGAAATGTGGGGGTTGTATTGGGTTCAGTTGGGTCCTTATGGTGAGATACGTGAGTGTTTGTGCATTTCTTTATGGATGCATTGTGTACAATACTCTTCTACTGTATAGGCTGTCATGATGCTAATGATTGACATGAAAAGTGCCCTAAGCTTTAAACTTATGCCACCCTGTGGTTTTGTCACTGACAAACTGTACTCCTAAATTTAATTCAGTTTTATTTGTACAGTGCCAAATCACAAGAGATCACCTTAAGGCACTTCACAGTGTAAGATTATCTTAAAAAATACAATTTTATACAGAATTATATAGAAAACCAAACAACTCCAAGATTCCTCACAGTATTCCTTGATGCCAATATTATGTCATCTAGGGTAGGAATATGATTAGAATGTCTTTTAGGTTTTTAGGACCAAACAAAAAAACCTCTGTCTCATCTAAATTTAGGAATAGAAAATTAAAGGATATCGAGGCCTTTATGTCTTTTAAGCATGCTTGAAGTTTAATTGATTAGTTTCATCTGCATAGCAATGGAAATAGAATGTTTCCTATAATATTGCCTAAGAGGAACATATATAGAGTGAAAAGAATCAGCCCCAGCACAGAACCCTGTGGAGCATTAATTGTTGTGTGCATGGTAGACTCATTAACATACACATACTGGAATCTATCTGATAGATATGATTTAAACCAGCCTAATGCTGTTCCATTAACCCCAAAGACATGTTCCAGTGTGTGCAACAAAATGTTGTAGTTTATAGTGTCCAATGCAGCACTAAGATCTAACAAGACGAATATAGAGAAAAGGCTGCTGTCTGACACTAAGAGGAGTCGTGAGTGACCTTTACCACTGCTGTTTCTGTACTATAAAATCTTCATACAGGTTATTCTTGTGCAGGTAGACACCTAACTCTTTGAAACTACTTTTTTCTTGTATGCCACTGTCTACCAGCTCACAATTCACAAACATAATTAATCACATGAATTATGTTCAGCATTCAATATGGTCTCCTCTGACAAACTATTGTGGTCTCATCATTTCTGTAACTACTTATTCAGCAGAAAAAATTTAAGAAACTTACATCTTTTAGCCTCTAGCTTATTTGCTAATCACATAGGCCAACATTGCAACATTAAATAAAACATGTTTCCACAGTTCAGACCTTAAGGTTTTATATGCTGAAATGTCTGTTTAGGCAAAAAAGAAGACACCCCATTATATATGAGGCCAGGGGTGTTCATCCTCTTCTGTTGCAGCATTGGAACAGATGCCTCTGCCATTTTTGTTTTCATTCCGTCTACCACGGCTGAAGATTTCTTCCTGCTATGACACCATTTTGTTCGTGGTTATGTGACTACATGGCTACATGTGATTGGTGAGTCATATGGTTATTGTTACTGTGGCTGATTGGTGAAACACAGTTGTGAAAGATCTGCCGGCTGCATTTGTGTGGCAAAAATAAAGATTATCTAATGTGTAGAATAAATTATTAGGAAAGTAAAAAGTTAAGTGTAGCCGAATGTAGTGGAGTAAGAGTAGTATATCTTCTTCATAAAGCTACTCAAGTAAAAGTACGGTGCAGTAAAACTACTCATAGAAGTAGACTTTTTCAAAAGGTTTTTACAAATGTAACTCTTTACTACCCACCTCTGCTTTGGTGTATACTGTGTATAATGAAGTACATGAAACACATACATTTATCACTTCATATTTCTTACTTCACTTCATGTTACATTAGTTAGTAAAAACTTCAAACATAAAAACTACTGTTCTTGGTTTGTTGTATGTCTGCTGTGTTTTCAATTTGCTGCAGTAGGAGTGTCCCATCTGTAACTAAATCCACAGCAGATGTTCTGTCATATTTACTGCTCAGTGCTAGTTTGATTAAAGAATTCAGTGGCCTATTTTCTTTTATGAAGTCCTTATACCACCATTTAAATCAGCTCAGGTTAAGTAGAGAAGTAAGATGTACAAATAACAGGACAGCTTATCACTGTCCAAAGTGAAATCAGATTTGCAACAAAGCCAAACAATAAAAACACTCTTGTGTCACTCTTGTGTGTTATCATAACTCCTTTGTCTTGTCGTAAGAGCAAACCCTTGGGTAATGCACTTGCCATTGCAAATGTTATTCACAAACAGTAGTCTGTTAAGTTGTCAAGCTGTCCTTTCTCAACCCATCTCCACTTTGCCTACAAGCCAACCACGGGGCTCAAGTGTCATGTTAAGTTAGTCAGTCTTTTGCTGATCACTTGGTGTTCCTCTCTGTCTGAAAGGACAACTGATCTGTTTACTAACTGTTGGAATGTATAGTGTACTTTTATTCCTGTTTAGCTAATGTCAATAAAAAAAAAGAAAATGGACATAGAGATGTTTCACCTTCAAATCCTGGAGGGATTTGTATGTTTTTAAGCCAATGCATGACAAGGTTCTGATACTGGAATGCAGAGTTATGCCATCACCAACAACGCTTCCCATTAAAGCCAAAATGTTCTACTTTGATTTCTCAATATTCTTCCAGCTACCTTCTGGTTTATCCACATGGTCTTGAGCAAACTGTAGATGAGCAGCAGGGTTGTTTTTGGGGAGTAGATGCATTCTCCTTTGTTGTTTAGTGTTCTTCTGATGGTGGAGTTATAAACACTGTTCTAAGCCACTACAGGGGAGGTTTTAAGTTTTTTAGGCCTTGCCCTTGAGGTTGCCTGTGATTCCCCCAGACAATTAAGGCTTTGCTCTTGATGTTGTCTTTGTTGGTTGATCAGTCTAGGTGAGGGTAACAGTAACATTAAATGTTTTCTGTTTGTACGTGAGCAAGAGAACATTAATATTAAAGTAATAGCAATAATAATAACAATAATAATAATATAAAACTACAGTGCTTTTTGGCCATTTTCAGAACCTTTTTACAATATTGTGATAATAATGATAACTGTGATACTTTTGCTCACTATAATCGTGATATTACATTATCATACTGTTTTTGTTTATGTTTCAGACTCGCATCTAATTATTGTGCCATTGAATAAAATGCCTGATTCCTTATGTATATCTAGGAAAGTGGGGAAATAGCTGAGTTTCCTTGTGTGAAGTCATGGGATTCTTTCATTCTTCCATTTTCAGGAGGACGGACACAAGTGACCATGTCTTGTTGTGTGTTTTTTTGTTTAATCTGCTCTATTATGCAGATTTTGTCTGCTCTGATCCAGAGCTAAATGGGCATTAGTGTGTGCCCACCGTGAGATGACCCTGTATAAAAACCTTGGTTGTAGATATATGTAGCTGAATGTACCTCCTATACCAGCTGTTAATTCAGTTCTTGTCATTCATGGTGGAAAAGATTAAACTGTACACTACTGCCACGAGGTCTTAGTGTGAGTAGTGATGAGTTTGACAATGGCAGAATCATTATTGTCCCTGGGTAACTGTCCACTTTTAGTCTTTTTTTTATAGTTGGTGGCTACACGGAAGACCAATCCTGCCATTAAGTCAGTGTTTAAAAAGCATGTAAATGATGGCACACTTAACCATACCCCTACCTCCATCTAGTGCACAACTCTTTCACTTTATGTGTGAGGCACTAATCTGTCAAGTCACTCTGTGTACAATTAAACATTGATGCTTGTGGAGGTCATTAAATATTGTATAGTGAGGTAATTGATTTTATTTTCTGAAGAACAACTCAAATTAGTCGAGTGGTGAAGATAACATGGTAAGTGTTGTAATTATAAAATATATTTTAATGTTTTTACCTGGAAGTAAAATGTTTTGTTTTTTTGCTTGATGTTTTGTGTAGGTGTTGGTCCGCTGAAGCTTAACTAGCAAAATTGCTTCTTGGTAAAGAAGTTTGCAAACTCATTTGCAGCTTCATTCATCGCAACCAATTGTGAGCCTATGTGCAGTGGTATAATTACAAAGTGTATTTGCCAAAAGCTCAATATAGAACATATTTATGCAGTGGTTAATTTTCTTCCAAGACAGGAAGAAAAGCACAGTGTGAAAGGCTGTTGAATAACGGGAGGCATGTCAGCCTCGGGGTAATTTTATTCACACTTCGCATTAGAGGCACCTCTGGACTTATACTAATTTCACTGTTGAGTAACCTGCCTATAGTAACCCATTTGTTTCTGGGCAGCACCCCAAGGTGCAGCTTTTTGCTAGAACTAAAGCTAGGAACTATATTAACATGAGCCACATTTGGAGAAAACCTTCAGGCTGTTGAGTTTTAAATTTCCCTGGTGAAGCCAGGAACACTTTGCTAAAAGGGAAATTTAAGATTACATAGTTTTCTGTTTATTTGCATGCGTTCATTCATCATCAGCAAACTGGGCAGGCCATTTCTTTAAGTACAAGAGATGAGAGAGCACTGGAGAGAATGTTCTGGTGGGTTAGCAGATATTCGAGTAGCTCCAACATAATAGTCTGTCTTTGCAGAAAGCACTGAAGAGCATGTTCGTCTGTAAAAGGATATTTCGTTAAACTTGACCCTGTTACTGTGTGGGGTAAAATATTACATTGTGTCTACACAGAAGGCTTTTTAGAAGCATACACACAAAATAATGCAGCTCAAATGCTTTTAGTGTAAACACAGAAAAAAAGAAAAAACAACAGTTTTTAATATTGTTAGAGTTCTCACCTCCGACCAGCTGAGGCAGTGTACCCGGACGTTTGTTGTTTTGTTTTCCTGGTTTTGTGTTCCTTCTTTCTGGATTCATGTCTCAGCTGGTTCAAGTAGAAAGAGGTGTGTTGTTTTTAGCAGGTGTTTTGATACCTTGTTTCCTCCACTCACCTTTTCCCTGAATGTTTCTAGTATCTAATTATTCAGTTCAGTCAGCCATGTAGCAATTTGTTAGTTCCTGCTTTGCAGCACTTTCTGTTATAGTCGTTTTGAGGGATTGTTGGGTTTGGTTTGTTACTTGACGATTGGTAGCTCCAGTCATGTGCTGTGATTTTGTTTTCTACTTTTCCCACTTAATTCAGTCTTTGCTCAGTGACTTTTTTTTTTTTTGTCTTATTCATTGTTTGTCTGCATGCTTGGCAGTGGTCCTTAGTTTATTTTCTCCTCTCTATGAGGGATTTTTTGTTTGTATTATCAGACTTAAAGTTTGCACTTTCTGTTTTCTGTTCTTCCTGTTGTAAATAAACTTGTTGAATTCACAGATCTCCCTGTGTTTCTGCCTCTAGCTCCTCTAGTTAGCCCGTTCGTAACAAAAATGCTACTTTTGATTTTTCTAGCTCTGTCTTATTTCCTGTGAATTCACCAGAAAAACATAATTTTATTTTATCATAGAACTATTTTTCTCATACTTAAACCTACAATGGACAAATATACTGAATCTGCTGTATACTTTTGCAGTTGTGATCTGTGATTCTGGCTTCATGGCAGGCATTGATAGCACTTGTCCACAATAAGACAAACTATAAAGATTTTACTCCTGCAACTGGATCAAATACCACAATAATATAGTTTTTTTTTTTTTTTTTTTTTTTTTGGTCTGGAAATCGGATTTAAGACAAGTTTAAACTAAGGTTAAATATTAAGAGATAAAAATATACAGACACACACACACCCACACCAACCACAAACACAATTGCAATTTTAAAAAAAAAGCATCTGTGCAACATTCAGTCGTAATCCATTCAAGCGTTGTATTAATTTTACTGAAAACTGCAAAAATCAACCTGCTGGTGGTGCTAGATGGAAAATCATGGATCATCTGCATTATTAGGATTTACTTGAAACCCAATTTTTTGCAGACAAGGTTGTTTGATAAGTATATTTGCAAGTTGTGCAAATGTCTTCTGTGCAGCACTTCACCTATTTGTAGGAAAAAATATAGCAAAGAAATTAAAGTAAAGGAAAATGGAATCAACAAGATCAGAAAGGCAACCAATGAAATAATCAAATGCAGATGATGAAAAGGTTTAAATATAGGACAGAATATTACATTGACGAAATGATAGAAACATGAAGTCTCTGTCATGGTGTTGCCCTCGAGCAAGAAGCCACTTTCTGAACCTCACACCACTCATTTATCTATTTAATGTTCTTTCAGAAAGCAAAGCTGTAGGGAACACAGTGCTACTAATTTTAAATGTGTTTAATTTGAAAAATGTATTAATAGATTCGAAAGACATATTTTACCTTTATTTATATGCTATGATGTATAATTATGACCACAGTCAAAGTGTCACTATAGTGTCTACTAATACTCACAGGATGTGGACACAGTAACTTTGTATGTGTGGAAGTAATGTGTCTGGGCAGCTGGGGTCACTTCTCCTGACAGTGTGGACAGTATACTTGACAAGAGTGACAGTGAGAGAGAGTGGATCCCACAATCAGGTTTGAAGGACAGTTAGGAGGTCAGTTAGGAGAGTACTGTTTGTATGTGTGTATCTCTAGCGGTGCAGTAGTTGTAGTGAACCTGGAAGGATTCAAGAGTGTTCAACTAATAATTAAGTTATTATAAATAGCCATGTTAGCAAGAGTAGAATGAGATGTGCTGTGCTCATTGACCTCAACACATTTTAATGACTGTTTTTTGTTTTTGGTGAAAGGTAAAATTTCAGCAGTTCTGGCTGCTTTATAATTACTATAATTATAAATGGGCAGGTTTTTTTTATGATTATTTTTTATCATTATTTATATCAGCAAAGGGTGACAAATATATTGTATTTGCAATAGAACCCTGACAACCCTGACTCCTACAAAATATGTATGATTTCTACTAATTTGCTAAATGCAGAGTTTGTGTATGTTCTTGTCTGAAGAGAAATAAAAGTGGGAAGACAGGTAACATTTGTGTGACATGTCCTCAAACTCATAGATAAGTAACTATCAGTTTATTTTAAGTAACAGAGAACAGGCTTACTGGGAGTTCAAGTAGCAATAGCAGATAGGGACAACCAGAGGAAAAAAGTAAGGACCTTTAGAGACTAGTTCGTGGGGAGGAGACAAGGAGCAGAGACCAAAACCAGAGAGTTTTAGAAAGTTCACAATTCGTTGGTGGAGCAGTTTTGTGGTAGAACTGGAGGGAAAATGGGGCAGGAAGATCAAGAGATGTGCAGGTGAGACAATGAACTAGGCACAGGGAAGTGCGGGCACATGATGGCGAGACTGGAAACCTAGTGGAGGAGGGGAGCAGACTGAGCAACATAATAAACAAAAACCAATATACCAGAGCCAGGAAAGGAATCGGAACAGTACAAGGTGGATGAGAGCTGTTTTTTCAAGCCACCTGGCTTACAGTGTATTCTGAATATATAGACTTGTATAGTTCTGTTGTACCATCACCTGATGAATTTACTGTCTGTGCTGAGTTTTTCACATATACAGCTCTACTACCTTTGTGTGCAATATCATGAAGATGACATGACTACATTTGAAATTACATTAACTTTTTTTGTAATTACCTAGCTGCTTACCCAGGATCAGATGTAAAGATCTATCAGCCTCGTCTCCAGCAGAGTGTTGCAGTAAGAGTGAGGCTGGTTATCCAAGCTTTTAGATGGTTCCTTCATTTGGGCTTTGTAAGTGAGCTGGAGCTGTTTTCAAAGAGTAATCCATCTTCCTGCACACTCTTTGCTTTACTTTGGCATAGATGCTTCCACCTTAATATCCTCTGGGTGCTGCACTCCAAGGTGATTTAGTTAGTGATTCCTTGTCACAGAGTAATTTATGGTGCAGCCTCTGGTCTATCAGCACCTCACCACTGCAAGAAAATGCAAAGAATATGCATTTCAGACAGTGTGTTTGGATTCTACCAAACCCTCATAAGGTCAGTGTGTTCCCAAATTTGGCTTGATTTATTGTGAATATGGTTGCGCTTCAATAAATCTGCTGCTATGAAAACAAAAACAAAAAATCCTTGTTTGTAATTATTAATGATAATTTGTGAGTCAGGCTGCTCCTCAGTCAACGAGGCAGGTGTTATAATAAATGCTGGACAGATTACTTGTTGTTGAAAATGGGGTAAAATGGCAGCTTTCATACATTAAACATACATGTTTTATGATTTAAGTTTGTTACACTATAAACATGAGGCAATATAATGAATTACACAGCAGGATTTACACGAAACCCACAGTATCAGCACTGGCTGATGATACAATTTTGACATAGTGGCCAAACCACATTACTGCAACATCAAGATTCCAAGCGGGTCCATAATTTTTCTTTTTTTTTTCCTATAGTGACTCATTAGAAATTATTTTAAAAGAATGGTCACATTTTTCAGAGCAAAATCTCCCAAACTGACTGCAATTTGATCCATTTGGTTCAGTGTCCTTTGGATAATCTGGTAGACCTGTAAGAGTTTTTCATTTTATCTCTAATTTATGCAAAAGACCAAGAGGCATGATTGGAAAAATGTGGGGGAATGTGTGAGGATCATATAAGTAACTTTTAAAAGTGTATTTTTTGGTTTGTTTGGTTGTTTGGTTCTGACAATGTACAACTGAACTTTTGAGGTTGCTGTAGTATAAATGTGCATTTTTAATTTAGATTATGTTCCCTCAATAGTGGGGGGGTTGGCTATTTGGCAAAAATAAATGTGTTGTTGCTGCTTTTATTGCAGTTGAGCTGTGTAGAAATGTTTTTTAAGTAACCAATATTGTCATCCCTACAAAACTCTGCCACAGAGCCATCTCACATGGCTCAAGTACTTTTTCTGGACAGGCTGCCCCCTGAAGGCACCTAGGGTTCTTGGTTTGGTGGGTCGTCTAGTGATATATCAACATGCAGTGAGTGTTATCTTAATACACTCACACAGTCAAGGAGATTGGATGCTTGTTGCCAGATGTTCTTCTTTTACCGAACTCCACCGATCCACTACCTGTCTTTAGTGCTGTCTTAATTAGCCACAGGCAGGCACACACAAGAAGAACATGTGTCACAACTCATCCTGCCGCGTCTTGGTACTTAGATTCTGTAAAGAAGAAACAGCACAGGATAAAATGTTGGTGAATGTCTTTGTGGAGAATGATTTTTTGTGTTTGATTTAACAAGCGGAGGATGTCAGAGGAAAATACATTTATATGTCTGCTCAACATTTAGCTGTCTGAATTGTGATGTTTCACCAAAGAATTCAAACCACCTGCTGGATGTCAACATATCATTATAACCAGCATCAAGACAATGAATTCTACTAATTTTGTTGCTCTATCACTAAAACATATGGTCATATAGCGTTTTTCCACTGTTACCAGCTCAACTCAGCTTCACTAGCTCTGGGTTCTGGGTTTTGGTATCACCTCAACTAAGGTTCTAAGCAAGCTGAGATATAATGCATTCACATCACAAAAAGTGATGTAAATGCATCACCACTGATTCTGGTTCAGGTCATTCTTTTGTTCTATTGTAAATACAATTCAATACTATGATGTACTGGAAAAATGTTACATTACTATGTGCTTCAACCATATTGCTGAGATCAAGGTACAGTGATGAATGAGGTTAACTGTTAAAAAAATCCATCATTACTATATGTCTTGTACTAACTATCTATAGTTAAAACTCTTTCATTACATTGTTAGATTATTTGTATCTCCAACACTGGAAAGCAGATTTTTTAGGGCAGCTAAATACACGTGGGTTCGGGCCCGGATGATGAATGGCCTAATGCAGCCACATCAGCATTTGAAATGATAAACAGTGAGGCTGCAGGAGCAGACAGAAGAACACTAACATGTCCTTGTAATACAAGTGAGTACACTGGCATTATCTGAAATTTGTTTCTCTATCCTGAGTCAGCCTTTGACTATTTGATCATTTTGCGAAGGTGGAAACTGTTCTTCGTTCAGTGGTAAATATATTTTAATTACAGACATTTGAAAATATCACATAAATTAATAGAAATAGTAATTATTTAACAGCACTCAGCCTGACAGTTCTACAGTCTACAAAATTTCCTTAAATGTCCTGAGATGTTACACCCTGAAAATCATGTGTGCAGATACTTATATCAAAAACAAAACATTATTATTATTGCTACCTCTTAGATGTGTCTTTATATTAAGTATCTATAATTTTATGCCACTTAAGTCATCATCATGTTCAATTTTATCATTAAAAAAATGCAGGCAAATTAATACATATGCTTTACAACATTCACATTCTGAATTCTTTATCCATATCTACTGCAATCCAAAATCCTCTTCAAACTAATTCAAAGTCCACAATTCCATATACAAATTTCTTTTCTGTCACTCGAATGTCCAAAACCAGAAAATGTCAGGCAAAGAGCTAACAAGGCACTTACAGAGCAGGCAGGGATTCAGACTAGGGCACAGAGTTGATAACCTGGCAGTCAAAGAGGAAAAAATAAATTAGACTTTCTGCAAACACAAAAGGTGGTAACTCACTTCGCCTGGAAATCCAAGCAGTTTTAGAATTTCGGCCCACCTATGCAGTAAGTGAGTGACAACAGTGATTGGTGCACAATGCATGCTAGTTTCTGTCCAACTTGTTTAACTTCGTGCATGCACTGTGAATGGATTACCTTGTGGGAACTTCTGCTTCCAGCTACAATGGTATAGTAATTACTAATAGTACAAGGCTTGATGAAGCAGCTCACAACAACGGCATAGTACTTCGCTGAAGTATGCACAACTTAATCTTTGATAGTCTTCTCATTTGTTCTTCATTTGTTCCAAAATCTTTTAAATTAGCAGTTATTAAACTGCCAATTAAGAAACCTGATCTCGACCCCTGTCAGCTGTCCAATTACAAGCCGATATCAAACCTCCCCATTATCTCTAAGATTCTCGAAAAGATAGTAGCGGGGCAGCTATGCTCCTATCTACATAGAAATAACATACACAAAATCTGTCAGTCAGGATTTAGGCCTTATCATACAGCACAGAGACAGCACTTGTTAAAGCTGTAAATGACCTCCTATTGGCCTCTGATCAGGGTTGTGCTTGTGTTACTCGACCTCAGTGCAGCTTTTGACACCATTAATCATAGCATTCTCCTTCACAGATTAGAAAATGTTGTAGGAATAAAGGGAACAGCCCTCTGCTGGCTTAGATCCTATTTGACTGATCATTATCAGTATGTAGATCTAAATCGCGATTACTCCACATGCTCTCCAGTGGAGTTTGGTGTTCCACAGGGTTCAGTTTAAGGCCCACTGCTTTTTTTTCCCTCTACATGCTTCCTCTGGGCAACATAATTCGTAAGCATGGTATTAGCTTTCATTGTTATGCTGACGACAACAGTTATATGTTTCATCAAAACCGAATGAGATCAAACAGCTTAATAAAGTTGAGCAATGTGTAAAGGATATAGCAGACTGGATACTAGTTAACTTCCTTCTGCTTAATCCTGATAAGACAGAAGGACTAGTCATAGGACCACATGAACTGCTAGTGCCGTATGATACGCTATGCCTACTTCAATCAAATGATGCTGGCTGCTTGTCAGTACCTCCTATTATGAAAACTACAGATGGGGGCAGAGCTTTTTCTTACAAAGCCCCAAAGTTATGGAATAGCCTTCCAAATAGCGTTCGGGATTCAGACACAGTCTCAGTATTTAAGTCAAGGCTGAAAACCTATTTATTTAGCAGCATTTTTGTAAATAGATTTGCCTTAGGTAAAGACTCACGGACGTAGAGATTATGGTGAACTGGTATGTTTACATGCTGTCTTCCCAACTCTCATTGATCACTCAGATTTGTTGATGGTGAAGTGATTGGTTGCTTTACATCCCAGGGAGCCCTCATGTCTTTGTTTCCTTCTGGCTCTCCTTTTTAAGCTGTCATAGTTAATCCTGCCAGAGTTCCTGCTGCACTCTCCACTAAATATACATTCACCTTATACATTTTCTGAGTGTGATCACACCTAACTGTTATCTCTCCTCTTCTGCTCTCCCCCCTCCTCTTCTCTCTCTTTCCCTCTTCCTGTCTCTCTGTTGAGCTACACATGTCGTTCCACCCTCTGCCCTCTGGACCTGTCTGACTTGTCCTGGTGCCCCACTTTTGGTTGAGATCTTGTCGCTTGGATGCCCCGTGTTGTCTCTGTGAGATACGTGTGGTGACTGGGGTTGGTTCCACGGTACCATTAAGGCGGTACTGGCCTCGACTGATGTCAATGTTTCTCTGAGGTCTTGACTGAATGGCTGTCACTCGATAGTCCAGGACTGGAATTTCCTACAAGTCTACCTGAGCCTCCAATAACTAATTGGACTCCATATTAACTTAAAGAAATCAACTGATATACCGAACTGCCTGCTTCCTAACACATAGTATGAACACTCAATTCCTGCTTTCTGTTATCACCCATATGAGGATGGGTTCCCTGTTGAGTCTGGTTACTCTCAAGGTTTCTTCCTGTTGCCTTCTCAGGGAGTTTTTCCTTCCCACTGTTGCCCTTGGCTTGCTCTTCAGGGACAATCTGAGTATAAGGATTAATACACATTCAGTGTTTATGTTACTTTGGTTGTGTAAAGCTGCTTTGCGACAATGACAATTGTTAAAAGCGCTATACAAATAAATTGAATTGAATTGAATTCATTTGTTATACTGAAATAACTTGAAACTAGTTAAACCAAACAAGAGTAAGGAGGAAGGAAGACAACAAGGATGACTCACTTGTTGAAAGTAAATCATGAAAAAACAAGAAAGAGCATACTGACAAGCCACAAAGCTTCTGGGAGAATGTTCGGTGGACAGCTGAGACAAAGCTGAACCTTTTTGCAAGTCACATCAGCTCTATGTTCACAGATGCAAAAATGAAGCATGCAAAAAAAAGAACACTGTGCCTACTGTTCCACGTGGAGGAGGCTCAGTTATTTTCTGGGGCTGCTTTGCTGCAACTTGCACAGGGTGTCTTGAATGTGTGCACGGTTCAATCAAATCCCAAGACTATCAAGGCAAAACGTGCTGCCTACTGTCAAAAAGCTAGGTATTTGTCACAGGTCATAGGCCTAACAGAATAATGACCCAAAAAACACAACTCAAAACATCCGAGAATGGCTGAGAACAATATGGCTTGGACTATTTGGAAGTGGCCTTCTACGAGTCCTGATCTAAATCATATTAAACATCTGTGGAAAGAGCTGAAACATGTAGTCTGGAAGAGGCACCGTTCAAACCTGAGACAGCAGTTTGTTCGCAAGGAGTGGGCCAAAATACCTGTCAATAGGTGCAGAAGTCTCATTGAGATTTACAGTAATTACTTGATTGCAGCCATTGCCTCAAAAGGTTCTGCAAAAATATTTTAAGTTAAGTACAATTATTTTTGTTTAGGCCAGTTTCATTAGTTTTTTTTTTTTTATATATATTTTGGTTGGAATGCACTTTAAAAGCAATTTCTTTCTGTAATCATAAAATACCAACAATTTTCTCCACGTCTGGCAGCTAAAGGCAGTCTATTTGCAACATGTTATGGTTATTAGCAAGAAAACATATCATTGTGACATTGTTTTTTAGCTTAAACAAAAGTACTGCTAATTACAGAGAGACTTTAAATAGTTTTAAATTAAGTTAAAATGAAAAAAAGGTGTAGAAAATCACAATACCTTACTTTAAGAGTATCTTTGTTAATGCAATTCTACCCTAACCCTAACACCAAAATCTATTGAATTCCCTTTAAACATATTAAAATTTACAATTTTCTGGAAAAAATATTTGCAACCCCTCTCCCTCCTATTTTATAGCCTGTCTTGTAAATAAGTTTCTACTGTAAATTAATTTATATAGCGATTGTAGTATATTTATAATTTTTTAATATTTGCTGTATATTATTTCGTGGTGTGGCTTTAACCTTAACACCAACACAGATCTCACATTGGGTGGCTTGGCAGATGCTGTGGTTTCAGCAATAGCAATGCATTTCAAAAAGATGATTATCAAAGACTTCAACCGCCCCAGGATGGATGATTGCCCAGATGCTGCCCTTTAGTCTCATAATGAGCCACATCCTATGTCAATAAACCCTCAGAATTGCTCTCCATCCATCATTGGCTGGAGGTTACTGAACCCACACTGCAGAAGTGAAGGTCAACTTTTATCTCAGACATCATATTTGGCTTTGACATCTTCCAGCCTCAGAACAGATAAACTAGTGGAGCTGACATGACATTTGATGGGGTGAGGGAATGATGACCTGACCCAGCCAGACAAATGGGTACAGATGCCAGGCACAGACACAGGAAAAAATATTATCTTGAAAGGCCCATTTTCTCTTAATAAAACAGTTATGGGTAGGTGCACCCTGTCATCTGAACTGTCTATAGGCAAGGACAAACGATGACTAGCTGAAACCTACAGTTATAAGACGAGCCCCACTTAAAGATGGCATTGACCAAGTTGCACAGATTTCCACCCAAAGACTTAGTAAACACTGTAGATAGTAAACTGAGGAACTGGACGCCATACATGTAAACTAAAACTTGAGTGGTTTAGAAGCAAACATTAGATTGATTCCTATGACAAAAAACTGATCCTCTGAGGCAGGTTGGTATAATATGTGCCTGGGGCTGTTGTCAAATCAGCAAATTCTTAAGCCCAAATACTACATCTACAACTGCATCTTATTTACACTTAGCTGAATTAAAACTAGTACCCTTTACAATGTATATGTTATAATTTGCATATACAAATGGCTCCCTTGAACTTTACATTTTAAAATCAACATTAAAGACTCTTCATAGAATTCTGATTTTGAATAAAATGTTTTTTAAAAGATCATTATCGCATGAGGAGCACTTTGCCAGTCAAACGAATGTTAACTCTACTCAATTTGCTTTTATTAAAAATGCAGTAAATAGATAAGTGCATCCAAGGTATCAAATGTATCCTTAAACTGCTTTCAGAGAAAGTTGGAGGAGAATTAACAGGACCATTTCAGCTTATTGCCATGAATTAGTTAAACCTCATTTGAAGTGCAGAATATGGGTCAACAACTTTTGCTGCTTTCTCGTTTTGAGCAGCAGCAGCAGGCATATACTTTCTTGTAAAAGTTAACAGCCATTACAAAGCAACTTTACACTACCTACCCAGCAACAAAAAGCTCAGAGAGCTCAGAGTGACTTAATATTTGCAGTTCATCACAGTAAACATCCACTTTACATCATGCTTTGTCTAAACAAAACTACCATGTTACAGTAACTAGGTTTTGCATAGCGTAGTATGAGTATGAACATGAGTACTATTTAATTTCAGTTCAATCCAGTTTATTTATATAACAACAAATCACAATAAAGTTATCTCAAGGCACTGTACAGTGTATTGTTTAAGACCTTACAAAATAGAACTCTATATGGCATTATATAGAAAACCTAACAATCCCACTTGAGCAGCACTGCAAACTACTACTAAAACATGCAGCTCCAAGGCTGGGGATACCTGCAAAAAGGTACAGAAAGAGGGAGACAGGAGAGGAGGAAACACAACTATGGGCAAGAGAAGACACAAAGTTAATTGCATGCAATTGTGGCACTTGCATTGATATAGGAGAAAGGAGAGAGGAGAGGAGCTCAGTTTATCAGAGTTCCCCCAGCAGACTAAGCTATATCAGCATAACTAAGATACTAAAATGGGTGAGATAAGATTCACATGGGTAAAAAGGTAAAGGAACAACTAACATAAATTGTGTAAGTTGCTGGGCCATCACATGCTTCCAGAACATCTTCCAAGTGCCTTAGTGGTAATTCTCTGAAACTCTACTGGAGCGATTGAATATCTCCAAAATGCTCCAAAATGTATTTGGTGTTTTGATGATAAAGGTGGGGACTCACACTAACTTAAAACAAACTAAACTTAAAAAAGAAAATCTTTTTTATTATTTGCTTTCAGCTGACATAATAGAAATTTTGTGGAACCTGCTGACAAAATAAAACTTCTTAAAGTCAAGGTTTCATTTCTTTGAGACAAAGAAACCATGCATATACAGTCACATGTAACAGTTCGTAAATGTGCAAGCATATCTTCTAAATACAAATATTCATGACCCCAGACTCATGGCAGAATTCCAGTAAATGCTGGAGAACTGAATCCCTGAGTTTGTCATTGTGCTTTGCATTTCATGACAACATATGCATACAATATTCATACTATATGAAACAATAGACTGACTCTCACTATCATCATAGTCACTTTTACTTCCAAAAGGCTCCAGCAAAAGTTGCTTCAGTGTTTTTTTTTTTTCATTTGACTCTCACCCTGCTGGTGGCATGAACCGGATGGAAGTCTGACTGTGTAGGTGTTGAAGGTCTTTGCCCTCACCTCCAACAGAATGACTAGTGAATGGCTGTTTGGGTGCACTCCAGATCACACTCCAGGATATTACTTAGAGTGCCCAGAACTCTGCACCTCTTTAATGTTCACACAATTTGAAAAGTGTTGGTGTTACTTAGTCTAGTGATTCCCAACTGGCGGCGTGCAGGGTACACTTATAAAGTGTTTGATATTTTTAGTTGACTTCTGACGTGGGTAATTTACAAGTATGGTCGCTAAATAGCAAAGAGTACAGTGTTGCTCTGTTAGTTCAAAAACTTTGGAGGAAACACTTTTTTGAACCTTGTTTACTACTAATCCTTTCTTTGAAATTGCTTCTTGCTACTGACGTTTTCTCTAGGGGATCATTAGAATTCCATTTCAGTCTAATCAAATGTATGATCATTTTTCACAGAACTCTGTCTTTTCATTTGGAGTGGTTTTCTCTCAGTCTCAGTCTCCTTGTTCCCCTGACACACTGCTTTCCTCTGGTCATGTCTCAGACACCCTTTTTGTCCTGCTGTGTCCTTCTCTACGCTCATGGCTTCCACCTTTACTTTGTTTCTTTTCCCTATCTTTTAGGCGAAGCCCTGCTGTGAGTTTTTTTGTAATACTGTAAACAGCTAGAAGTAACACTAGGTATTAAACACTGGGATCATTAACCCTTATTTAGATATTCAAACACTCCTAGTTCTAAAAGGCAGAATAAACTGTGTATTAAAATACATTTTTTTGTGATGGTGTTTTTCTCTGTAATCACTAACAAAAACAAATTCATATTTCAGCTTATACAGTTTTATTTCATATCAATACTCGATCTCTCGAGCTGTCTTATCTTTCACAGAATGTTTTGTCAACAAAAACTATTACGACGAGAAATGTGAAAGGCATACAAATGGACAAGTCTTATTCAGGGGCTTGCATCATATAACCGTTGGATGACATAACCAACACACACTTTTAAACATGTGGGGCAGGTTACAGTTGTGCAAACAGTTACCTATGGAGAGCTCCTTGTATTATTTTTTCCCCTATTTCCATGTTGGTTCTGAACATTTTACAATTGTCTTTTAGTACCATGAACATCTTTTAAAAGCACATGCACCTAGGTGATTAGTTGTCTTTCTTACCCCCAAATGACATTTTCATTAGTTCTTACACATTGAACACAACCACCTTGATGGTTTGTGAGGATGGCACTTTGAGACACTCTGCCTCTACCATCCTGCTTGTTGGCAACCTTTATACCTCCTGACTTTGATTGTAATAAGTTATACAGTGTAGCCCCTTTTACCCTTTTACTTGTACCAAGCTGGCGTATTATTAGAATTTCAGCAGTTTTGCACCTGGCCAAACAAAAACAAAACAAAACAAAAAAACATAATTTACTGCAAACATATTTTAGGTGAATTCGTCACTGGTTCTACCCAGCCACACTTGGAATTGTGTGTTTTTGTCTCATGAGTATAAACTGTCTGCTTTAACTGCAGGATTTCAAATCAAGAGGGGCTTTGATATGGAAGAGATAGCATCTTTCCAAACCTTATCAGTGCAGGAGAATATCCAGAGTAACCACTGCAATGTACACCACAGTCCATGCTTTGAAGTTTGCCCTCATTATCTTGTGCTCTAGTGTTTGGAAGCAAATTCACATTTAAACAAACTGTGGGAAGTTTCATTTGAAATATCTGCCAGCCTATGTGACATAGACGTGATAAGAGTTAGAACTCAGACACTGAAATTACCCTGCAATGTATGATGCAGCAGAAGAAATTGCTCAGGGATATTCAGTGCAAATCTTTGACTGATGAATTCAATAATTGATGTCTGCCTTTAGATGGCATTGTCATTCTCATCCATGATTCCTCATCAAGAATGCTTCACAGTGCCTTAGTCTCCAAATGTCTAAATTTTGGAGAGTGCTTAAATATGCACAACACCTTGTCCAATTCAAAGAATATAAGAACAGAGTGCTGTGTGAAATGTAGGACAGGCACCTCAAGGCCAAACGTAAGTCTGTCAGGAGATCAACTAAAGTACCCAACCCAGGAAAAAAAGTGTGTTTTGGGGGATGAGAGTGAGTCTTTCCCCCTGAGGTCCAAGGGCAGCACCAGATCCAGGTCCTAATTAATCACAAGAACTGACTGAATTCAAATATTGTGGAGCCTTGGTGAATGTGCTTTCCTTTGAGAAGGAGAGAATTTTCTATTGGAACTGAGACATCACAGCTGAAGCTATCACATTATGTCCCAGAAGAGACATGGAAGTGAGGAACGCAGCAGAAGCTGATGTAATCGGGATGCTCCAGTGTCAGATTCTCAGAAGAAAACAATAGGACATATAATTTTCACTGGGATTGAGCTGGTGGTGGGGTTTGACACTTTTACCTCCCTCAATCTAAATAGCATGCTCCTTAGCTAGCTCTCCAGAGGAGTGTCAGGCAAAATGGATCATGGTGCTTGGTGCACACATATTTCTACCATTTTGGAACTGTCACATAGGACAGCTTCTGTAAGTAATGGCCGGTAGAGAAATTAAATATGTGGCTCAAAGCTGAAGGAAGGAAGTATGCATTCTCTGAAACTAAGAATTAAAGGAATTGAGAAAAAAGGTCCACACTGTTGATGGCTGGGGTTAATAGCTGTACTCTGGCATTTTACCTCTGTGATTACGGCTTCCTGGAGAAGAGAGGCTTATTGCCTGGTTGGGAGGATACTATTTACCCACCATCCTGTAGCCATTTAGACAGAAGTGCCTTTGTGTGTTAAGTCTCTTAGCTACTATATCACTTTGCCGTGATTGCATTTGAGCATGTGTTTGCACACAGATCACGGAAAACGGAGGACAAACTGATGTCTCGCTGTGCTTGTAACAACAGCAGCAGTGGCACAAGCTGCCAGAGGTTAGCGTAGCTAATAAAACCAGTGCTAATCCAAAAGGAGGGTTACAGATGAAGCTGCTAATACTATATAGCAGTTATCTCTTGGCTGGCAGGACATGCTGGAACACATCAGCACATAGAATAGTAAATAGTTTGCAGCTTGTTCGTCAGCCTATGCTTCTGTATTAAAAAGTGGAGAGACATTTGTTTCCAGCTCATTTCATGCTGCGTGTTATAGGTTTTATTAAATAAACCTGAAGTAACCCCTTTCCTTAAAGGGATTTTACCTACCTACCCACCTAGAATCTACCTGGAAAATTTAGCTAGTATTTCAGTGTTGACCAACAGCGTGGTTAATTTCGATTTATGTTAGTCACAATAAATGCAATATATAAAAAATATTGAAAACAAACAGGACTGTCCAAAATCTATTTTGGACAGTGATTTCAAGTGTGAGACAGGTAGGATGGGATGTTGCCATAAAATGATGAAAATATGAAACAATATTGAACATTGTCAATCTTTTTTTTATTTTTTAAAAGTTGCAGAAAAAATTATTGCTTTGCCAACCACACCAAAACTAAGATGTGTTATTTTCCAACGCAAGAAAAAAGCCATCAAACAATATTGATATGAATTTATGGTGGGCAGATGTCTTTCCTGGGTGTCTTTAAATCATTTGAACTTTATTTCATTTGAATGTACTATTATTATGTTTTCGTTGTTATTTGTGAGTATGCTGCTGTGCCGGTGCACTGTGGATCGACCAAATCTCTGGACAAGGAATGTAGCTACTGGGACATTGCATGTTACCTTGCTGGGGAGGAAAGAGCCTGAAGTTGTGCTGGAGGTTTAGCAGTACCAGATAGTGTTAATCTGGCTCACATCTATGCATAACTAACCCTAACGCTATTGTGAGGGCCTGTTAGGAACATCTGGCGGAACCGTCTGTCAGAAAGGGTCCTCACCCTCACCTCACTATGGTCATGAGCTTAGGGTCCTTTCCTCCACAGGGTGGCTGGGTGCACACTTAGAGACTGGGTGAGGAGTTTGGACACCTGGGAGGAGCTAAAGTGGCTGCTCCTCGACATTGAGAGGAAAGCTGAGGGGACTTGGGCATCCGTTACGGATACCACAGGGACATCACCAAGGGGTAGGTCTCTGCTGGCCTGGGAACACCTTTGTGTTCCCCCGGAAGAGCTGGAGGAGATGTCTAGGGAGAAGGAAGTCTGGCATCCCTGCTTTGACTGCTGCCGCCTCCTGTGTATAATAATGTTCCATTACTTTGACGCTTTGTCACCTTGCCAGGAGTTAGTTATCACTGAATCAGCTTGTTTCTCTGCTCACTCTCTCTTGTGGCTTATTACACCTATAGCTGACTGAAGTGTGTAGGCAGTAGTTTTAGTATGTAATGTAATATGTAATATACCACTGATCAATAACAGTAACTGTCATTTTTGTCATTTCAATACAACACAATATGGTCTAGGAACATTACACACTCATATCTGAAAATCTAGCTCTAGCCTTCAATCCTCAACTCTTATCATAATGAGGTCCATATCCTGTAGTACTGCACTGTATGTACTACATACTTCAAATTAGAAACACTTCATCTATTAATTCATATGTCTGTAACAGGCTTCTGAAAGCACAATACAATAGCTAACTGTGAACTATTATGTATTTGTACTGTGACAATGATTACTGAATACCAATTTTTCAATCTCTCTCTGTGTCTTTAGCAAATTAAAACCCTATATTCACACCACTGTAGGTATCATTGCCTGGTTTCTGAGGTGGATGAAACACTGTGGACAATGCCATAGATTATATATAGAAAAAATATATTCATTTTTGGTGCACATGGTAGACTTACTGGAGTGGCAGATATCAGATGTGAATATCTTCTTTGACTTTCTCTGGTTAATAAATAAATGAATAAAAGATTAAATAAAATAGATAACTAATATTACATGATAAAAATTATTTGATTTGAGAAATCCAAAAGGCACATTTTTAAACATTATTTGAATATGCAGAGTAGCTGTAGTGCTGAGCTGGACAGTGCTTTTGTTCCTGACCACTGTTCCACAGGCGGCATTCTGCATAATGCCGAGAGATAATCAGGGAGGTAAATGGCATTACACAAATACACAAACAACCCTAAGAACTGCATGATGGTTTTAAGCCAAGGTAAACACCGTGTCCAGTGGAGAAAAGCCACATATTGACCAGTTGTATTGTCCTTGGTCTTCTCCATGTTTACGGTATTGAATCTGCAAAAATCAGGGTTAATCACTGGAAAGCACATGTTCTGTCAATTCAAGCAGATCAGCTGTGCTTGAGCAGTGAGAGGGAAAATGATACAGGTGCATGGTGGAGTACAAAAAATGTACTTGTTGTAGTTAAATCAGAAACATCTCATCTGAAAAATAGATAAGTAGCACCCATACATTGGCTTACTTTCAAAGAGGAACCACAAAGATTATCCCAGCAAAGATTATCAAAAAATATAGTTGTAGCTGTTATACTGAAGATACAGAAAATACAATAGACATTCATGTCTGTACAGAGCAACTATAAAGCGGACAGAGGCAGGCTTTCAAAAGCTGTTAACATTTCAGGAGGCTTTGTTAAGGAAGCATCTGTTTTAGGATTGTTGACTAATTTTGACTTTTCTGTATAGTTGTATATTGCTCAGTATATCTACAAATGATGTATATATTAAACCATTACACATAAAGAGTTACTGGAACCCCAGTTTCATTAAATGATGAAAAAAGTAGACGTTCACTCGGTGTTACCAAATTAGCAACATTGACACTGGATTTAGTGACTTTAAAAATGACTAGTGACAAATGTAGCAACTGGTTGGTAAAATTTTTACAAAAAGTCAGAATATATGATGTATGATAAATTATAAGAAATAAACACTGACACTGACAATAATTATGTCAGTGTCTCCTGGAGCTGTGACTTCTTGACTATCTGTGTTCATTCTTTGATCATTCCTTACCAATCAAAATGATCATACTGTATATCAGCTGATCATGTATGTGTTTTGATGACAAAGACAGAGTGAGGGTAACATTATACAGTGTAACATTAATATATAATCGTCACTGCTTTGGATAGACTAAGAAAAATCCCTATCTAAGTTGTAGTAGTTTTTTTCCTTACATCCCAACATGCATTTGGTGGGTCAGATAGAGACTAGAAAAACCTACAGTGTTTGTGGCAATGTAACCCAGCTCTGCCCCCTATATGAGCCTCACTCTCCACCCAAGCAGACTTATCCGTGCCTCCAGCCTGTAAAAGTGTTCACGGCTGGGAGCCTGGGGATATTTTACACTTTCATGCTTCATTTCAAATTTACATCATTACTGTCATTGCTGTCCTCAGGCAGCAGTCATGAAAATATTCTAACCACAATAAAAATCTAGTTCAGTTATGGCCATAGAAGACCCCACAACTCAATAGCCTCTTATCCACAGTTGTGCTCAAGACGTGAATTCCAAAACATACTGATGCTCTTCACACATCAATTCCCAGAGTGCTGCAGAGATTCAGTCCAGCTTTTCTATTTACTGGTCATGTCCTCCGGGTGACTCGGCAACATTTTTTGGCCTGAATGCAGCTCTGGGAACAATAGACAGACTTTATATTATAATATGTGAAGCAAGCACAGGGCGACAAAACTTAAAGCTTCATACCAACATGAATTTAAACTTTTGTGAAAGTGATTATTTGGCATTTTAAAAATTTTTCTTCTTCTTCTTCTTGTTAAATACTAATCATCAGATGTTAGCAGGCTATTTAATTTCAATTCAATTCAATTCAACTTTATTTCTATAGCATCAAATCACAACAGAAGTCATCAGAAAACCCAACAATCCCATTTGAGCAAGCTTTAGGCAACAGTAAAGAGGAAAAACTCCCTTTAGAGGAAGAAACCTCCAGCAGAACCAGACTCATAGTGGGCGATGGTGTCTGCCTCCCGAACCTGAACTGGGAGCTGGTTCCACAGGAGAGGAGCTTGGTAGCTAAAGGCTCTGCCTCCCATTCTACATTTGGAAACTCTAGGAACCACAAGTAAACCTGCACTCTGAGAACAGAGAGTTCTGAAAGTATGAAACTATAAGGTCTTTAAGATAAGATGGAGCCTGATTATTAAGGGATTTATAAGTGAGGAGAAGAATTTTAAATTAAATTCTGGATTTTACAGGGAGCCAATGGAGAGAAGCTAATGTAGGAGAAATATGATCTCTCTTGCTAATTCCAGTCAGAACTCTGGCTGCAGCATTCTGGATTAGCTGGAGGCTTTATAAGGAGTTATTCTTAAAAACATCCTATTAATAATAAATTGCAATAGTTGGTTTTCTCTGCTGTTTACCAACGGGTAGGTGTAGACAACATAACACATTGGCAGCATTTAAATAAAATGTTAAATTATAGTTAAAAATTAAAGAATGATGTCATGTGTTGTAAGGTGGCAAAACCAATGTCATTAAGATTAAAGCTCTCTCTGCTTTTTATTATTCCCATTGAGTTAGATTTATCAGGCCCCAAAACACCTGTCTCCATAAGGAGTATAGAGGAAGAAAGTGACATTTTTTAAACTTGGTGATTCATTCATTGATTCTCTCAGTGTTGCTCAGCGTGCTCACGGAGAAACTGGGGACCTGGATTAGTCCAATATAAATACCCTTAGTATATTCATAACATATACTGTATGTGGATAGCATGAGTTTTTCTGGAGAACTGATTCAGTAAAAATGCCAGAGAAAACAATTAAAATGACTCACAGTCAATGTGGCTTAATAAAATCACTCATTGATCATTTCTTCTCATTTGATGTGAAATGGATGAGTGGCAATCCCAGAATAAAAGGCTTTCTATGGGGACTGCCATTCAGATTTGTTAATCAAGCACACTGTGTTCTAATATACACACAGGACTCTAGACTCTGTCTGAAAACTAAAGCTAAGGGTAGTTAAGCAAATGTAAGAAGAGAAAAATAAAGCAGGGAGGGAGTCAACAAAAAGAGCTTGTTGTGAAGCCAGTATTAAATGCATTTCCATGGAGTACTGCTGTGTGATGATTTAATCTCCTTCCACGTCCAGTGCTTGTGATTTGCAGCCCTCTGCTCTGTCAGTGTGTGTTGACGGTGTGTGTCAAAAAGTCCTGAAATTTAATAAACAACTCATTGGGTTTCATTCCCCTGTCTGGGATCATGCTGATGAGAACTCTCTAGGACTACATTAAACCTCCCCCATCAATTTCATCTCCCCCAGTCTATTCACATGAGGGGAGTGATGAGAGATGATCACAGGATCAGCTCTGCAGTCACGGACAGCTCCTTGCTGCCTTCAGAGCTGAGGGATTACTGTGGCTGCATTGCAAAAAACTGTGCAGCCATTGATTCACTGTGTTCCAGCATCTCTGTGCTAGAGTAAACCCACGATAGAGTTGAGAGCAGTCTGTGAGTTGAGACCCTGAACTACAGGTTACTAATGAAACAAGGGTTCTTTCTGTATTAAGGCATTGTTATATCCCGTTTTCTGTCTGAAATAGATTTGTATTGTCATTTTACTCATCACACACTGCAAACACAGGAACCTGACTGTTGAGTTTACTAACTGAGGTATAATGTCACAGTACATAACAGCTCTTATGTAAAGTTACTCTCAGTTCTATGAGCTAGAAGAATGAAATGGTGCATGTGCAGTGAGGACTTCTGCAGTGTGACATCCTGAATATTCCGGAGATTCCAGGAGTCCCAGTTCCCCCTTGCCAAAGGGTCCTTGGACAAGATACTAAACCCCAAATTCTAAGCGCTGTAAATGTATCAGCCTACAAATGTTTTATTTATGAATTTAGTAGTAGCTGAGAATGTCAAAGTAAAACCAGATTACACCCATGGTTGACACTGAGAGCATCAGGTACTAACAGTCAATAACCAGTCACTAACACAGGTCTATATTGAAAATGTACTTTCGATGTACATTTCTATGTGTAACCTTAATGACATTTCTGTCTTACCTGAAAGAGCAATGTCAAAGATAATCTCTATTCTAGTCAGGCGGGAAGTGTAGGTTAGCCTGAAAGTGGACAACTTTCAGACAGCATGGATTTCCAAATACCAGGTTTGTAATACCATCTGCATCAAGGTAAGCTTTCTTTCAAGAAGGATGGGAGACGTCTTGAAGTAGGGCGAGATCTGAAGTACTGAAGCTTCTGAAAACTGATACACACGCAACCAGGAACGGCAAGAAGTCATGTTTCTGCAGCACTTGTTAAGACACACCTGTGCTTAAAAGAAATAGTGTCTGGAAATGGTTCAGCTCACTGGAAGAAAAGCCTTGAATTAAAGATGGCAAACTGCAAAACAAAGTTGCTGAGATGACTGTAGTGATGCAACACACAAGAACAAAAGAGATAGAAGCTCCAGGAAGCAGTTTTTAAAGTACAAGCATAAAAACCCTACCCAGAAGGAGCTCTTACCAAATTTCCCAGATGAACACCGACGTCACCAACGTCATTTCAAATATCTTTAATTGAAATTGTTACTAGTCAAAATGACATATAAGATATCTGTAATTTGAATTTTGGCTAGTCAAAATGTAATTAAAGATATCCAGAATTCACTTCACAGATAGGCAAAATTAAATTAAATTCAGTTTCAGTCCAGTTTTATTTGTATAGCGCCAATTCACAACTAAAGTTATCTCAAGGCACTTTACAGTGTAAGGTTTAAGACCTTACAGAGTATAATTATATAAAAAGTGATATAGAAAATCCAACAATCCCATTTGAGCAAGCTTTAGGCAACAGTGGAGAGGAAAAACTCCCTTTAGAGGAAGAAACCTCCACCAGAACCAGGCTCATATTGGGGGGCCATCTGCCTCGACCGGTTGGGGTGAGTGGAAAGAGAAGAGAGAAAAAAACAGCAGGCAACAAAAACAACAACGAATTGTGGATATCTTCAACTAGTTTTCTCATTCAAGTCAATGAGCCATTCTGACTAGTCAAAATGGAATTACAGATATCTATAATTGGAATTGTGACTAGTCCAAATGTAGTTCCAGATGTCTTTAATTACAGTTTTGACTACTCAGAAATACATGATGTTACATTACATTATCTGTAATGTGATTTCAGTCTACCTTGTATATGTTAACTTGGCTTGCCATAAATACCAGTCTGTGTACTGTTACTGGGGCTGTTCATTTAACTGTGGTAATACATACAGCTGCAGAGAGATTAACCATTGATGACTGAACAGTTGCCTGCTAACAGTTTTCTGGTGTATTCCCCTCCTTATCCACCCAAAAGTGTATTGTTAGATGCAATGCATTCTGGAGATACACACTGATTGTAAAACAGAACTTGTTTGACCTCATAGTTCAAAGAATGTTGCTGTTTCTCATTCATCCCCTTTATGAAGTTTGACCAGGAATGACCATGTATGCAGGCCTGACACTCAGAGGAAGATACTAGAATAAGGAAGTGAGGAAAAAAAGGGAAAGAACATCCACACATGCCACAATTTCTGAGTCACAAGGTCTAGTTTTTCTCACTTTGTCAATATTTTATTGTCTGCTTTCCATCTTCACCTGAGATCCTGGCTTTTACCTGAGGGGTTCCTCAACAAACAAAAGCAATCTGCAGTGAGTGGAGGGGAGGGCAAGAGATGATGTCTTTTGAGAGATGCTGAAGAAAGCAGGAGAGAAGGAGACTAATGGAAAGATGAAGTCAAACTAAGTAGTTTACATAATGGATTGATGGGTGAATAGTGCCTGAAACGTATGAATGCATTTCAGTCTTCTTCCTCTGGTCCAGGTATTCATGCCAACCTCAGGATGAAATGTTGCACCTTTTTCTGTTAGTGCTACTACCAATGCAATGGTTTATGACCAGGTATTCTAGCAGCAAAATAAATGTAATCCCCCTATCAGGATCAATGAGGTCTGAATACTCACATTGGCAATCTTGACATTGTACCATTACCCCATCAGCCAAATTAACATTTGCATTCAGCCTTAAAATTAGAACAACTTTGTCTGTGAGACAAAACTCATGGCTGAAAATCACATCAAGCACTTATATGAAGACACATATGCACATCAACATGTTTTATCTAGCCTAATGGTGTATGTCAAACTGGTGTAATAACAACATAAAAACATAAATAACACCCTTTGACACCCTTTCCAGTGTAAATTTCATACCTATATGAACCAAACACTCAAAAGCTTTTAAATATTTAAATAAAGATATCCAGGGCTTCATAATGCTGCTCTTAAAAATACTTTGTGTATATTTATTTAGGCATCATAACCTCCAGTCTTATTTATGGTCTATTTCCTGTGCTCAATCCTGTTTCCATTAGTGGTGGCAGCCCATTTACCCTGCAGGCACCAATATAATTCTACCCAATCTAATCAAATCTAATCAAATCAAATAGCAGTGACATTTTGTGTTTTTCCTTTTAACAGCATGATAAATTATTCACTGTCGTGGGGCTTCTCTGTTTATTTTCACAAGTAAAGCTGTGCTGACTGTAAGAAATAAAGAAGACATTTATCAGCTGGGGACAGAGTTCATTACAGCTTCGTGACAGAGAACGGGTCAGATGACACCATTTTAGTTCCATCAGTGTGCAAATGTGTGTGCTTCTGATCTTAAAAGAAGAAGTTTGAGGTTCCAGAAGATGGAACCACAAATGTGGCTCCAAAAGAATACAGTACTCTGGGGTATGTTAGCAACATTTGAAGATAAAAGATATTTATAGTTAAATTCTGCATAATTGAATGAAAAGAAACGCATGATAAGCATTACAAATAAAATAAATAGCATACTTAAAATTCATACTTTAAATCAATGTGCTAACCATGAAAACAAAGGATTTGGAGCATTATTACACCCCTAGCACTAAGACTACATTAGGAAATTAAATAGGTATACGGCAGTGTTAATTTACAATTACATTTATTCATTTGGGAGACACTTTTATCCAAAGAGGCTTACAAGTGAGAAACAAGGCAAGCAAAAATCTAAGTCAGTGAGAAAAACAGTTACTACATGTTTAATATCTAGTGGTAATTGAGTCTCCAATTCCATTCAAGACACCATGTGTAAACAGTTTATACAGTAATTGATGGTTCTGTTAATCATTACATTTACTAATACTTTACAAATCATTGATAAATACAACACATAGTTTCTTTAGCTAGCTTTCATTATTTGAGGAAACCCTTCCACTTCACGACAACTGAGAGGAACTCTGAACCAAAATCCACTGACACTGAAACACGTGATGGTTATTCCTGTTTTATGAACATTTACAACTGACTGGCTATTGTTTTCTGATGGCTTATTATAGAGAGCCCTTGCCCTTTATTAATGGCTTATGAACATTTAAAACTGCACACAGGATGACTTACTAGAAAGTGAAGACTGGGGTACTCTCACAGCCCTGCCTTCTCTGCACCAGTGTAACCCCTTTACTCCACAGGCTGAAGATACAATTTTTTTGCCTGGAGGTTTTAGTGTATATTATATTTACTGACCTAAGTAATATTAATTGGCATGTAAATGCACTGCGCTTATTCCCATGGTTACCATTATTATGAGCTTACTTCTGTGTGCACCTTTTTGCATTTAATGATGGTAAAGTGAAGGTGTAATTGGTGATAACCTTGCATTCAACTCAACAAATGTCACATTGTGTGGCTTATCCATCAAGTGTGCTATGGACATTTATGGTACAGGATGAATTAACATCTAAAACCACTATGAGTTTGAAATTTGTGCTTTTGAATGAAATAATTTAGCAATTATTGAATGGATCACCATTACACTTAATACACACGATGAACTGTAATAACCTGTTATGCCATCATGTGGTCCAAATTTCATATCCAAATGCCTGATAATGGTTTGGTTTTGCTTATTGATAGCACTGTATGTATGTATGTATATGAGTGTAATAAGGAGAGAGTTGATGAAAATGGTAAACGTGTATATATATATATACGTATATGTCCTCTAACATGTCCTAAATATTAGCAAAAAACCAATGCATGCTAACATGCTGACATTTGCATTTAGCTCTAAGCTCACCTGTAATTAACATTTTAAGCTAATAAAAAGTCATTAGCTTACTGTACTGTGACTGTTGTCTAGTACAGGTTTAAAGTAACTTTACCATTTTATTATTGCACACTTTTCCACAGAATTCTTTGTCACAGTCTGAAAATACCAACTGCATCAGCTGGTCTAGTGTTTGGGGCTAGAAACCTTTAGATTGACAGTCATCCAAGGGATAGGGTTTAAACCCTCATCCAAGCATTTAGTCAAACACTCTGCATATAGCACACGTATACACGTATATATAACTAATTCTTCCCACTTCTACGCTCCCACAGCTCAGGTCACAGCCTTTTTGCTGTAGCTTTGAGAAGTACAATCATGTCTGTAAATTTTATGAGACACATTGCTTGCGTCTGTCATTTTTCTTGGTCATTTTGCATCTCGGTAATAACACAATACATTAATGAGCATCCTTTCTGGTGAACCGAAGGCAGATTGCATGTCTGAATCCCCATCAGGCATGTCAGAGAGAGTTCAAACAAGAAGTATTACTGCTTGCCTGAGTTTGTGCCTTTCCCATCTGCATATCCTCTGTCTCACTGATTCTATGGAAAATGACAATAATGAAGGAAAATCTGATTTTACAGTAAAACATCTGTAATTCCATACATATGGAATTACATTTCCTCTTTCTGTACATTTAGAATTCAGTGGATTAACACACACTTTTCTTTTTACACTAGATACATGTGGTGGCAAGAAGAAACATGAACCTTTTGGAATTTCATCACTGCATTAATATATCATAAAATGTGATCTGATCTTCCACTAATTTAAGTTTAAAAACAAATATAATGTGCCTAAAAAAATAACACAAAAAAATCTGATCTTTTATGTCTTTTTTGGGAACAACCATAAAAACTCCATAGTGGAAAAAGATTGTGAACTAGTATGTGTTGGTGGTTGCACACAATTTAGTGAACCGAAAGGTGCAACAGTTCATCCTAATGAAGAGTGAAAACGTGTGTTTGGAACATGAACAATACAGAATCACCAAGTCATCAAGTTTTGTTGAAATGACTGGTCAGCAGCTGCTGGAGGATGTGAAAACCAACAAGCAGCAGGAGTTTAAGTGAAGAAAATTAACTTTGTCTTATTGCTTGGCAAATTTCCATTTTTCATATAAAAGGGGCAACATGACCATTTGTCCCTGTGGCGATTACATGCTTGAATTACTGCATACTGTATATGTTTTTTTTCTGTATTAAACCACATGTGAAGCAGAGAATGTATTAAAGATAAGTTCAGTGTGTTTTTTGCAGCTCATTAATTAACATTTTCTTATTATGTTGATAAGAATGTAGTCTGGGCAGTGTTACAGCCCGGACATATATGTGGCTGTAAATCAATTGTTTGCATAATTTTTATGAGATAGAGTTGCTGCAAATCTATTTTTGCAATGCTCAGTGATAGGACAGTTGAGTTCTGAGCTGTTTCTGCTTAACTTAGATGAATTAGTTTTAGTAAAAAACTGCTGATTTGACTTCTAAAAAACAGAGTTATTCCTTGCAAACAGGACAGGTTTGCAGTATCCTCAGCAGGGTTAAAAGCTTCACATTTCTAACAGAGCAACAACTGCAAGGGTCTGAGTGGGTAATGAGAGCCTTGGAATAAATTAGTTGAGCTTTATTGAGATGTGTCACAGATAAAACAATGGCTCCACTGTGCCTCCAGAGCTCCTGCTGCGCTGCCCCTTTCCAAACCTGATGCCTTCACTTCCTCAATTGCTCCCTGCCTACAGGCCTGCGATACCTCCACCTCGCACTTAATTACCATTTCATTTTTCATTTGCCTCCAGAGTTGGCCCTGGAGGCCCCTAGTCCACAGCCCCCACTCCAGATGATTGAGGGGGAAAAAACAATTAATGGGAGTTCAACCTAAGCCATAAAATGAATGCTAATGACTTTGACTGACTCTTTATTACCTCTGGAAAAGTGAAGTTATAATGTGAAATTTACAGTAGCTTTTAAAGCCTATGGAATGATGTGTCTTCTTGTTTCCACATTCAGAAATGCAGCCATATTGGCGAGATGTTGTTCCCTTCTTTAAGGCACCTTTGCCTATTTACACTGCACTTTAAAACGCCACTGTGAAGACACTCCAGTGTGCGTTTTCCAGAGGCAACCAGCCCGGCTATAGCTGTGTGTAGTTTAATGTATGTTAATGTAATGTTTAATGTATGACATGCATGTCTTGTGCTATTATAATATTACTATAATTGTCACATACACAGTTTTCTGCAGCAATGTGTGGGTAATGAGAAGCTGCAGCAGAAATGCTACTTGCACCGCTACAATGTGAAGCTGTGCAGCAGGAAGGAATTACTGGATAAATTTCAAGTTGGAATAAGATTGGTCTGGTTAATCTAACACGACTGGTTGGGTTATGTCACCAAATAACTGACCACGATTTTCTGCTGCTGTCATACAACTACTTGCACAATGCAGCAGTGCTTTGAGTCTCCACATTTCTCCAGTGTAGTGTACTGTATAATGAAATTATATAACGCTATATTGATGATAATCACGTTATTTAAACAAAGCCAAATGTATAAGTAATCATTAGCATAGTGAACACAAAATTTTCTTCTTGACCACCAAACCTGCCTCACCTCTGACACTACCTCTCAAAGTGGCTTAAAGGAGGAGGTGGCGTATTGGTGCTGTAAAGTCGTCTTGAAGAGGCTGGTTAAAAGGGGCTCTCGTTGCGTTCATTTTGATTTACCAAGTTACAAAATAATGACAAACCAGCCTACACTTGTATTGCAGAGCTGTGCTCACTACCACACAGTGTAAATTTAGTGCTTCAAACACAGTGGTAAAAATATTTACCCTCTTTAAACCTCAGTTCTTCGAATTTTATCAGAGAGCACAGCAAGAACATCTGGCAATGGTGAGCTCAAGAACGTCAAAAGGCTTGGAAGACCAAAGAAAACAATTGTGGTGAATGGCAGAAGATTTCTTTCCCTGGTAAGGAAAAGACCCTTTAACATAGAAGAATTAACCAGAGTAAATTCAGAGAGTTTACAACACGCTGTACATCACTGGTAGGACTATGAAACCTATAGAATAAATGTATGAGGCAAAGATCAATATGTACCAAAAAGGAAATACTACCTCATCTGTGAGGTAGAGTGGAGGTGAGGTAACAAAGTGACCATGTACGGCTGCTAAATAATCATTTCTGACCTGTGTAGGACTATGCCTTCAGCTTAGATTCAGCCAAATGCTTCAAAATCAATTGGACAGGGCTTCACAGTGAAGCGAACTGCGAAAGCAACCCTAGATCTTTTCAAAGCAAAGAAATGGGATATTGCAAAAGCTCAATGGCCAAATCAATAATCTGGCCTCAATCCATCTGTGCTTCTGTGAAGGCATTTTACTTACTGAAGTAACATCCTCAAAACAAGGATTTGCAAACACGTATTAAAATTGGCAATTTAATGTATTTAATGTTATATTTTACTGTCCAAATATGTTTGAGCCCCTAAAATTGGGTTACAATTACAAATGCTCTCTCAGTAGGAAACAACTCCACACATACAGGCACCAGAGTTGGTGACTCTAGTGTAACCAGCATCCTCCTCCTGAATGCTCATTACCGTTTCAGCAGAGGCTGGGGTCCTTGGAATGTGTTCTCTAAAAGCCTTGGCAAGCCTCTGAAGAAAGAACTGTCTTTTGTACAGCTTGTCTGTGTGTATTCGTGTGTACGTGCAAAGAAGGTGTTGTCAACACACAACTGTATGAATATAAATGAGTACAAACAACATACCACTTGTACATTTTCATAGTTTCTGCTCTTACATCTGTTATGCCATTCCATTTCCTTACTAATCATGTTATTTTTGCGTGACAAACTGGTGGTCACTGCGTTAGAGTAAGTATGTCTCATCATTACTCTGTCATTTCTCTCAGTTGCCTTAGCTGATAAACCAGACTGTGCTCCCTAAATGAAGATCAATTGAATCCAGTGGGACAGGCCTTCTCAACAAACCTAAAAAGTCAGGCTTTCCTGCCTATCCACTATGGTCTCCAACCAGCCTCTGGGCTCCTAGTGTGTCAGCTGGTATGTAATAAAGCCCTGTGAGGGTCCTGTGAGTTATTTCCAGACAGTGTCCCTTTTGCATGGGGACATTAGAGAGAGGGGTTGTTAAAAGCTGTTGTGACGACAGGTCCAGTCAGTGTTCACACTGTAGATACAAAAGCAGGGTGTTTGATGAATTGGTCTGGGTCCTGGAGTCTCTAAGGCCTTGTTCCAGGGCTGCAGCAAGCTGCCAGGAAAGCACATGTGGGGCTGCTGGAGTGCGGTAGTAATAGAAACAAAGCACTGAGAGTCTGGGTCCATGCCGTAAACCATCTGGCAGCATCTGTGCAGTTACTGTATGTCTCCTTCAGATCAGACCAGGAATGGCCTTGAAAAAAGGCTTCAATAAAACTATACTTAATGATTGAGATGTTGCTTGGAGAGCAAGCAGGGCAAACCCTCTCACCTGACTCTATACTCCTTTTTAATTTGTGTTTTCACAGCTTTGAATGAAATTTTTTTCCCTTTAAATGTAACGAAATCTAACTACATTACAGTTTACAATCATATGTTCCATAGATGGATTGTTGAAGGAACAGTATAGAGTTTAATATACAGTGGCAAGAAAACTTGTCATGGTTTCATGGCATTAATTTGTCATAAAATATGATTTGATCTTCAACTAAGTCATTAGAATGATTTTTCATGTCTTTATTGAGAACAACCATAAAAACCTCACAGTTCAAGTGTAGAAAGTATGTGAACCTCAAAAAAGTTAATTGGAGTCAGGTGTTAGTATGAGGTAAGACCATTAGTTTTAAGGTGTGGACTAGAGCTACTCTGACTGACAAAAAACACTCAACCTTTTAGAGTTTGCTCCACACAAGAAGAATAAGCTTATATGACCCATGCCTCACCAAAAGGAGCTTTCAGAGGATCTATGATCAAGAACTGTTGATTTACATAAAGCTGATTTAAAATGATTTCAAACACAAAGTCGCTGCTTACTAAAAAGAACATTGCTGCACACCAGGACAAGGACCCAAAACACACAACAGAATGGCTTCAGAAAAACAAAATTCACCTTTTGGAGTGGCCAAGTCAGAGCCAACAACACAACCCAATAGAAATGCTATGGAACGGCAGAGCTAAAGCAGTTCTGCCTGAAAAATGGACTAAAATTCCTGGGTAACTTTTCCATTATTGTAGGAGACAGGATGAACTTTGTATATTATTGCTGTGATTTCAATATGGTATTACTTTAAAGGCAATTTACCATCATTGGAGGATTACAGACAATGGGTGATACTGTAATTAAAGAAACTCATAATTTAGTACTGTCTGCACATATCATAGTTACTCTGTAACTACAAGAAACAACCTACATGGAGTATAAATTAATTACTATTAGTACTAATTTTCAACTCTCTCTAGGTCTCTAACCCCATGAACCTATAAGCATGTATTTCTTTCTTTGGTTGTGTAAAGCTGCTTTTTAATCTGTTCTAGCAGAATTTTTTTTAAAAAGAATTTGGAAAATTAACTCAAATTCAGTTTTCAGCTAAGTAATAAGCAAAGTAATAAATGATGACTCTGCTAACCCTATGCATGCATTCTACTTTACGGTTCTTAACTATGGAGTTTCCATGCCAAATCCTATTGTTTTCCGATGTCATGTGGAGCTGTCTCACTCTTAAATCTCACTCAGCAGTAAATACCACTTGTATTAGCAACTGTGATTTTCAGGCTGCATTTCATGCAGCGTTGTAATTGCCATCGTTAATATGTCTCACAAAAAGTTGAAGCTACACAGCGAATGCATTCAGATTCTGCCAAGTTCTCTGTGAGCCAATCATCTCGTAGCTGTCAAACATTTAAATGAATTCCTCTCTCTGCTGCTGTCACTTGTCATTTCAGTGTCTGATCAATGCAGTCTTCCTCCAACCCCACTGCTGTGCTCGCCAGACTCCTGTTCCAGCTGCATCTTTGGCCATCACTTCTTCACCACCTCCTCCACCAGTCACTCCATGAGCGATATTCTTGTACTGCTCATGGCCTGATGTCATCAACATAGGGTCTAATGGCCAAAGGAAGGCGCCCATCGTTATTATATTATGCACACAATAAACTTAAAAGCAAACACTAAAAAACTAGACAACATTTTACCTCTACCATTAAATAGAGCCCATGCCAGCAGGAAAGAAACTTTAGGTCA
Source organism: Anabas testudineus (assembly GCF_900324465.2). Classification (NCBI taxonomy): domain Eukaryota; kingdom Metazoa; phylum Chordata; class Actinopteri; order Anabantiformes; family Anabantidae; genus Anabas; species Anabas testudineus. The sequence continues at coordinate 18,443,587 of NC_046621.1, forward strand.
TACAGTGATGTGAAGAAAGATCAGCCCTTCATCAGTTTGAAATTGAAAGCAATTACAATTTCACGTGCATTTCCTTTATATCCCATATCCCAGAGTACACCTATCCCTAAGTCCTTTGTGTGACTGATACAGATATGGTGATAGTGACATCTTGTGTTCACAATCAGAACTCTATTTTATTCTAAACAGCGATTTGAAAATCATGTTATCATGTCAAGTTCAGCTCATGCAAGTTAAGGTGTCAGGATGCACACAGTCCAAAATCCCTGGATTGGAGAATCAGGTATCAGAAATGATCAAAAATCATGGCTATTTTCAATATTTTCATATATGCCTTGAATTTCAGACATTCCATTAGCACATCAAAGAAGAAGATGAAACCACCAAGGACTGCTTATATCTTATCTTCACTTAAAAAAGAGAATCGGAGACCCTCTTTGGTGGTCTTACATATACAGTCATTCATACCCACTGATGAGGTGTCAGCAGCAAAACACTGAGCAGAGAGAGAAATGAATTTATCTCAGAGATCAAATCAATAAGAACAAAGCATGTGTGATGTCTCCCTCTGCTCATGCTTACCAGCCAATGACTCGATCAATATGCCCTCCCACTCTTCCTCACTCTCTCATCCATAGAAATCAATTACAGAAGTGAGGCCACTTGTCGCGTCTTAACACCCATCCTACAATTTAGACAAGGGGCTGTTCAGGACTGAAAAGGGGACAGAAAGTGCATGTTGTCCTATAAATGTCTTTTTGTTATATATATATATACATATCCATAAAGTGTCTGTTTGAATAGAGTCCCCTGTGGCAAAATGAGCACTGGGAGCAATGGCAATCATTTAATTTAAAGAGGGATCAATGAGAATATTTAGGGGGTTTGGCCTCAGAAAGGGGCCTGGTACTTCCTCCCACTTCTCAAGTTGCGTAGAAGCTGTTTTGTTTTATGTGCTTCCTTTTGCCAGGTGGGTTTGTGTGCTTCAAAGTGAGTTCTGGCAGTCACATATAATGTGAAACCTGAAGGTTCTGTGGGATTTGTGGTTGGCAAGACATATGTGACGATGTTTATAGAAAGGTCAGTAGATCGCTACCAGTGTGCTGACCTTTTCAGATCGTGTTCCATTCTCCATGCATCTTGGCAGTATAGGTGAAGTTGCACCACAGGTTTCTTCCCTGCCTTGATTCTGCATAGTTATCTAAATAATGCCCAAACAAGACGGGTCTAAAATGACCAGAAGCAGGAGTCATTTCCACCTTGACCCCAGTGCACTCTAACTTACCATTCTGGTAATATAGTGAACAAGCTGTAAACAAATGAGGGATTATGACTCATAGTAACCAGTAACGGGAATGTCAATAATTCATTTTAAATTGTAATGCTTATTACTTATGAGTTAATAATGGCTTACCAGAAATGTCATATTCAAACTTGAAACTTGGGGTATGGTTCTGTATTGAATGTAGACTGTAGGTAAGGCTTGGGTACTGAGTAGCCCTACGCTGTACTTTACTGTATGCATCTTAAGCTTCACTGTGCACCGAATTTACCACAGTGGCCAGTTGCTTAACATATGGTGTAGGCTCTTTGTGGATTCAACTCAAAAGCATAAATCAAGCTTTAATTAAAACAGCAGTGAAAGGTTTGGTGAGAATGTAAGTCACTGACTGTCACCTCTCACTGACGTGAAAATAATCTAATACGCTGTTGCTATGTTGTTTTCGTACTGCTGCAGGGGACTGTTGAGGACCCGCCTGTTTTAAACTTAAATATCTCAACATTCATTAGACTGATTTTTACAGCAAGGTGTCCTTGCCTCTCCTAACAGAGGACACCCATAATTGATCGACTGCCAGGCTAGACCTTGCATTTTTTACCCCATGGTAGGTGCCTCTGACACAAAGATAAACAAGTGCAGAGATAGTCTTAATTAATTTTTTCCATCTCAAATCTTAATTAAGCAGTAAGTGCCAAACTGCCCACTACAACAAATAATTCTAAAACTGATTCTCTACATATAAACCACACAGAAAACTCTACTTAATGATAAGCCATCGGTTCCCTGACTGATCAATCCCAGCTGAGTGGTTGAAGGCAGGATCATTGTTTCTAAACGAAAGCTTCAGACAAGAAGGATTCAATGAATCAATCTCTATGCATCTGTTTGGCTTGTGCAGAAATTATGAATGTATATGAAGTCAATTATGAACACCATCCATCAAGCTGCCACAGTGCTCTGCACAGTGAAACCCTGTAAACGTCTGAGGTGAAACCCTGCATTTGTTTGCAGTCAGCATTGAATCAGCCTTGCTGCTCTCCAGACTGTCTCTACGCTCAGTGCTTCTCGCCTCTATTATTGTGACTCATCACAAGATTCATTATGTTAGCTGATAGATATTCTTCTGTTACTGACAAAGGAGAGAACACAATAACCTAGTTAATAGGATTTATATTAACATCTTAAAGTCTTCAGTTTACCAATGTCTGACAACTAACATTTACTTTAGCAATTTTAGCGTAGCATTTTTGAATGATAAGCTTCATACTTATGTCTGAATGTGAACACAACAGCGTGTCTGCATACAGCCCCTTCAAACATGAGTATGCACAGTTCTTAATACTTGTTCTTAAAATTTGATACACCATTTTTGATAAAGATTGCAGGTCTTAAAGGACATAAATATCTTTCTGTGCAGGAGAAAGGGAAGAAACAGTGCAGAGCGTTATTTTTAACTTTTTTTTTCACTATGATAAACTAATACGTCTGATAATATAATATTAATACATAGTATACAAAACTGGTACAGTGTATTACAGATATTAGAAAACTGTCCTGATATTTATACAGTTCAGCCTTTTCTATGACATTACTATTATGGATTAATGTTTTGTCAAACAGTAGTGCTCTATACAAGGCTGTAAATTAAGAATATGACACACTGTTTGTTTGATTTGCTCCTGAATTTATAAGTTCCGTCATTACTGCTAATAATTTAAGCACTCACACAAATTGGCTAGCGCTTTGTAAAATATTTTTTAATATTTAATTATTTTTAGCAAATCGGGGGAAGCAGAACAAGCCAAAAGACAAAAAAACTTATTGTCACGTTCTAAAGACAGAGTACGATAGTTGGTAAGATAGTTTGGTGTCCACCATCTTTCCTCTGTTTCCCTGTTCAGCAGGTAGTTGCTAACTGTCTGCTGTGCTGTGGTGTGGTGAACAATGGGTTTAGGGTTTGTTGGAGTTGTGTCACTTGTTCAAGGCTGAGTTTGCCCCGGCCATGAAAACCAAAAGATGAGCTTAAATGTGCTAAAAAGCTCTGCAGAATTGCGAGAAACTGCATTGTTTCTCATTAAAGCTTTATTGCACATTGTCATTTTGTCTGTTATTCATGTAAAAAAAATGGATTACTGCTATGAAATGCAAATTATGAACACTGGAAGACTTGAAGTTTGACAGTAACTTGTGTTTGTGGTGACCCGTCAGCCTCCTGCTGCAGCTGGGCTCTAACTGTTATTGAAAGCATTGTTGTAATTCTGCCGAAGACAGCACAGTTGTCAGTGCACTTGCCTCTAGTGATCACAGCAACTTTCAGTGACTGTGAAACTTGTCTGACAGTGTGGGCAGGACAGGGCAGCTACTTTACATATAAATGCATGTTCATCCCCTTGCATTAAGAAAGGCATAATTAAAATGTAGTGACAGTACGTGCATCCCTTGGTCACAGTGACATTGAGCTTATCAGCTTTGTATTATTAAATCTTTTGCTATACCTGTGATATAAAGTCCACTCAAGGTTCAGGGCAGACAGTTCAGAAGAACCAGCACTTCCCACAGAAAGCTTGCTCATTGGTGATTTCATTCATTAAAGTTCAATACAAGAAAGGCCTCATCTATCTCCATAGACATTTAAGAGTTCAAAACAAAAAGATAATGCTAAAGCTAAATTGAATATACAACACTAGACATAATTACTGCTATGACAACACCATGTTGGGGAAAGAGAGCTTCATGTACAGTGACGATCTCTAATGAGAATATATACTGTACTGACATACTGTTGGAATGGTATGTGGAAGATGATCGGGTTCTAGTGTTACATAGACTGTATGTAGAGTAGCTCAACACAGTTTATAGAGCAAAAAATAAAACACTTCAGCATATCATATTAATATATATAATCTAATCCTGTGTCGGTCTGTCCCTTCTCTACAGAGAGTGAGCTCAGCACTCCGATTGGGCTTGGAGAGGAATTAGTAGGCCAAGGAATGAGTGTGTTAATTAAGACTTTGCATGTACTATAGGAACTGACTGTCTCCCAGAGCCATTCTTCCAATCTGGGATGAAAATGAATACTATTTCCAGGAGTGCGCTGAATGAATAATTTCATTAGCATTAATAAAACAATGCTGAAGGAGCGGTGAACTTCTAACACCCAAAGAGTGTTTTCTTTCCCACATCCATACAGAGAGACAAATTTGGATTTCCCTATTGGATCAAATATACAACGCTACTTGAGTTTTCTTTGAGATCTGTCTGACTTCTTGGTGTTTCGCATTAGAATGCTTGACAAATGTTTTGCATTTGATAAGCCAGCCTTGATGAGAGAATCTAGACTGATTAGTTAATGATTTCATTTTACATGCTGCTTCTTGCTTTTGGCATTATTTATTGTACTGATAATGTATTCTGCCTCCATCTAATTTGATTCTGGCTGATGGCTTATAGCTTGCTTGATTGCATTCTGTGATTTGTGTAATTATTGTCATTAAGGGTAATCAGAGATATCCCACCTTAAAATGTGTGTCTGTGTGTGGGCGCAGAAGAGGAAGTGAAACGAGATAGTTTAAACAATACTGAAAATATCAAAGTCTGCACAATGAATGTGCTCAGTGACTGTCAAAACAAACTGTCCATTTGTTCTTGACAAGTGGAAATGTGGGTCTGACAGTGGAGACAGAGTAAGTGTCTAGTTACAGAGTGAAAAAAAGTGAAGATATTATTCAAGATACTGGCTATGATTACAGAAAACTGTCCTCTCATAAGAATGATTCCAAAGATCTTCTGTACAAGCAGCTCATCATGGCCCACAGTTCTGTTTTTTAATCATCATTAAAAGACTGTCAGTGTTTTCTAGGGTTCCCCCTACTGGCTATGGCAAGTATGTTCTTTTGACTTTGTATATGTACATATGATGTTTAACTCCTTAACTTTAATTAACAACTCAACAACAAATTAATATTTTCTGTTGCTGAAAGCTCTGCCCTTAATTTGTTCTTAACCTTTCATTCTTTCAGGGTTTAAATAAAATGTGGTAAAATTCCACAGCTGACTCAAAGAGTCAGAGTCAGTCACAGCAGTAGCTCTTTAGTTCCATAAATAAACAATGACAAATCAATTACTGGAACTTAACCAAACTGTCACAGTGAGCTGGAGAAATGAGCTGAGTGCTTCAAAGATTATCCCCTGTCAAATTACTGTCCTTCCATGTTGCTCATTACTTATGCTTCACAATGACACAGGACTGAAATTATGCATTACTGCCTCTAATTGTCTCATCAGATAATTTACACTAGCACTAATGGAGAAAGAGAGGCATGTATAGTCTGTGTTAGAATTCTTATGGATGAATGTTAGATTGTTAGAACTGTACAACACGTAATTTCATCTTAAGTAGTTTTGATACATAATTTTATTCTCCGCTATCTGACATTGTTGTAAATTGTCATAATTATAGACTGTATCTGTAATCTTAGTCTAGAAGTGACTAAACTGGGGAGGAGCTACAGGGTTGCAAGGACTGGTAGCTTCTCCCCTCTTGTAGGAGTTGCACCTCCCCCATTTCCAACCAGACCCACCATAATTGCTCATTTCCTAAAGCTGTAATTGGACAAAAAATGATCAACATATCAACGAAGTTGTTCAAATCACTGTAAGACAGGAAAAGTCAGTAATAATAGGAAACTTCTTAGACCCCACAATATTTAAAAGCTCGTGGAACATCTTTTGTTCTTTGATTAATTTAAACCTATAGACATTCATTTCTATGTTTATGTTATACATGTATCTATGTGTGTTTTATTGTTGCATTATATCTAATACTTTAATAATGATAATAACATACTTTTGTGATCCCCTTCGGACATTTAGCCATGAGGAACCAGGAATCGAATCTGCCGCCCCACTGCTGCATATTACATTGATTGGTTTAATTTGTGCCTCCCCCTATATAAGCAGCACCTTCCATGCTCATAACACCAGATTTTTCTCTCAGAAGTGGATCACTATCTTAAATATTGCGTTCGTTGAATTCTGCCATTTTTGGACTTCTGATGTCTGCCTCTGCTTCCTGTCTTCTGTCTGTTTTTCTGTTGTGGACCTCTGATGTCTTTGGGATAAGGATTTTCTTATCTTGCACCGGGATCATTGCATTCTGTACTCATCGCTGCTGTCATCTTGACACCAAGGACTGTGTTCCTGTGTTCACCTCTCTCCTAACGTCTCTACTTCCTGTCCTGTCCTCATTTCTATCAACTGGACACATCTAAGTTTTCCTCCACTCATTGTGGTGTTAAGCACAATTAATGACTATAGACCACAGTCGACTCAGAGTGCACTACACATTCACACACATTGACATAAATAAGTTTGTGTGCTGCTGACCGCCACAAATTACAAACCTAATTAACTTTTTTGTCTAAACATCAGGACTGTTACAGTACACAATGTTTGTCTCTGCATTTCCAACATATGTTTTGCTCTCTGTGTTTTTTGCTGGATATTAATATTAAACCAAAGTGGTTACCTGACATAACCTGGCCTAACCAGGCCTAGTTATGATTAATTAGTAGTAGGTGGTTCTTGCCAATTGCATGAACATGATGCTGCATCGATAGAATCAGTGGGTAAATAAAACAGGAACATATTCTGCCACAGTCCTAGACCCCTGGGTTACAGTCAGTAGCTGTCAAAATGCCCCTGCACAGTCACAGTTTTGTGAAAAGACCTTAAATGCCTCTGTGAACAACAGAAGAGCAGACCAGACACCACTCCACCAATCCCCACAGTTGAGCCCACCCCGTGAGTAGCAAGATTATATCTACTCAGGAATCCTCTGGGGGAAACGAGGAGGGCTGTAGAGAAAAGATCAGGTAACAGGAGAACAATCCTCAGCCTCAGTGTTCAGGTGGAGAAAGACATGGTTCAAGGCCTGCTGGGAATGGCAGAGGTGTATAATAGCAGGAACTCAAAATGTTTCTTGACAACAAAAACCAGTTGCTTGAAAAACTATTTGATCTTTAAAGACCAATTAACAAAAAGGAATCATGAAGACGGATACCCATCATTAAAAATACAACACAATACGATGAGGATAAGACTGGTTAAATTATTTTAACCCTGTAGTTGTATTATAATTTGTTGCAATCCACAACGGCAAACAACCTACACAGAACTGAGACACTAACAAGTATCAACAAACACTCAACATTAAAAGGTAACAAAGCTGATATTCACTGGTGTGCAGCCTACTGTGTTAGATGTGTTTCAATTTACTTTAAATTTTCCATAGATTAGACTTCTAACTGCAATAATGCAGTAAATACAGCATTCTCACACAAGGTGGTGGTGAGCATTCGATTACATTATTTTGTAATGGATCTTAATTTTTGACTGATATATATATATATATATATATATATATATATATATATATATATATATATATATATATGTATATATATAATACGTTGTCTTCACTACTGTTTGCCAGAGTTCGTGCTGCTCCCCTCAAGTGCTAATCTTCAAATCCATACAGTGCTGATGAGTGAAATACATGTCTTATCACCAGCAGCACTCATCCAAATAAGTCAGCAATCTCCAGGGCCTTGCGAGAAAAGCTTTGAATCATTTAGTGCTATTACAAGACTAGTACACAAGAGGAATACAGAGTTAAGCAGACATACAGTAGGGAACATCAAAGTAGGGGAAGAACAGTAGAACAGTCAGTAACTACAAATTGTGTAACTGCCTTACTAATTACTGAAGCTTCCAAGAGCCACAAAATCAACATGAATTGACAGTTGCAGTGTCGAAGTATGTGGGTTCAACCATTAACTCTTAATTGTATGCAGTTTGTTATTATATTAAGCCATGCTAAATGGTACTTTGCACTAAATAAAGTGCAACATGTTTATATAATCAATTGGGTCCTCACAATTTCATAATGACATGTTGGTGCTATGTGATATTTTCCATGATTACCAGCATCACAACATGCTAATATTTGTGGTATATCTATAGAAGTTTTTACAATTGTCATTCAAACTTAATAAGCCCAATAAACTTAATATTATACTCCTTCTTCTCTTTCGGCTTTTCCCATCAGGGGTCGCCACAGCGAATCATCCTTTTCCACCTAACTCTATCATGAGCATCTTCTATCCTAACACTAGCCAACCTCATGTCCTCTGTTATAACATCCATATATCTCCTCCTTGGTCGTCCTCTTGTCCTCCTGCCTGGCAGCTCCATCTCCAACATCCTTCTACCAATATATTCACTATCCCTCCTCTGAACATGTCCGAACCATCTCAGTCTGGCCTCTCTGACTTTGTTGCTAACACAGGTAACGTGAGCCGTCCCTCTGATGTACTCGTTCCTTATTCTGTCTAACCTGGTCACTCCTAAGGAGAACCTCAACATCTTCATTTCTGCTACCTCCATCTCAGCCTCTCAGTCTCTTTCTCACTGCATGAAACCATACTGCTGCTCACAAATCTCCACCTTCTTCCTAAGCCTGGCTTCCACTACTCTTTCCCACAGCTTCATTGTGTGGCTCATCAACTTTATTCCTCTATATTTGCTGCAGTTCTACGTGTCACCCTTGTTCTTAAAGATCGGAACTAGAACACTTCTCCTCCATTCCTCAGGCATCTTCTCACTCTCTAGAATCCTGTTGAACAAACTGGTTAGAAACTCCACTGCTGTCTCTCCTAAGAACTTCCACACCTGCACAGGTACTTCATCAGGACCAACAGCCTTTCCACTCTTCATCCTTTTCAGAGCCTTCCTAACCTCATCCTTTCCAATCTCTGCTATTTCCTGCTCCACAACATCAACATCTTCCTCCCTTCTTTCTCTGTCATTTTCCTCGTTCATCAGCTCCTCAAAATACTCCTTCCATCTTTTCTGCACACTCTCCTGGGTTGTTAGCACTTTTCCATCTCTGTCCTAAATCACCCTTATCTGTTGCACATCCTTCCCATCTCTAACTCTCTGTCTGGCTAGCCTGTACAAGTCCTTCTCTCCTTCCTTTGTGTCTAACCTGTCATACAGCTCACCGTAAGCTTTCTGTTTGGCCTTTGCCACCTCCCTCTTCACTCTACAGTGCACTTCCTTGTACTCCTGGCTACTTTCCTCAGTCCTTTCTACATCCCACTTCCTTCTAGCCAACCTCTTCCTCTGGACACATTCCTGTACTTCCTCATTCCACCACCAAGTGTCTTTACCTTCTTTCCTCTTTCCAGATGACACACCTAGCACCTTCCTACCTGTTTCCCTGATAACCTCTGCTGTAGTTTCCCAGTCATCTGGAAGCTCATCCTGACCACCCAGAACCTGTCTCAACTTCTGTCTGAATTCCTCACAAGTTTCTTCATTCTTTAACTTCCACCACTTGGTCTTCTTTTCTGTCTTCCCTCTCTTCTTCTTCCTGACCTCCAGAGTCATCTTACACACCACCATGCGGTGCTGTCTGGCTACACTCTCTCCTACCACCACTTTTCAGTCACTAACCTGTCTCAAATGACCTCGTCTACATAGGATGTAGTCCACCTGTGTACTCCTACCTCCACTCTTGTATGTCACTCTGTGTTCCTCTCTCTTCTGGAAGTAAGTGTTGACTACAGCCATTTCCATCCTCTTAGCAAAGTCCACCACCATCTGTCCTTCCAGATTCCTTTCCTTCACACCAAACCTGCCCATCACCTCCTCATCACCTCTGTTTCCCTCACCAACATGCTCATTAAAGTCGGCTCCAACAACTAGTCTCTCTCCTCTGGGGATACTCTCTATGACCTCATCAAACTCACTCTAGAATCTCTCCTTCTCTTCTAACTCACAGCCAACCTGTGGAGCATACCCACTGACTACATTCACCATCACCCCTTCAATTTCTAGCTTTAGGCTCATCACCCTGTCTGAGACTCTTTTCACCTCAAGAACATTATTCACCAACTCCACCGTCAGGATCACTCCTACCCCGTTTCTCTTCCTATCCACACCATGGTAGAACAGTTTGTATCCTCCTCCAATACTACGTGCCTTGCTGCCCTTCCACCTCGTCTCCTGCACACACAGAACATCTACCTTCCTTTCTCTCCATCATGTCTGCCAGCTCTCTGCCTTTCCCTGTCATCGTACCAACGTTAAGAGTGCCTATTCTCAAATCTATGTTCCTGCCTTTTCACTTCTCTCTCTGACCACAAACCCTTCTGCCTCCCCTCTTTCTTTGACCAACAGTAGTCAAATCTCCTCCGGCACCCTGTAGGTTAACAGCATCGGTGGCGGTCGTTGTTAACCCGGGCCTCGACCGATCCGGTATGAAAGTCTTATTGATGATTCACATGGTTATTTTGGCAATTTTCATGCCGGATGCCCTTCCAGATGCAACCCTCTCTATTTATCAAGTCACTGGCTTGTAACCCCAGTGGCTAGATTAATACACTTAATATTATACTGCCCCTCATTTTTACTTGGATGTTTGTCCAGTAACATGGAGGACTCTTATTTTTTGTTTAAATGACAATCAGAAAAAGATGGAAATTTTTACTTATCCAAGTTATTTGATAATAGATTAGAGGAAGAAAATCTAAATTGTCCAAAATTTGAATCTGCCAAGACTATTCAAAAAATAGAAATAGCAATCGATTTTAATTGGTGCCTTTCTATAAAATAATGAACACTTGACCTGGTGATAATCCCTGAGGAAAAGCTAAAGAATTACCAAACATCATCCTCTGGGGACTATGAATACCCATTGTTTGAAACCAGGCATACCAATTCTGTACAGTTTGCTAAGTCGCTGGTTGATTGCAAAAAGGATCCTCCTGCTTCTTGAAGCATTTTTTGTTCTCATTAGAGAAATTCAATCCCCCTCTACATTAATTTCTGTTCCCCATGTTGGCCTGTAAACCTGAAAATTGAGTAAGTAATACAGAAAGTAAATAGAAAATAATCATGGAAACCTCTACGTTCTAGTGAATGTAATTTAAATACTGTCCTGGTCTGTAACAAAGTGGTTGACTCACAGAATAAATGCATAAAACATGAATAAAGCATGAATATCCACTTCAAATCCCAAATACTATATTTGGCAGTCTCTAAAATACCTTGTCATGGACAAATGTGTGACAAATGACAGTGAAATGAACTTCTTAATGCTTAGCAGCCACCAAAATCATTAGGAGTCATCCTGGAAGACCATGAATATTTATAGCAAATTTAATGGCAATTTGTTGAATAGCTCTGACAATATCTTACTCAGCAACAAAGTGATGGATGAACTGACCATGATCTTTGCTCTGTTTAACTCCATGCCAATTTTCTTTTTTGTTTTACTGGACTATCATTCTAAATACCATTCAGTACAGTAAAGCTTTTACACAGGCAGAGACATAAGATTTTCTCAATTCAATTTTAATTGAATAACACCAATTCACAACAGAATTAATCTCAAGGCACTTTACAGCAGGGGTCTCAAACTCGCATTTGAGGCCCGCGGGACGATAATTTGTGGCCCCCGCCTTAATATGAAACTTTAATGTTAGTGCAGCCTGCGAGTTTGATATGTATTAGAGTGTTGGTGCTGAACTAACCAACCAATCACGGTGGCGAATATGGGTCTCGGGGGCGGGACTGATTGACAGCAGCGTTGCTATGGAGAGTTTTCAGCCTGGCCACTTGTCCCAGCGCTGCGTTCACAACACTTCAAAAAAAAGTTTTTTTAAGTTGCTGCCCAGCGAGACATTATAAGTCAAAGTGATGCGTTTACGTGGGATAAGAGAAAAGGAACTCAATGCAGCCTAATGGAATCTGCAGTCACAGAGCGATGTTCAGAAGAAGGTTAAAGAACTGTTAATACAGAAATTTGAATCCGAATACAGCAGCTATAGAAACCAAATTTAGTCGCTGACTAGAGGAATGTAATTGTTATTATTATTATTATTATTTTATATATTTATTTATTACCGATATACTTTTTTATGTTTTTATTTTTTTTTTTGTACTAAAAAATAAAAATAAATAGATTTGAGAAGATTGGATTTTTTTTAAACAAAGCTTCTTTTCTAGTGGAAAACCTGATGCGGCCCAGCCTAACCCAGACTTTGCTTCCTGCGGCCCCCAGGCAAATTGAGTTTGAGACCCCTGCTTTACAGTGTGATGTTTAAGACCTCACAGAGTATAATTATAAAAAAAATAGAAAACCCAACAATCGCATTTAAGCAGGCCTTGGTGGTTAAACTGCCCTAGATGCTAATTGTATCCAGGATTGGATGCATAGATATGTTATATGCTTACAGTCCGCTCCAAAAGTATTCCTTGATACTGTACTTTAAACAACATAGACTGCACCATCTTCTGTGTGACCCCCTTAAATACAGAGTGAGAAAAAGTATTGGAACAGTTAGTTTTAAACTAAATTAAAGTCCTTAAAACATATTGTAAAATAACTGAATTAACCATGCAACTCTTGGAGATTTTACATTTACATTTTAGTCATTTAGCAGCTGCTTTTATCCAAAGCGACTGACAAGTCAGTATAAGGTACAAGGGTAGGCAGGGCAGCGTGAGGAGGTCTTGCCTAAGGACCCCAGTCTCCCACATGGGAGGCAGTGATGTTACCACTACACTAACCAGCCAACATCAGCCAACTGTACTACTGCAGACTCTTTTTGATTTAGTTGTTTATTTGTTTAGTATTTTTATTTGTTTTGTTTTGTTTTGTTTTTTGTGGGGTTTCTGTATTTAATTTCCTCATTAGCAGATGAAATGTATGTGTGTGGACAAGTTCTAGTGATTGACTTTGTCAGTCTAAAACTTTCCACTTTTTCCCTTTTCCTTCATTAAGTTTGTAGCATATATTAGATTAATGTGTTGCTGCATGACAGAACTCCTTCCATACCACCTTTTGTTTAAACCCAAAAGTATTGGAAAATGTGACAGGTTTGTCTGATTACATAGATTATTCAAACACTAAAAAGCCCTAAATGTCGATACATCTACGCATTTACAGTTAAGAGGTGTACCCAACATGAACACCAGAGTGCTGTCTATTGGCAAAAAACAAGCAACTATGAAGCTGAGAGAAGATGGAAAATCAATCAGAGCCATTGCACAAACACTGGCAGTAGCCAGTACAACCATTTGGAATGTCCTGAAGGAGAAAGAAATCACTACAGATGTTGAACAGATAGACCAAGAAAGAGAACAGCTGTAAAGAAAGAACCTAAAACAACTGTTAGTGACATCAGCAAAATCTCCCAGAAGGACAGGAGTAGGTATCACAATCCATTAGCAAAAGACTTCATGAATAAATGAACTTGGAAGTCTACTGAAACATTTTGTCTGCCAATTTAAAGAAAGATGCAACCAAATTGATTAGGGGATCCTTGCAGCAGGATAAAGACCCAAAACAACAAAGGAGTTCATCAGAGGTGAGAAGTGCAGGGTTTAAAGCTGGCCGAGCCAGTCTCCAGACTTAAACCCTTTGACCTGCTGAAGAAGAGACTGAAGGGAGTAATGCACCAAAACAACTGGACAACAACTAGATCTTGTGTATCAGATCCAGATGTCGTCCACCTGGTTGCAGTGTACTTGTACTTTAGTAGGCATTGTTCGAAGGTTTATATTTGATATTAGATATTTGTAATATATTAATATAATATAATGTAATATTTGAGTAAATTAAACATGTATGTGCTTATTTGCTTATAATACTTATTAATACTTTCTGAAAGCACTTATAGTCATCCCTAAAATAATAACAGTATCACTCAGCTTTCAATAAACATGCACTGAATGTACATGTATTGTAGCTATATGCTGTTCAATAGCCCAACACTGATGGAGTCTTGTTGCATTTCAGTATTGAGCCAGATCACAAAAGACTAACTGCTGTGATTACCATTCCAACATTTCCCACAGATGTCCAGATGACACGTGATGCTAAGGAACTATATAGAATACACCCTGTAGATAAAACTCTATAATCATGTCTGGGATTACTTCTATACAATTTGTAGTCTTCACTGAAATTATCTTTAGGACAAACAAAAATGTAGATGTTAGTTTGTTGCTATCCAACAAAGTATCCAACCAGTGCAGAGTATATTCAAGTTGCCAAGTCGCTGATTGTAAGTACCCTTTCCTGAGAAATATGGAGGAAAATGGCTCTGTAAGTTGTCTTTATTTTAAAATTTTATAATAACTTAGAATTACTTGTTGGTATAGTCAGATTTGTTTATTTTTTATTAGTGTACCTAACACATGTTCCCAGCAAGGGAAACGTAAAAAAGATAATTTGATTAGAAAAACTTTATTTGTCCCAAATGGGGAAATTGCATTATAAGTTTGAGTCAAAAGCCAGCTAATCAAAATTGTGTCATTGTCATATCCATAATTATTTCAATGTTTTAATCTGTTTTACCTTTAGTTATTTAGTCCTTCCATCCTGGACTGTACACTGTACAGGTCTAAATTAGTTCATCCAGCTAAGTGGATATTTTTATCAAAAGCACCTTGGTTCAATGAAATCATTTGTTTGGGTTCATTCTTAAATGCACTTTCTACATTTGTCTCTACAACAATACATGACTGATGATGTCAAATTTCTTTTTTGCTTTTTCAAAGAAAACTATGATTTGTATATTTCTTATCACCTTGACAAATGTGGCTTTAATATTTCCAAGTGCCCTGAACTTTAGCAAGTTCAATGCATTCATCTGACTCCTTTGAAAAAACTTATGGGGTGGTTCATTCTCCACACGATTAAAGAGCACTGTAAAGTCAAGATGGACTATACAAAATCTGTACATTACACACTGAGAGACTTTTCTGAGCACAAAGTAGGCACGTGTTCCTATGTTCTCATTTCTGAAGTGTTAAAGAAATATTGTTGTCCTGAAGATGTGTGAGCAAATACAGTCTGAAAATACCAATGTCAAAGATGGAGAGATACTGACTGACTACAGAGATGCTCTTTATTTTGAGCAACGTGTTTTTTTAACATACGGATGCTTCAAGGCTTCTTTATACGAAGATGAATTTGAAATAGTTAACTCTTTAAGCTCCAAGAAAATGAAGTGCAAATTGTGTGCATTTTACTACACTATTGGAACTTTAGGTGGAAAGTATAAATCTCAATTTAAGAACCTTCACTTAGCTTTTAGGTTCTTTATTCACATGTGGAACAATTTGGAATGAACGTCATATTAAAACCAATGATAGCCGATCTGAAACAGCTTTCAACTGAAGGACAATAAACCTTTGCTCTTGTCTGAATGACATCTCCAAATTTCAGGAATTGTAGGAGCATCTACTCAAAAATGGTGTCTCTTCAGATTGTAGCCCTTTATAATGGCGCATCGTATTCCTCCTGGCAGCAGATATTGGCAAGTGTTCTTATTATGTAGAGATATTGCTGAAATTGCCATGGCAGCTAAAGTAAGGAAAGATGAACTTGCATATCTTGAATTACTTGTACACACCTTGTACATTCCTTTCTGAGATGAAGTTTTAAGTCCTAAATGTCATTATCTTATACATTATCTAAGACTTATATCAATGTATGGTCCTCTTCAAACTCACTGGTGTATGAGATTTGAAGGAAAGCGTCAATATTTGAAGAATCTGACTAATAACTGTTGAAAGTTTAGAAACAGTGACACTGAGCAATCGTCACCAGCTCAAACAAAGTTGGAAATTTTTATCTTTCAATATCTTGGGTGCTTTTGAAAGGATGATTGGTAGAAGTATCAGTACTCCATTAGGGTTTCTACCCATTGATCTTCAGGCTGCTCTAAAAGAAAGTGGCAATTTCAAACATATCGAATATGAGGGCAAAGTAATTTAATGTGTTAAATGAAGATTTAGAAAACATCAGATATGCTGTTAAAGATGTGTTTTAAAAAATCCCTGTGTTTAGGCAGATCAAATACCGTCTTAACATTGATACAATGTGGGTGCTTTGGTGTAAAATGTTGCTTCCATTGTTCTTTTACTCACAATTTTATGCATATTTTGTAAATGTAGACAGCAACTGGATTTTGCTTTTGACCACACATCACTTGACACATACACAGTTGACAACAATTCGTATGTTGCATTGAAACATTTTGTTTGAAACTGATAAGGTTAGAGATAAAAATATAAGGATTTAAGTATTACTAGTGACAATTTGTGCCCTTTTACATCTGCCATTAACACACAACTCCTGTTAAAACCTTTTGCCAGAAATGTGGCTTAAAGTTGAAAGTACAAAATACAAATTGACACCCTGACCATCAGGTACAGCTGTTAATAGCAGTGGTAAAGAGGGGAAGAAATTAAATATGGAAAAGGTCTGCAGAAAGTGCCAGGATAGCCAGATGTGCTTAAACGCTTGAGTGTTTTGCATTCAAATCTGATTAATGAACTTGGACATTGGAACTGATGGTTTCCGTGTTTTGTTTAAACACTGGAGGAATTGAAAGCCATCCCATGTTATTTTGACTTTTGTAAATGTACTTTATGCAAATGTATTATTCTGTGAGTTGCAGTTAAATTTGAATGTTGTGTAATTTATGCTACAAATTGTGTTCACTGCTTTCTTCTGTGTTTTACAACTGGTTACCCCACAATCCTGCATGAGTTATGAATTAGCAAGGTGCAAGTGTACTTAATAATAAACTTTGTGTGTTAACTGTATAAAATATGATTTGGTGCACTCACTGAGTAGTGGATGGATATTTAGGCATACCTCAGCCTAATTTTGAAGTGCTGGATTGGTTTACAGGTAAAATGGATATTTGTACTAGGACATAAAGGTAAATTTTTGTCAGTAGGGGTACAGAAATGTACTTTTAGACATACAGACAAAAAGGTAAACGTTCCATGTTCAAAAGTAAAGTGCTCGTACCTTGCTGGGGTACAGCTGGAGCGACAAAGCCTGTGTACCTTTTTAGGTCCATTCCTGTACCTTGATTTCTTAGTGTGTGGTATCAACTAAAACTGGAATTCAAAATCTTTGTCATATATTCATCTTTTGATCTTACACCCAGATGTCTTCAATGTACAGCAAACACAAATAAATTGCTACACACACATATTTATTCAAGATGACACTCCATGCCAGCCCCAAGTACCACTTAAAGGCTGGTGTCAAACTTACATCATGTTTTAATCATATCAATTTGTCCCTCAGATCAGAAATGCCAGGATCAATAGAGACAGCAGGGGAGACAGTGGTGAGCCCACTGACATGTCATTCCTCTCAGATTGCATCAGCGCTGTCGAGTTTAATTTCCACTCCTCTCTGCTGTAAGAGGTGATATGATCATCAAGGCAAGTGGCAGCAGCGAAATTAGAACATAATTCTTGCATATGAGAAATATTCTCAACCTTCTTGCCTTTTACATTGCTTACACCTCAATGCTGCTGTGAATTTAAAAAAAAACAGCCTGGAGCCTCTCTTCATGGCCTTGGAACCACTGGATAGAAGTGCAGCTGCTCTGGTACTCACTGTATAAACAGTAACATTAAATCAGTCAGGACAACATTCAACTCAACCCTAATATATAAAGAAATATATATCCATCCACAAAATATTGTAAGCTAGAGTAAAATATACTGTGTAGAACTGCACATATCTGATACAACAAATGTCCCAATATTTATTATTATTAAAAAGCTTAAATGACTGGACTCTACAGGTGTATGCATAGTTGCAAGAGTGTGGGGTATTTTAATTAAATATTTTAATAGGGATTTTCCCTTATACACAAGCTACATACCATACCACATATTTGATAGTACCAAAATATGCAGGAATAGTTGAAACTGTCATATTACTGGCCACATTCACTTGAGAATCCATCTTATAGAAGTTTATCATATCAGACAGACTCACCTGACTGATTGTTATCCCATTGAAACTGAACTTTTTCCTTTAAATGAATTCATATTTCTAGAGGTACTTTTGCACACACAAATATGTAAGATTCAAAATGTTTTTGTGCCAAATGCATGAATAAGTGTATCTTTGTCTTATTTGATTAATTGTATTACTTTTGTTTCCAGTTTCAGGACTAGCATGAAAACCTGATCATGTTTTAGGTTAGATTTATGCCGAACCAGAGAAAGAAATCCAAATAGTGTTGTTATGTTTCAAGTGTAACTAAACACCAGCATAATGTGTGTGGTTCAGTCCCTTGACCTCTTCTATTTAACATGAATGTGATCTTATGGAGTCATATTAAAACAATAACATTAACTGTTATAACCATGCAGTTGCAGTTGCTCTGTCACCAAGTGACTGGCCTCATATGTGGTGGACTCTCAACAGCTGAATTGAACAAATCAATGACTGGGTGTGCCTGCATGATTTCCCATGCAAGATAGTTGCCTGTGCTCAAAAGAGTGTAGGCTGAAATTTAGCACTCATTGACTCACTGAGTCTCAACCAAATAAGTCAGACATTCTGGCGTAATCTTGGACTTAAAACATCATCTAACATTAATGATAAAGTCTGCATTCTACTATCATAAAAAAACCAAACATTGTTGTTCAGACAGCACTTGGTTATTGAATCTATACTTTCATTTCCATCAGGTCAGATTACTGTATAAGAGTCTTTTGTCAGATCTTCACAGAGAAAAAGTGAAAAGAATGAAAACTAAACTTAAAGAAGCAGCACTTGTAAATGTACACCACAGGTTTCCTTAAAAAGTTTCTGTTATTTCATTTATATTGTAATATTTTGTCCTGTTGCTGTTTTTATAATTGCTCTTTTATTTAACCTAATGCATTACAAGGCATTTAGAGTGGGATGAAATGAAACAGACAAATATGCTTGCCTTACCTTATCTAGTGTAAAAAATATGGGTGATTAAATAAAAAAATGTAACTAAGAGTTTTATAATATAATAAATTGCAGGGATTTAGCTAAAAAAAAACTTTTGCAAAATAACTAAAACTGCTGTCAAGCAGGTACCGACTAAGGAAACTTGCTTTTATTTGTTCAGATGAATAAGTAAGCAGGTGGGGGTCTCTTTAGCTGCTCTTCTCTTTATACAGCTGATACGGCACATGCTGTGTGAAGAGGGTTTGTCGCTGTAAAACTCCTGCCATGGCGCTGTATGGTAATGAAAGACAGCAGGTGTGTTCATCTCCACACACAGGCTGTTGTATTGATTACCCCCTGGATGGAGAGCTGTAGTTGTATTGTTGGGGTGTGTATATGTATGTGTGTATGAGCCAGCAGGTGGATTTGGTCTCTGAGAAAAAATGAGTTCTATTTAACTTTAATGAATTCATTTCCCTGTTCCCATTTCTCCCTCTTTCCCAAACAACATTGCTGTTTCTTTCTTCAATGTCTTTTTTTACAGTCACATTTTAGTCATTCCAAAAATGACAAAAGCTCCACAACTGATACAACTAAAAATCTAGTAGTATTTAATAGTATATTAAATTCATCACTGTGTCACATAAAAGGCAAAAAAAAAAAAAGGTCATTGAAGAGAGGCTTCCCCACGTCTCTTAGTTCACCATCTATTCATAAAGGTATGACTGTTATTTCGTTCACATTGCTTCATGCCTCTGTCTGCCCAGGGCAAATATTTTTTTTTTCAATTCGTGAAATGTTATAACTCACAGTAACTGTCTGTGAGAAGGCTCTAGAGGCCTGTGAACTGTGGCTCAGAAAGTTGGAAGTCTTCCATAATGCTTTGCAGCTCCTGTTTTGAATATTTCTTCTGCCTGCTATGTACTATGCTACAGTGGTCATTGTATCATGACCATTCTGATTGGGTCCCAGTAAACATGAATAAAACAAACAGTCTTTCATTCTCTGCATCAGTCCTTCCTGTTGATGTTAGGGGTGCTGTCCATTGCGTTTGTCTCTACTACCCCCTATTGATGGACTTGGGTATAAGCCTAAATTAGTAGGACTATAAGAGCAAGGGTACATTGATATACCCACTTATATAATATATTAAAATCTTGAGAATAACATTATTTATATACCTTTAATTAGTGGGCTGTATGTAGCAGATTTGTGCTGGAGAAGTTGTTTCAATTTCACTGTGTGCTGCACTGCTGAATATGGTCAAAATGAGCTTTTTGAATCTTGAATATTGAGTGATTTTTCTAAGAATAGAGCCCTGAGGCACAGCATTCCTCATGGTAAGTGACGTGACTAATGACTCCACCACAACAATCTGAGTTCTACCAGTAAAATAAGCATGAAACCCTAAGCAAGAAACAGCCTGTGACTACTCTGAAGGAGCTAAAAGCTTCTGTGGCTGAGACAGGAGAGGCTGCTCATAAAGCAGCTGTTGGCTGGGTTCTTCTCCAGTCGAAGCTTTATGAGAGGGTGGCAAAGAGTAGAAAGCTTATACCTCTCTGCAAGAATCAAATGGGAGGTGGTTCCAGGGCCTGATGTCACCAACATAAATAACTTTTGGCCATCAGACTAGAAGTTATATTTCGTAACATTTACCAGCAGGTGGATCATAGGTCCTATTAAACAAGCTCACCAGTAAATATTGCCACATTAAATCTTAAGGATTTTAACTTCCTACTTTGGACTATTTAGTATTTTATACAGTATTAAAACACACATGCACAAGAACAACCTACAGTCTGGAGTTCCCCTTTATAACAGAACAATTTAACATGTTACAGCTCAAAGTTTTACTGTTTTGGTTCTTTCTCATCATTATCAGCAAGCAGCTGTTTTCACTGAAAATGTGGAAGTATGTTCAGCAAAGGGATCCAGCTGTACCTCACCAAAGCAACGTTTTCCAGATCCTCTAGTGAGATCCTGAGTCCCTTTCAGGTCAGATGAGATTCTGTGTCTACTCCAAACCTCTAGAAGTTAGTGCACAAAGACACTGATACACTATCATCTTTTGTACTTACTTAGACTGTAAGTTAAAAACGCCCATTTTTAATTTGACAAACCTGAACTGACACACCACTGTCCACGTTCACCTTAAAGAAGCTCTGCTTGTCAAGCACACTGCCCTGAACACGTAAATGACGTGTCCAAGTTCAAGTCCTCGGGCTAAGGAAGGTGCTGGGCAAAATGAAAGACTGTTAAACATCATGTAGCCTAGGTCCATCAGACTGAATGAAATTGCAATATAAAAGCAGAATTGAATTCCCTGTTCTCAGATAAGCCATGATGGCTTCTTTAATACAGAGAGCAGAGAAGCAATTACTTCAGTTTCAGCACAGTGGTGCATGCCTGCCTCTGTCAGCCTATGGGCGCTGCTGGTACCCAACCTGCCAAAACGAGCCTGTCTGTGTCTTGGCACTGTGGATAATGCCTCAGACCTCTGAAATGAGCTATTTCATCCCTTCTTGTTTTCACTCTGACTGAGCTCTGTTCTCACTCTCTAAGATCAAAGGAAACTTTCCACAGTTGGGAAACTTTCCAAGAAACACGTATAAAGGTTTTACCATCTGTAATTATTTGCTTTATTCATAGTTAAAGAATCATAATAAACTAGTAGAAAGGATTTTACCCACTCTGGAAAAAGTCTGCAGACAAAAGTCAGATAGTTCATTTGTCATCATTTACAGTGGAACCACTTATTGCTGACTTCCGATGCTTACCAGTATTTATGATTGTAGATGACTAACAGCAGTTGCAGGGATGTAGCTATGCATTAGGTGAGATTTATTTATTATCATCAGGAAGAAATGAGCACATAGGGAAAAGGGATCTATTTATGTTGCTTGATTTCTGCGATACATTTAGTAACAGATGGACTTGTTCAACTTATTCCATGCTTTTTAATGTGGAAGACTGGTAAAAAATTATTCACATTCCTGTTTGATACCACAGTATTTTACACATAGCTGAATGTTTTGTTGTAATATCTTAAGGCAGGTCTGTGCCATTACCCAGTACTTTGCTATTTCAACTATAACTAATTACATAAATATATCTCTGTTGTTGTGTAAAGACAAAATATTGTACTCATCTAACTGAACTCTGCAGATGTTGGTCAAAATATTTGTAACAAGGATGAAACATGATGCAATTTTCTAGTGTACTTCCTTTGAATGTATTTTTGCAACAGTTATGAATAAATAAAGTGTTTAAAATGTATTAATTTGTAATTAAATTATATACTTTGTTTCATCACATGCCATAACTATAACTAATATTTTGATTTATTTATTTTATCTTATTCTTTTAAGCTAATTTTTATACATTGTGAATTTAGTGAAAATAGGAACCTGCTCTGACAACTGTTGTTCTTATCTGCACAGCAGCTCAAGCTCATTTCATGTTTCTGGGTTACAGAACAGGCCTTGTTTTGTTATTCTGGTGAGAGTGGGGTGTTGTTGCTTTGGCCTGCACATCAGCCAGGCCAACCACCTAGTAAAACTTGGAAAAAGAGAGGGCACAAGCGTGACTTCTTATTTCAAAGTAACATAGGAGCAGGCCTTGGAGAACCCTCCTGGATGGACCCTTATTGGCTTTGCTCAATTCCCTGTTACTCAGAAAATAAACCTTTTTATCAACTAGTTTCTGTTTTCAGGGTGTTAAGTGTGTTCAGCACAATACATGCGGTGAGACTTAGCTACCTTGGACAAGCTTAGCTGCTATCATTACTACCAGTTCTTCATTAAAGAATAACAAAAACATCTGCATGCACAAGGCATTTGAATAACTTAAACTAACCTCTTCAATTCATGTGTAGTTGACCCCTCAGACACAGTCACTGTTCATTTGGATCCTGTGGGATTAGGATCAATCAGGGAATTATGTTCCCATGAAAAGGTATGTAGGTGTTAGTTAGCTAAGCCAAAGCTTATTTAAGAGCAACATTACATTTATCTTTTATTAGATATCTTTTAGCAGATCCTATGATCTACTTAAACTTTTTCCCTTACTTAATTTCAGATTAATTCAATCTACCACTTTAATAAAGTCCTCTGCCATCCTAAATCCGAAGGTGTAAAACATGGTGATTTATTTGCCATTCAGCTGTGCTGCCAACATTTAATAGCTTGTGGGTTAATTGTTAAGGCGTAGTGCTGGTCCCTGGGAAAGGATCAATCATACACAGTTGTAATAATGACTTTCTAATGGTTCATTGAGGCCGCCTTCCTGCCCTGCAGAGCCTGCATCATGGCCAACCATTGAGGAGATTTTTATGTCTTTCTAGATGAAGGGCATATCAATTTCTGCAGCCCAGAGCTAGTGTAATAAATCAGGAAATTTAACATGGAAGGCCTCAGAAGATCACGGGGCAGAATCATTCAACTTGGATACACTTGTAGACCTTAGGTATAGCAAGGGTGTATTGTTTGAAGGGGCTGTCTGCTGAATCGTTATGGTGCTTAGTGTTTTTCTATGTATTATTAATGGTCTGGGGTACTAGCTGGTTATTCATGGAGAGCGAGCACTAAGGAATGTGAAGGGGAGTGTGTGCTGGTGGGAGGTGTGATAGTGTAAGGAAGCAGAGAACATTTGTAAAATCAGTCAACCAAGGACAAACTGAAACTTTGTAATCTCCAAAGGGTTCCCAGTTGAGTGAGGTTTTATTCACAGTGTAGAGGGTGAGAAGTCCAGGTTAAACATCTTGCTGATAGAAGTCATTTTCAAATGCAGTCTAACAGGTTTGTTTGCTGCTTACCTCCCCAGTTCATGCCTACATGTTTGTTTGCTCAAGGGCTGTGAGACCTGTCAAAATACTTCTAAGCCCACAGCATTACTGTGGTTGATGTGGTGCAGTAGTAATCAGGAGGTTTGGGGGAAATGCCGGTGGTGCTCAGGTGCAGACTGAGCAGGTTGATCAGAGAATTCACAGTTCTTATCCCCTTATTCAAATATACACACCAGGTGAGAACACAAGCTCCTGCTCTCTAAATAGTACAGTCTGAAATCTGGGCAACACAAATCTGCACTGTGATGAAGATGGACAGAAAGTAAAGTAAAGGTAGTGAAATACATATTGAAAAGGATTTCAAATTAAAACATAATTGGATCGTAAATGACCGTAGTAGCAGATCACTCTCAGGAAAAGAAGCAACTCCTATTCTTGTTAGGAAGCCATCATGCCTTGTACTGTTCATTGGTGCAGCAGGCATTGATGAAGTGTAGTTTGTATACAAGAATATCAAAAACTGTCTGTGTGGATTCTGGAGTATAATCAAAGTTTTAAAGTGACAAAGTCCACATAGGGATGAGGTTGGGGTGGATGGTGGTGTAACAATTCTCCAAATCCATGTTTCAGACACAGCTTAGATCAAAATTTTTGAGCCAAGGTTTGATTTATAACCCAGTCTGTGTTTAACAGTGACTCAATACTGACCCTGAAAGCAGCACACTAGAGCTGCAGCTGATCACAGCTCATGCTATACCTTCTACATAGGCACAGTGACACATTATTTGTGTTGATTTAGGAAAGAACAGAATAGACAAACAATGTATTTTACTGTTATTTGAGGACGTGTTGGTCATGCAGTTGGTGAAGTACGGTTGTTCTAATGTCTAATGATTAGTCTAGACCTGTCTCTCGAACAAGTCAAGAAAACCACACTCTGAAGTCCGGTAAGTGCTCACTCATGACTTAAAAAATGTGTTAGGATATTCTGAAAAGCCACCCCAGTGTCACTGAAATACTTCTATGTGTTCATTATAATTGTTCCTGTATGTGAAATATACAGATTCACACAAATTATTATCAATGTTATGTAAAAAAAACATTCTATGAAGTCTCCACCTATGACAGCAGGAACATAATTCAGTAAATCAGTAATGTTCCTTTTGCGTGGCCTCAAATTTGGCACTCACAGCAGTTTGCAAAAAGTACATTGCATCATTTATCTCATATCTCCACACATCACTTCACAACATGAAGATCTCTGAAGTCCATGGCCTGGGTCTTGTTCCAGAGCAGAAAAGGCTGTCATCAACATTGCTGACTAATTATAATATTTTGATGTGTGCCTCCAGAGATTCGCTTTGCCTTGTTAGAGTGTTAATTACTTGTTACAAGTGCCCAGGAGACAGGAGAAAGGCTGTTGAATGAAAGAATCCCATTTGATGAGGTCTGAAGGTGAAATCCTTCTGTACAGCCTGATGAGTACTGGACATAATTGTACTGCTTCATCGGTTTATATCTGATGGTTCTTGGCAATGAGGTCTTTCAATGAACAGGGGACAGTGATGACACAACCTTCCAGTTTTGATGACAGTGCAAAGTTCTTTTCACTGAACCATCAAAAATGTTGAGGTGATTAAACAAAAATATCTTTTTGCACTGCAAGTATTTGCCTGTTTTTTGTACCTATTGTCATTATACTCCTTTTAAAAGAAATATGCCTTTGAGTAAACTAATGTGTTTTGAAAATGTACCTAACCCCAGAACTGTTACTTAACCTAAACGCTTCCATAGCTAATGTTACCATGACATTGACATTCTTTCCCCTCTAACTCAACACTAGGTTGCATTCATACAAGATTTAGCGTACTTATACTGGGAATCCCTTCTTTCCCTTCCACACTTTGGAGACATCCAGGTGATGCATTTAACAGATTGGCCTCTGAAAGATGTTTACCTTGTGGAAAAGTTTTCATCAGGAGCAAGAAGTAGAAAGAGAAAATACGTATACAGACTTTTTGATATCCTTATAGATTAAAGGCCAATTGCTTCACAGAATTTGGTTTGAACCAATGCAGAAGCACTTCAGTACTACTGAGTCCTATCAGTTTTAATTATGTGTTTATTAACCTTTTTCAGCATATACAGCCTTTATAGAGCCACATACCATATTACCTGAAATGACAAATTTAAAAATGCAAGGCTATAAAATCCAATATTCCTCCTGGTAGCTTCTCGAACTGTGCAATCCAAGACATTTACCTTGTTTGTCTCATTTCCACTCAAGCTCAACTAAATAAGCACATAATATCCTGCTGTACCGCTGTGTTGTTCGTGCTGCATTAAAATGATTTACCTGTCTGTGAACCTGAGTAGATAATTTGACATTTGCAATCTTTTCTTTTTTTTTATTTTGGCAGACTCCAGGACCTTCAGACACCCATATTTCAAATACTCTTTTAATCTTTTCTCTCTCTCTCGCTTCTGAACACAACCAAACACACAGATGTTTGGAACACAGCGATGTACAGCACCCACAAAACTTCAAAAGCTCTTAAAACATTCAACAGCCAGTCTTCCACCCACCTACGCACACACTGACATACACAGTATTTGCAGCAGAGCTCCATTCCAACTAATTGTCCCCTGACACTAAATCCTGCATATGTAAGTCAGATGGGGAGAGGTCTGTGAGAGTTTGTTTGACACCTTATCATAAATCAGAGGAAGTAGGCCACATTATGTCTCTTGGCTTTGGCTCTAAATGAACTGAACATTGTGTTACTCAAAGAAATAAATGTCTTGTAATAAGTGGGACCAATGATGTTATTCTTTCTAGTTTCCTTCATGGTCCATTGAAGCACACTGTGTGCTGCCAGTGCATCTCTGTCTGGCTTTTCCTTGAACCATCCACCTGCAGGTCATTATCTCAATTCTGCACATCTGACATAATCATCATCTTTCTCATCAATGAAATAGCCCATTAAGCTGTACCCTTTATTTCTCCTCCCAGAAGGATAATGTTTTCTTATCTGATTCCAGTCATATAAATCCAGGGGAGTGCCTCATTCAATAGGTTTGACTTGAAGAATTACTGTACACTGGCTTCAATTAGCATGAGGACTGGCTGACAAGGGATAAAAAGCATCATTATGCTGAAGAGCAGGTCTGTGGAGTTATAGCCACGCTTGGCTTGATTTGGCAAAAAGTGCAGTTGATGTACTTACTGGATGTGAAATCCAATAATATGAGAAAATCAAATGGTCTGAAGATTATTTTTTTTGTCCCAACATAAGGATAGTGGTGTCTGGCACAAGATGATTAAAGGTTCATCATCCCAGGTGGAATGTTTTTTTTGACAGGAATAAGTCACAACTGCCATCCAGACTTGTCATGAAATTTGATTAACTAATTGTTCCCAGAGAATGGAGACTCTTCACTTTATGACTCATCATTGTCTAACACCACCATGAAATCAATAAACATCTGAAACCAATTTTAAAGGATAATTTCACTTTTTAAATGTCCTATAGGAGTAAATAGTCCCTTTTACACTGCAAAGTGGCTTTACTTCACCGATATGCTACCCCGCTGTGCTGTATAAAATGCACCAAGCCAGCATTGGGGAGTCCATGCAGACCCTTCTTTAAGCTGACATGAGAGGTAGTGTCAGAGGCGTGGCGAGTTCGCCCCACTCACTGTGTAAAAGAACCAAGGTGGCATTTGGCCTTGGGGGGAATGGGTGTAAAATTTGGTGGCATTTAATTGTGAGACCAGCTTAGAAATAGTGAACAGAGACAGACCATTACTGGATTACTGTGACATTAGGCTTTGTTCAAGCAATGTGTTTAATTGATCAGATATTATTGAGGAAACTGGGATGACTCAAAGAACTACTACAATGTGCAAGTAGTCGGATGAAGGCAGCAGGAGAAGGTCATCAGTTATTTAGTGATATAACCCAACCAACAGTTTATTATTATGATTAACCAGACCACAGTCTCTCTCCAACTCAAAATTAATTCCTTCATGCTGCAAAGTTGCTCATAGTAGTGGTCCAAGTAACATTTCTCCTCGAGCTTTTCATCACCCACACATTGCTGCAGGAAACTGAATCTGTGACCATAATAATTTATGATCATGCAGTACTCAACTGTTTTTTGAATCCAAATCATTTCTAAAATGTGCAAAACTAGCAAAAGCACGACGGTTCATCTATCAGTAATGTTTTGAAGGAGATGTATATCCAGTTTTTATAGAAACTTTACTAATCCTCTTGGGGAAATTCTTTGTAAACAGGCTGCCAACTTGAGGTGTCAAGAGTTCAGTGTCTTGTCTAAGGACAAGGTGAAAGGATTCGGTTAACGTCATTTAACGCCATGCTGCTAAAGCTGGGGTTCCCGTATGAAACGCATACTGTCTGCACACTGAGTGCCTTCATGTAAAGAGACCCATTCATGTCCCATTCTCATCAATGCAATTTTCTCAGAAATGCATGGAAGGAATTTCATTATATCTGACATAAATATCTGCTTGCACTTAAACATAAACTAGAAGAAGACTCTGGACCGTCATAAACTAGAATATCACTGGTTATCAAAGGCATAGTGAAATGGTAATTCTAGTTCTTGACAAAATGTGTTGCATTGACTGACATTACCAGGCCCAATAATAACAAACAACAAAAGTATGGCTCCGTCTGACTAGACATCTTTATCATTAATTTATGTTTGAATGATACAACAAGAAGGATGCATGATCTCTGACAGCATGCTTTGTAAAAATGCTGTGCCGTAAGGTTAATAATTAGAGTAGCATCAAACAATGATTATGTCAAGGTGAAGAGAACATGTTTGTGAGGCGGAAACCATGGATTATGAACCATGTAATTACGTCCACAGGGAAGGAATGCTGCTCTGATTAAAAGGAATAGAATATGAGTTGCTTCTATGCCAGATGTAACTCCTGACAATTCTAGACTATTGAAATGTATATTTATGTAGAACTTGGAAATGTCAGTAAACCATCAACCTATGAAAGTTATTAATAATTAAAGCAGTGAAATTTGTAAAATTAGAAATACATCATCTTGTCCCATTGTTAGAAATGAAGTCATCTGATAATATTAAGCTAAAACAGAAACCTTTTTGTATCATTCACACAGACTGCCAATCCAAAAAAAAAGTCAAGAAGACACATCCCGTGTACCTGGAAAAGATGTTAATCTGTTTAAGAAGAGTCAAATTATTGGCATGCATCAAGCAAAGAAAGCATCTAAGGAGATTGCTAAAACTACTAAAACTGTGTTACGAACTGTCAAATGGAAGAAGGTCATGTGGTCTGATGAGTCCAGATTTACCCTGTTCCCGAGCGATGGGGGCATAAGGGTAAGAAGAGAGGCAGGTGAAGTAATGCACCCATCATGTCTAGTACCTAATGTACAACCTGCAGTTGGTCAGGTCTAGGTTCAGCAACGTTATGAGGTCAAAGAAGAGAAGAAGAGTAGATGTTAACCCCATTGAGA